>NC_056749.1:504736769-504789269 GCF_019279795.1 Protopterus annectens
AGAAGCATTAGACTGAAAAGCAACAGGTGAAGCTTAAACTTTTTAAAGATTGACAATTTGTGGCCAACTGTGTAAAACAGTAAAAATACTAATAAATAAAACCTTTCATAGTTTGAAAACAAAATTATAAGCTTCTTTCTTCTCTCTTGCATAATCAGCTGATAAACAGTCAGTATAGTGTTGCAGAAGAAGAGTTGTCTTGCCAGGTCTAATTAGTATCAGTATGCAGCAGTTCACTACTGCAAAACATAACAGGCTGCTCTCTCTGTTTCCTTGCAGCAATAAAAACAGATAACATAACAATTTCTCTTTCTCACACACACATGTTCTGCTGCTACTGTGTGTTGGAAGATAGTCACACTCAGTGTAATATGATACTGGGAAGATTTATTGGTGAAAATAGACAACACATAATGTCACAACAAAATAACATGTCAATCACATCATAACATAACCATTTACCTTAATCCTTTTGCCAGTTTTTATAACTAAGTCCATTCCATTTAAAGTTAAGGTTTGGGCACATAACCAAAGGTGCCTTGGACCTGCCTATAAACCCCTTAAAGCATACATCTCCACCTAAACACAGCTTGCCTTGACCATGGCTTAATACTGAAACTGACTTGCCCAGAATGAAGAGGCCAGTGAAATACAACTATCGGGGAAAACAAGGGGGGAAGCTACAACGCAGAAGCCCCTGGGAAGCCTAGGCTTGTGGGAGGGTGGGTGAGATCCTATGAGCAGCTGTGAAAAATATTTGCTGCTACTGCAACTAACTGCTAAATACCACTGAGGTGCTTACTGCTCTGCTCCCATTTCAGCTCTAGGACAAACAGGCTTACAGGTAAGCCATCCTTTTAAAACTGGTTAGGAGTTCAGACAATTCTTGTTTGCTTCACCTCAATAGGTATTAAATCTCCCCATGAATGAATGAGATGTTCTAGGTACAGAAAAAATGTGTAACAATACAGATATAGATAACAGATGTAGATGTGGGTTTATATTACGTTATTAAAAAGCCGTTATATCGAAAGGTTTTTCATCGACCCATTAAAGTCGAACTCTTATAATAGTGAAAACCTGAATGATTGAATTCTTTCCCTGGGAAAACATTGCTAGCCTTACCACGAACTGCACGCTATGTTAAATATAAAGTGGGGACCTTTGCTCCCCACACTCCCCCTTAATAAATATACCAACTCCAAGATCGCACTGAAGTGGAGAAAAGGGCAAACTCAAAAGGTTGGCCTAGCAGTTTCTTTCCTAGGGAAAGAATTCGCTCATTCGGGTGTTCACTATTATAACGGTTCGACTTTTATGGGTTGATGAAAAGCCGTTCGATATAACGGCTTTTCGATAACCTAATATAGACCCTGTAGATATAGCTATAGATATAGATGCAGAGCCGTTAGTCGAATAATAATTTGTTTCAATGTTGGCAGGGTAAAGCATTTTATTTGAAAAGTGCAATACTCAATGGTTTGCAGGTGAGAGTTATTTTACGTTATGTTATTTTATGTAAGATCCATGTTTTGCGTGCTGAATTTGAAGTGAGCAATGATTGTGCTTGTTAGGTAATATCTCCCTGTAGCCACTGCTCAGGGCACTTTTTATGTGAGTGATGCCAGTTGTTCTTTTCTTTTGAGAGATTTTGCTATCTCCATGTTTATGCAATCGTGGAGTTGCTGTATATAAGTTTGGGGAGTAGCAGATGCAGCAACGTCTGGTGCCCCTCCAAGACAAAAAGTTGTTATTTATAAACACAAATTTGTAGAGGTACTCAGAAACAAAATCTATACATACACACACACACACACACATATATATATATATATATATATATATATATATATATATATATATAAAACGTCATATTTTTATAAGAAGCTTTCAGGACAAGGCATATAAATCAGACAGTCTTGGGACAGTACCAAGGTAAATTAGAAATCTACTCATGGAGGTGTACTGTGGGACTGAAGTAACATAGTAGAGTGATTCAAAGACAACCTCTACCATGCTACTTTGAAAATTGATAATAGAGGGATTGTATGCAGTACTTTTACAGAGATCTCCCAATGCTGCCTATGGCATTATTGGGCTTGGCTTACTTAGAACTAAGCAGCAGTCTTCATTTGAAGGGGAAAAGTGAAAAAAAATTCTGTTCACATTGGTTTGCAGGGAGCTAATGTTCTTTTTTGAGGCTCAAACAATGACCGGAAGTCCATATTCTAATTTTGCTTGTGAAATTCCTTTTCCCAATGGCTTCCTTGGAACCTAAAGAAAAAAAAAGTGATATGTTCCATGCCCTGAACAGGAGATTCTGAATCATATATCTGTTCTGCCTTGTGTGACATTGAAAGGTAAGACTTTGCTGTAGCCAGAGGCCTACAAAGCAAAAAACGTTTTTTATTTTATTTGTTTACATTTATTAACTCGGACATAACTCTGTTCATATTTGAACAATTTCATTCTCACCCAAGGATGTACAAACAGAATTACACTGATTCATAAGGAAACATTACAAATCAACATTCAGAATAAACACTTCATACATGATATACATCAAATAGTTTATCAGTGAGTTAATTGGAATAGTTCAAATGGATGGATTAGGAGAAAAAGAGAGAATTAGTGAGGCAAGTCCAGTAATGTGGTTTCAAATTATGATCAGAAAAGAGACAATGTTAGGACAATTAAGGCTTCTTAAAAGGAACAGAGCTTTGGTCTAGGAGAACTTGAATGAGTTTGTTGGAGTTAATGCACTTATTTGCTATCAAGAGGTCTTTGAGAAGTTGAGCTTTTGTAGTTGAATGTGATGGACTTGCCTGATAACAGTTGCCATGTGTATAGTATAATGAAGAGTCGGGGTAGTCATTTTGGAGGGAGATTATGATGGTAAAGTGATTTTTGTAGCATTTCTTTGATTAGGTGTATTAAGTGTGAAGTGGACGAAACTATTTTCGCTGAATTTTTATAGTTTGAAAGGAGTTCTTTGTATGTTTATGATGTTTTGGAATGTATTTCTCTAGTTAAAAGGTACTATTAAGGAAGTATGTATTCTACCAACTCAAACACATTTGTTTCTGTAAGGTCAAAGTTTGCAAATTCTATAAGCTGGTCTTTGCCCTTGTTAATTAGAAACTTCTCTACAACAGCCAAGTCAGAAACTGAGAAGGGCACAGTAAAGGAGCCACAATTAGTTATGCATTCAGCATTCTGATTGTAAGCTAGTTAGGAGGAAAGGGATTATTCTAATGTCGTAGCCAGCTGAGTTTGGGAATTATTGAGATGGGTCTTAGGATGGCATGTTTCAAGATAATGGAGGGAGTATTGTAACAAAATAAAACATTGTTTCTATAGCTAAGTGGGGAAATAAACTTGTAGGATCTTACAAACCATGGTTGATGACTATCTTTTCTAGGAAGTTCACAAAACAGTCACAGAAACCAGCACTAAGGTAAACTGTTGGAATACAAACTAGCACACAAAAGATAAATTCCAGATATGGACATGTTGAGTAAAATGCAGCAGCAGCACAATTTATTTCTCACAAAAACATAAAGCTTTCAGGAAAAAAAAATCCCTTCTTCAGTGTGTAGAAAAATTAAAATCGCAGTACTTTAAAAGCACTCCAATAAAATACAGCCCTATCAGAATGATTCACTTCTAAACTTTAATTAAAGAATTAAAGGCATAGTCAGCTCAATGGTTATAGCACATTCATTTGTTTCCTCTTGATACTAGAAGCTACATTCAAGCCTGGTCTGTGGTCTGCATCTAACAGTGTAATCCATTAATATTCACAAAGCTCTAGATCATTATTCAGAGCTCCACCTATTATATTTTATATATAATTTCTATTACTCTGAGCCAAAATTTGTGATCTCTACCCCTTTCTGCTATATGCTTAGCCAAAGCATCTGTGGCCATATTCCTTAAATTTCTGACTTGTGTTCTGTGATTCTTTCCTTCAGTTTCCTTCTACATTTACATGTAAAATGCTGCGCAGGCTACACAGTTTGCTAAATACACGATGTTGCATGCATTACATTTCACATATATTAAACAAATATTCCCTTCCTGTTTTGGGATGTATAAATATACTATTAGTCTCAATATCTTCACAGCATACACAAGTACAACATGGTTACGTGCCAATTTTATTGTATATTTATGTGGTCCATGATTGTATTTAACATCCTTATAACATAAACGTGATTTTAAATTGGAATAATTTTTATATGCAAAATGTTTTTTCACCAATAATTTACTTTATCTCTGGCACTGATGGTAAGAAATTCCAGTTTTTTCTATTACATTTTTAACTGCATAAGATTTCCTATTATAAGTAGTAATATATCTTACAATCTCTGGTCCTTCATTACTACGACTGTCCATAATTCCATCATTCTTAGCATAAAAGTATGGTTTAACAGTATTTTCTCTCTGTTTTTGTTGTAACATAGAAGTGCTATATCCTTGTTTCTCGAATTCAGTAATCATCTCCTTAGAGTGATCAAGAAATATTTCATCTTGTGTATTCAGACGGCTAGTTCTCAAAAGGTAGCTTACTGCACCTCTATATGTACGAGGGGCGTGCATACTTACTCTATGTAAATATTTGTTTGCTTTAACCTCGTTTTTATGTGCCATGGTGTTGATCTGATCCCCCTGTCTCTCTAACTTAACATATAAATATGTGATGCAACTATCAGAATACTCCATGCTAAATTTTAAATAAGTAGTGATGCACTTCACATACTGAATGAAGAGCCTAAGGTCCTTCATTATTACCATTCCAAAGCAAAAACACATCATCAACAAAGTGTTTGTAAAACAGTATACTATCCTTGTATTTACCTTGATAAATAAACATATCCTCCCATTGTGATACTACAATGTTTGCGTAAGTGCTTGCCTCTGGTGTACCCATGGCAGCACCTATTTTTTGGTGGTAGATCTGATCATAAAACAGAAATACATTATTTTTCAAAACCAAATCTAGTAAATCACATATATTACATATTCTGCTGTTAGATAATGGAGTACTATGTCCCAAAAGGTATCTTACTGCTTCTCTTCCAATGTCAGTAGGGATGACCATAAGCAGCGATTTAATGTGTAATGTAACAAACAAAGAATTGCTCACCTTACTATTATCAAACAATATACTTAATTGTGTTAGAAATTCCTCACTGTCTTTTATATAACCTTCTATTCTACTTAAATAACAACTCAGAGCAGTCTGCAAATAATGTGAGATGAGTTTCTAGGAAGTGCATCACTGGGAATTTTATTGAGAAAAGTTTCAATTTCTTTGAGTTTAATTACCTTAAGGAAGAGCGGAGAAGGGTCTGTGGTGACCTGGTGGTAGAGGAAGTGGAAAGGAAGAGAAGTTGACTAATTTCTGCAATGAAGTCATTTGTAGTAATAGAGTCTTTGGTGGAAAGCACTGTGATATAATGAAGCTTGTTTTGAGTTTTGAGATCTATGTATTAGTCAGTTGACCTAATTCCATAATATATTTGACTGAAAATGGTTACTTAATGCTTTTAGTTGTAGATAACATTGCAACAATAATTTAATAATCTCTCTCTAATATGTCCAAGTATGCTAAAACCATAGATTTTTCTCTCACTTAATTCTGCAGTTCCTGTTGTATTATACTAATTTACCTTTAATTTCTCTAAACTGGCTTAAATTTCTCTAAATATTAAATCATTATCATATAGGTTGCATCTGTTTTTAACCAATGTTGTCACAGTATGTCTAATTCAGTACATTTATTTAAACTTAAGATATTTTTGAATTATTTTTGAAGATTATAAACTCATTTTTCTTAAAATGTTTTTGCAAGTGCTTTTCTCTATTGAAAATGGACACATTACCACTTAACATTCTTATAGGTTCATAGGTTCATACTAGGCTATCTGCTCTGGGGCATTTATAAACCTAGCCTGATTGTGTTTGGCTTATGCCACCCCTTGATTTGAGTATACTGTGCCCTTTTTAAAGTTTAGTTTACTGTGCCTCTGTCTAATAGTGACATGGAAGTAATCCCCGGGACAAACCTACGATCCCCCATCCATTCATCAAGATTCTTCTTGAAGAGAGTCAGTGAGGTGCTCTGCCTAACATGAATTGGAATTCTATTCCAGAGCGAAGGGAGCCTCTGGGTTATGAATCTGTCCCTCCAGCATGTTCTATTTATTTCTGTGCTGAGGTTCAAGTCCCTTGAGCGCGTGGCTCTAAGGGATTTAGATTTACTGAGGTGGAGCATGTCCATTAATTCTGGGTTGGACATAGCTTTATATGTCAGGCATAGATCGCCTCGAAGTAGGTGGTATGCAAATGAGTAGAGCTGGAGTTTTTTTAACTGAGCAGCATATGGCATCTGTTCGAGTCCCTTGATCCTCCTGGTGAGGTACTTTTGGGGTCTTTCTAATTGCTGCAGGTGTCGGGTAAGGTACATCCCAAAGGGGGCATTGTATTCTATGATGGGCCTAATGAGGGATGAATAAAGGGGCATTATTACCTCTCTTGATCTAGATGTGGATCCTTTCATGATGAGATGGTCTATTTTTCTAACCACTTTGGCAATGTGTTGTCAAAGGAGAGATTGCTATCAACTTGGGTCCCCAGATCCCTAATTACTTTCTCTGTACTTAATGGGTTAACACCTATGTGGTAATTTGTGGGCACATTGTTTTTGCCAAAGGGTATGACTATACACTTTTTGTCATTTAGCTTTAGACCATGGCTCTGGCACCAGTTATCTGTCTCTGTGAGACCTTTTTGAAGGATGTTTGTGTCAGCTGGAGAGTGGATTATGGCGCCCAGTTTGCAGTCATCTGCGAACTTGGTGAGCCATAGTCCTCCCACATTGGCCTGTACCTCAGAAAAGTAAATACTGAACAAGAGAGGTCCCAGGACAGAACCTTGTGGGATGCCACTTGTGACCGGTTTCAAGTCTGACATGGCTCCAGCAACTCTGACTCTGTGGGTTCTGTCTTTGAGCCAGTTTGCGACCCATCTTGTGACATAGGGGTTTATATTTAGGCTGGATAGCTTATCTATGATACCCGAGTGGGGTATTGTGTCAAATGCCTTTGTGAGGTCCAGATAGGCTGTGTAGCCTACCTTCCCTTCATCTATGGCCTTGGTGACTGTTTTGAAGAAGTCGACCAGGTTCAAAAGGCAGGATCTGCCCTTGACGAAGCCAAATTGGGTAGGATCTAGTGTCTGTGGGTCCCCAATGTCTTTGTTTATGAGTTCCATGATGATCCTCTCCATAGCCTTGCAGACTAGGCTAGTCAGGCTTATGGGGCGATAGTTTCCAGGGTCCGCAGAGGCACCACCTTTGTGGAGTGGGACCACTGTTGCTGTATGCCATTCTTTGGGCACATAACCTGTAGTGAGGCTGAGATTGTACAGCAGTTTTACTTGAGCAATTAGTTCTTCTTGGAATTCATGTAGGACACAACCTGGGATGCCATCTGGTCCCATGGAAGCAGTGTTTTTTGCTTTGGGGAGGGCGGCCTTCACCTGAGCATCAGAGATGTTTGGGAGGCTGCACTCTGCTGGGATAGATACTTGCTCTTTTGGGGGGAGGGGGTGGTGAAGTTTGCACTGAACCTGTCTGCCAAGATATTGGCAATGTCTGTGGGTTCAGTGTATTTTTTGTCGTTTAGAAACAACTCAGAACAAGTCTGGGAGATGCATCCCAGGTTCCCAACATAACTGAAAAATGCCTTATGATTGTCTTTCTTTGTCTTTCTTCTTCTTCTTTCGGCTTTTTCCTGGTTAGGGGTCACCACAGCGGATCATCTGTCTGCTCCTGATTGGCAGTGGGGTTTTACGGTGTCGAGTTGCCAGCCCAGCACCCAACATTACACAGAATGCACGCACACCTAGGGCCAATTTAGAATATCCAATCCAACTACAGCATGTCTTTGGGATGTGGGAGGAAACTGGAGCACCCGGAGAAAACCCACGCGACCACAGGGAGGACATACAGATTCCGGACAGAAGGCACCCCAGCTGAGAATCGAACCAGAAAACTTCTTGCTGTGAGGTGGCAATGTTAACCACTGCACCACTCTGGCCGCCCACATTACTACTTGACATTCCTGGTAATCAAATTCAAATAAATAAATAAGTAAACAAACATATTTTAACTTTGCTGGGAAGAAATATGTACATATCTGTAGTGACTTTTGAGGGTTTTTTTGTCAGTTCAGAGAGACCTCATCTCTTAGTTTTAGGAAACCTTTCATTTCTTTGGTTATCCATCTGTTTTGAGTTTTGCTATCACTCACTTTGGTAAGTGATTACTTGTATTCCAAAGGCACATTGTAGACACCCGCAAGAGGTTTTGCATTGATTACAGTTGCAACCTTTATGAATGAAGGGTGGGTTTCTGCATGATCCTGGAAACTAATGACATATAGCTTGCTCAGCAGTTTTAGAATTACTCTAATTGGCACAGTTTAAAAAAAAGTGAGGAATGGCATATGGCAAGCCAGACCGTGGGAGAACTTTAGTCGTGTTACTACTATTTCTGAATGTATTAGGGTGGTTTACCAAGAAGGCATTGCTGGCAGCTTACCCAAAGTTAACACATTTGTTTAGCAAAAATATGAAAAACATTTTGAGATTCTGTTACCATTCAAGTTGCTTGATATAAAATATGACTGATTTAATGATGATGTCTTATGGCCAGAGGCATTAAATGTGAGTAGCTTAAACTTAAATTTATAAAAGTCAAAATCAGTCAATTTATTGGGTAGCATAAAATAACAATGTCATATTTTACTGAAGGCTTATTCTGCATTTGACACTGTCAATGTTAAATATATTTGTAAGGTAGCCATTTTGAAAAAGTTAACCGAGTTTAAGTTATAGCCTTCTGTAGTTTGTATAAAAGGCCTTCTGGTTTAGTAATCAGCCAGCATGAAATCATTTTGTTGGTTTTATTTCAGTTAAGGGGGATTAAGATTAATTTGGAATTTTTTGATCTTTTGCTCCATTTCTCTGCTGCCAGTCAGCACCCCACCTCCGGCCACCTTACTAAACTATTCCTTCTCAGTGATCCATTTGCTGAGGATCATGTGAACCAGGAGTAGGATCACCATCTGTATGGAGGTATATCTTTGTCTACTTAGTCTGTTCTAGCGAGCATGTTTGTTGGCATCAAGGGTGTTGGTTTATGAGGAGGTTTTGCAATTTATGTCCATGCACTCGTGTATGACCTGATTAGATGACCCTGCCCCCAACCCTTTTACACAAGCATGCCCATGTAATTCCTAGTCTACAGCATGGAGTTTACCTCTCCACAAAGCAAGGAAAGACAAGCAGGCTAATCTCATCATTCTTCTACTATAACACTCCAGCAGGTATCTGATACACTAGACAAACTTAGGTTGCCTTGGTTATAGTCAGGATTTTTACCCTTGATGCCAGTGGAGGTTAATATCTTTGGTTTGGAATTTGTTAAGCATGGTTGTCTCATTCGTGTTATTTATATGCTTCATAATCTGTTATGATCTCTAGGGGCCTTTACAGTTTGTAGGTTGTCAGTTGCCACAGTAGTTGAGTTTATATTGCCTCCTTGTAACTGGTTCTTGTAAGTATGCACAATTTTTGGTTCATCTGCTACTGTCTGTGGTATCCACCCATCAATCCACAACCCCTTTTTCCGATTTTTGCATATGGGGTCAGAGTGTCACTTCATCATTGACAATTATCTACAGCAATTTTCACACTGCTGGGTGGTTAGCCCTGTAGTGGTAGTTGCTCCACATCTCTCTCTGACACACACACACACCCCTATGGCCAACTCAATGTGTCCAATCCATCTAAAGCACCTCTTTGGAAAGTGGCAGAGCACCTGGAGAAAACTCACATGAACACAGGAAGGACATGGAGTCGACACACAGAAGGCACCCTAGTTGAGAATCAAACCGGAGAGCCTCTTGCTGTGTATCTGCTATGCCACTGTGCTACCCTTCCTACTGCCTTTGGTATAATTGTTTGAAACTGGGTGTTACAAGAAAGTGTATGCAGTGTGCTCAAAACCTTTATTTTATTTTTTTTATTTTCTTACATCTGCTGTATTGATAGTGGAGGGTATTTTATTGCTGCCACAGACACAACAGAAAAGGTTCATCTGTTTTCTTCAACTGCTGCCCAAGGTTTAACTGTTTCATTTTAGTTCAGGACTGTTATAAAAAAGTGCCCGTAGTGTGTACAAATCACTGTTTTATTTCACTTTTATTATTAGCGTCACCTTTATCTTTAGTACAGGTGGGTTTTATTTTTATTTATTTATTTTTTTGCTCTCTTCTGGGTCTGTGGTACTTAGCAAATGCTCTAGTGAGGATTTTTTTTTTACTTAGCTACTTCTGTGTGTGATGTAACTGTTAGACCTTGGCTCTGGGATGTTGCAAGAAACAGCTGCAGTATATACAACCATTTGTTTTATTTCACTTATTATTTCTTCATATCCAAAGTAACAGAGATGGACACATTGAAAGCAAAAAAAAAAAAAACACTTTGTGCATCTTTTGTTTTTAAACAAGAAAACAAAGCTTGGATTTAGAAAGGCTAAGCACGACATGGAAGTGATAAATTGGAAGGTCTCTACAGCATGCCAAGCCATCCCCTTGCAGCCTCCTCCGCATGACCATGGACAGCAGCTGCATGTTAATGCAGCAGTCTGCAGAAGTGGCTACTACTTATTACACACAGTGTGTTTGTATGTATGTGTATGTATATATATATATATATATATATATATATATATATAGGTAGATAGATACATACATACACACACAGTACAGAGGCTCAAAAATCAGTTAATTGAAAAGTACTGGCTTTTTCACCAAGATATTGTGCTACAGTGGGTATTGGCATATATGCCCTTTCCAAAATATGTTGTAGGATTTTGTAGTTGGTATGCATAATTAGTAGAGGGTGTGGGTGGTGCAGAGGGGCTTGCATTACAAGAACAAAGGTTGTATTTTTATTTAATTTTTTATCCTTTGTGGACCAGTGTTTACATTTTCAAATGAAAGTTGTTGATCACTGTTGGGTTGATTGATTTCCATTTCAATGGAAGGCTGTGCTTCTATGTGCATGTGTCTATCTATATACATGCACACACACACACACACACACACATAGTGTGGGTGTGTATGTGTCCTTAGAAGCACCTAATTATATTTTGTCATAAGGAAGATGCTCATTTAATTATTTTATGAAATGGATGGTTTGAAAATGAAGACAACATGACATGTTACGTTAAACATTATACAAAGCATCATTTGAAGTTTTTAATGCATCATTTAAACATTAATCAGTGGAAAGATAAGTACTACATTTTGGCAACTAATAACCCACAAACGAATACGATAGTAACAAAAAAAAGCCGGAATCCAAGGACTCACTTTAAAAAACATTCAACCAAATTTATTAAAAGAAACAAATAAATTAAGGGCTTTCTTCCTTTGTATATACAGGACTTCATTAGAACTGATTTAAAAGTTTGTAAAAGTAACAATGAGCCATATCAATCAAGTTTTCTGTTTAATGGCATTTCTCTGCAATCAGATTTATCACTAGTGCAACGATGGTAGCATCTAGTTTAGTAATACAGAATGTGCTAGCTTTTTGGAACCCAATGCTTATGATGTTGCGTGTCAGTTTCCACTGTATCTTGGAAGAGTCTGTCTGCTAACGTACCATCACCTCCATGACAGGCACTCAGTTTACTGCTGCTGTCGGACATGATTGGTTAGTGCCACCTTCAGACAAAATTAATGTGGATATGTGCAATGTTTATCCCAGTCAACACAAATGTGTGCATATAAATAAACAGTCTTACTACCGGGATCATTTTAGAGTTCAACTGAGGATATGATAGGAGTTTATTAGGCATCAGCCTTGCAAATTATTCAACAGTTCATAAATATTGATACTGATTCAAGTGAAGAAGCAAATGTTGTTCCCCTGGACAGTGGAGAAGAGAAACACCACAGCAGACATTCTGTAATGTAGCCATATGTCCCAGGTCCTGGAGCCACTTACTGGACCCAAATTGCCATCAAGAATCAGGACAGTCCACATACTTCTGGAATATAAGCTATAAGGGTTTCCAGGTCATCATATAAAACCTATACCAGAGTTTGTGTGGAGACTATCCACAGGGTCATTAATTTAGAGGCGCCCACATCACAAACCAGTCAGCCAAGGGTGGTGCGTGGTGCAATAATATAATGCTACATAGCAGACTGATCATAATGGAATTTGCAGCTTTGTGTTACAGGTCATGCCACATATATTCCTTGAAGCACTGACTTCTGTAGATACCAGACAGAGGCAGAGTGGGTGAGTGGACCACCACACTGATACAGGTGAAGATTATGACTGAATGCTTGTTGAGAGTGGTGCAGTCTCATTTTTTCCTCCTGGTTACATATCGATATGCACTGCAGTGCACTCCTGATACATGTGGTATGCTATTTGGTGTACATGCCATGCTACATTATGTGCCATTATGTAAACAATTTCAGCAATGGAAAACCATAACACTGGTCAGCAGTGGTGTGTCAACAGCTGAGGAGAAGGCAGGTGAAGAGATGGAGGAGAACAAATTTGTTTCGGTTCCACTTGTGAGACAGAGGTAGGCACAATATATTGTGGAGCTGGCAAAGATTTGGCATCTGGCTCACAACTATGGGCTGTAAATACACAAACCCAGAATGGATCTGATGCATGTATTTTGATGCCTAGGCTATGCAGGATAGAGTGGTATAGGATAATAACACTAGTGTATTTTGAGGGGGTCATGGGTGGTGCCTCCAATTAGTCTGCACTTGGCTAGGTTATTGTACAACACCAGGAGTCATCCTCAGGTGATGATATGGAACTTCCAAGGGTGGAGTTCTGGCTTGGATATAACATCTGTCCTAACGGTGGCAGGTTTGGAGCCATGTGCTTTAAGGGATGTCATAGCATGTGAACTCTATATGCAGGATTGTAGCTCTGTCCCCTACTCTGAGATCATGCAAGGTAGGTAGGTAGCTAGCTGTCATTGGGCCCTTTCCAACAGAGATGCTTGTCAGTTGAGGAATATTTACTGGAGAGCTGGGTGCTGTGGATTTATGGGAAGCCAAAAGATATGTGGAGAAGCACACGATTCAGCTTGATGAATGCTGTGCATGCCCAATAGACATTCTATGGCCATGTATGGAGGCAAAAAAAAATCACAAAAGTGGTCACAGCCAGGAGGATGGAGGCAGTGCTGTAGCCTTAAGAATTGCGTCCATGCCCATGTGAGTGGCCATGGCCAAGGGTTAAGGTAGCAAACAAGCAAGCCATTTGTGTAAAGCAGCCATGCATACTTGCAGTATGTAGCCATACCTGACCTTGGCTGTGCCTACCATTTGCTATCAGCCACTGGGCCCATTAAAGGCAACACAGGCTGAGATAACCCTTAAATGGTAGGACGTGTTCATCATGACCAAGCATGTTTTCATGCAGGGTACGCAGCAGACTGAGGACCTCTGACAAAGTATCCATCTGTGCTTGGATCATTCCTCATCATAGTCACTAGCTGATGCTAAGCGTAATACATATATCATATAATACCCATGCTGGTGTCCAGTTGCCCATCTTGAGTTACCTGTGATAGCTCTGTTGAGCAAAAACTAGAATTAAAACCAATTAACCTGCCAAATATCGACTAAAAATTGCTACACTCAGTGCAGATTAACTGACAAGATGGAGCTTGGATGTGGATGGCAAGATGGAAGGCTAGTGCAGCAAAGTCACTTGACTTGGGTCCAGAGTCTACTACAATGGGGGATGACAACTTAGAAATGGCATGAGAACTGTGGTGAGGGAGATGCTTCAGAAAACAGTGAGGGATGTCACCAGAATTAGAGATAAATTCATGGTAATAAAACTACAGTGTAAGGATAGGGCACTATTCCTATTCTCAGCCCAGGGTTGTGATAGTGAAGAAAGGAGTGCATTCAGACAGTAGTTCTGGACCTACTAGATAAAGTAGGACAACATGAATTGGTGTTGATAATGGGTGACCTGAAAGCACAATACAGGACAGACAGAGAACAGGATATGAGGACAGCCTTGGTCCACATATATGGAGAAACAGGAATAAAGGAAAGGTTATTCTAGATTGATTTCTGTCTGGCAAATTGCTTGATAGTGGTCAACACATGGTTCAGCAAGAGATACAATCACAAGAGTCCATGCAAGAGTGTGCAGCATGCAACTCAGGTAGACATCCTCCTAGTAAGGAAAGGACACTTGGGTAGAATATGTGATTGCAAACTCATCCACCATGAAACAGTCGACCTATCACATAAACCACTGGTTCCCACAGTCATCTGCGAATGGTGTTCAGAGAAGGATCTAAGGTCAACAGACACTAACTAGGCCAAATACCTAGAAGTTGACTAGAGAGAAGGCACAACAGTTCAAGGAATTACTCAGGACTCTAGCACCTCAGGAAGAGTAGGAAATAGGCGGAGTTGAACAAGAATGTCAGTGCCTCAAAACAGCATGTGTGAGGACTGCAGAAAAATTATGGAAATAAGCTACATAAGAAAACTGATGGTGGAGGAATACAGAAGATCAGGAAGTCATCAAAAGAATAAAGAAGTACAGAAAATAATGGGCGATATAAAAGACAGACCAGGCTAAGAAGGAATACTGGTTGGCTGACAAAAAAGTTAAGAAAGGATTTGCAGTAGCAAAAAACAGGGCCTCAGAGGCAATATACTAGCTTTTAAAAAGTAATTCAGTAAATGTCACAAAGAAACTCTATCAGGTTGCAAGGCAAAGACAGAAAGATAAAGAAGCCAGTCAGACTCCCTTTGTAAGGGATGCCAATAACAGCCTGCGGAATAGCCCACAGGAAATCAAAGGCAGATGGAAGGAGAACTTCCAGCAGCTTCTGAATGAATAAACTCCACATAAGCTGTCCTGCCCTAGACACAGCCTATGATGAACGAAGAGGAGGAGTTCACCCTTAAAGAAGTAAGGACAGCACTAAGGAAAATATCAGGGAAAGCAGCAGGGTCAAATGAGGTCACAACAGATATGATCAAGATGCTAAGTGAGACAGGAGAAAAATAGCTCCTGAGGGTTCTCATAGCAGTATGGAGATAAAGGTATATCTCAGATGATGGAGATTAGTTATACTAGAGCCAGTGTATGAGAACAAAGAGGACAGCTCCAATTGTGGGCAGTACAGAACTCCTGTCACTTTGCATGAAAGTTCTGGAGATGGTAGTAGATAAATGAATACACAGAGTAGTAGAAAATGAGATAGAAGATTAGCAGTTCAGATTCAAATCTAGATGCAGCAGAACCGACCCAGATGTCTGAAGTGAAACAGATAGTGAGACAAAACTAGAGATGAGGAAAGAGTCCAACTGGGCATTCTTAGACTTGAAGAAAGCATGTGACAAGTCCCCAAAAAGCTGAATTTAGCAGTCCTGATGTAATTCAGTGTCCCAAAAACACTGGTAGAATTAGTGCAGGCTATGTACAAGGACCCGATGACTCAAGTAAAAACAGTGTTTGGTCTCGCAGAGGGGTTGAGTGTGCACCAGGGTTCATCTTTGAACCCACTGATGTTCATACTGGTGGTGGACAACATCAGCAAACAGGTTAGAGGGGACAGATCAACAAAGTTTCTGTATGAAGACGATGTGGCATTACATGCAAAGTCAAAGCAAGAACTTAAGCAAAGGATAGGAGATGGAATGCAGAACTGAAGGCACATGGGATGAAACTGAGTACAGATAAGACAGTTGTAATGCCAACAATTAGATTAAATGTGAACTAGCTCACCATTAAGATAAAAGCGAAAATAATGGAATGGGTTAATAGCTTCAAATATCTTGGAGGGTTGGTGGAGGAGAAGGGAAATCTGAATGCGATCATCAGAGGGGCTGCAGCCAACTGGCATACAGTGTCAGGTATGGTATATAACAGAAGAATGCCAATGAAGCTTAAAAGTAAGGTGTACAAAACTGGTGTGACTAGTACTGCTTTATGGTAAAAAAATTTGGGCAGAAAAGGTAGATCAGTTGAGGAAACTAGAGATGAGATTAAGTGCCTGAGATGGATGGTAGGATGCACACTGTGAGATATTCAAACAGACAAGGGCAACAGAGCAGAAGCTAAAGTAGCTTTAATTGCAGAGAAGGTCAGAGACAAGAGATTGCAAAGCTCTGGGAACTAAAGGAAGAAACAATCTGACATAGAAGATTTAAAACAGATGGGAAGAAGACATGAGGAAACAAGGGCATCCAGCAAAGAGATGAATTGACTGTGTGAGGGAAGACCTGTGAGAGGCAGGCATGACTGTCGAAGAAGGTAGAAGAATGGCATTGAATTATGATATATGGCAACAGCTGACATGGCACCCTGGGTCCATGTAGAAAAATGGGAAAAAAGAGGACTGGTGATGATGATGATAACCCTTTCTTCGGGCAAGTGATTGCCAACGATGCATATCTCCCTAATGCTGTGTAAAGTGGATTACATGTGGCAATTCATGCAGCAGCCTGTGCCCTTCAGCTTCAGGGGACCAGTTGCTGGACAGTTAAATCATTGCTCCAGTCATCCATCTAAAATGTGAAGCCCCTCCTGCCCATTCATTCTAATGCATGCTAACCCTAATCCTGTTGCAATTCCCATCCCAATACATTACCTTAGAAAACATTGCTGAAACCAATATGAAATTCACAGTTCTCTGTTTCCTTTGGATTACTTTAGAAAACCCTTTCTATAACAGTACTGCCACTCAGACTGTGTGTCTGATTATAGTGGTAAGGTTTTACTTAAATAATCTGAAAAAGAAACTGATTTATCTTTTTCGATGGGTGTTTTGTATACATTTTCAGCAAGATAAGATTCATTATCTAGTGTCGGCTTACTTTGAATTTCAGTACTAGTGTATTCAGCCATTTGAGACACATGCAGACTTACACACACATGGGTGTGCATCTGTTTGCATATCATGCTATGCTTTGACACTGGACATTTACCAGGCAGTGCACATGCACTCTCAGAATCCCACTCCTGAAATAAAATAGTTGCATTAGCACCTACCTGGATTACGCTTATGTTAGTTGTAGTTACATAGCATTGGCAGAATAAGAACTCAGTATCTGGGCAGCTGGGTATGTCAGAACCCATTTTCTTGTTTTGTTACTGTAAAACTAATTTACACCTGGGAGTCTGAGGTACCCTTTCACCAAATCTTGTTCACTCAGGCCACTGCAGCTTTACTAAGGTAAGAAGGGCATCGCAGAACTTGTTCAAAGAGGTTCTCTAATTCTAAGGTGACCAGTGAAAGAATTTCTCTGATTTCCTTTAGTATTCAAGCTGGAAAATATTAAGATTACTCATATTGAGAATTTTTTTCCTTTTTTCCCCCAACACTTTGTTGATCACCACACCGTTTATTGATATACCAACATTTCTACTTCTGGTAATGAAAGCAGTGATTAAAGTTACTAATTCAACTATTAAAATGTACTATCAGAATGGAAAACATAAAAATTCAAAATATCTCATTTACTCTCGGAGGAGGATATTCTACTGACAGTTATTGGGCAGCATCAGTATCGCAGTTTCACAGTAACATGCAGTATCCGTGCAGATGGTGTGCTTTCTTTCATATAGCATCAAATGATGTCACTGAAATTTAAAACCTATACTGAGATGAATGAATTTCCATGGAGTAAACTCACCACTCATACATTGCTTACTCGCATAAATATCTCTTTCTTAGGCATATATGATGCATAAGTTATATGTAGATTCTTGTACTGCATATAACGCATGACTTATTTTTGCTTAATCTCTTTTATGCATACTATAATTCTCCTTTTTTCGTATTAATTTTTATGACTTTTAATGATTATGAATCCCCGGGATTCATACTAAACCCAGACAGACATTTCCTGTAAACAAAGGAAAAATAAAATAAATAACTTTTGGAATATTTTTCTTGGGTCATGATTTTATGAAATAGAAAACAATCAATCAATATAAATTGACCCATTCTTCATGCATGGAATTCACTTTTCTTGATTGAGAAACAAAATCTAGCCATCAGGCCAAGTTAACTTCCACTGTTCAGATGTCTTGGAACTTTACTCTCAAACTCTAACCTTGAAACTCGGCAAAGCTTAATAACAGCTACTGGATCTGTCCCTGGAGTTCAGCTTGTCAACTCAAAAATCCCTTTTGGACTGTATTCATTACTTCAAAGCAGTGTTGCAGAGTTTAATTTGCCACTTATTGTCTACATGGATGATTCTACTGAAATCCAGTAGACTATTGCTGTTTATTAAATTAAATGCCACAGCACTGCAGACATTTCTTCTCTCTCTTTTTTTTTTTGCCCTTGCATGTCAGTGGGATCTCTTCCCCCATATCCCTATTTGCCAAATATATTACCCTCAAGAGCACATAATCTATGAGGAAAATGAATAAATGTATTTTCTTTCCAGTGAGTTGGAGGAATCTCAGTAGTAACATATTGAGAGCATGGGTCTGAGGGCAGAGTCTCCACAATGGAGCGTGCGGGGGAGACATTGTATTATCTCATTAATGGTCTTCTATATACTTCATATCTCTGTTAGGATTAACATTCATGTATTTATCTACCTGCACATTTGTTATTTAATGAATATTTTAATTCCCAAAGAAAATGAAAACAAATTATATTTGCTGACATTGTCATCAGTGCAGAAAAAAAACATTTTTTTACTTTCCCTTAACCCTTTATCTCTGGTTCATGTGTTAACAAATATGGAATTATGTACCCTCGCACATCTGAATCTTTCCTATCAGATAAAAGCTTATAACTATTTAAGGTAATTGACTCAAATTTAAATTTTTACCTTTGTCCGTATGAAATTTCTCATGTTACTTATGTATTTTATTGTACTTAATCTTTATTAACCAGGCTGCAGTGGAATGGCCCATAGTGGGCCCGTCTCATTTCGTAATCAAAAAAGTATAACATTTAAGACGTCTGGTACTTTCAGTATTGACAGTCTTATGTTCATTCAGTGGCCGTGCAGCTTCTCTTAGGTTACAGAGATATTTATTTATGTATATATGCATGTATGTATGTATTTAAATTTATAAACTTGGGTACAGCAGTGATCCACAAGGACTTTTTTTTTGAGACTCTGTTGTGGAGAAATGTCTTGTTAATTGGCTTTCTCAGTAACAAAGTAGGCAAAGGGGGTCTGTTGGCAACAAACCCTAGCCTACAGGAAACAAGTACTTTTCCTCTTGATTAGAGTTTGCGTAGTCCTTCGTCTAGGAAAAAAACAGTCAGGTGAAACAGAATGAGAAAATATTGTGCCTCTTCCAAATAATACCTGAACATATCTTATGGAGCTGTGTATTTACTAGTGAAGTGCCCATTTAGAAGCTTCTTTAAGGACCATTATTTGCTTTTCAGTATTTCATTGCATAGAAGTGAAAACTATCACTGCCCTGCACATGGTTTTATTTATTTATGTTTTCTGTAATTGCATTCCTTCATTTTTTAAATAACAGGATAAACAATGTCGTCTATGGTTTGCATAAGACAGAACCAAGACTAAATAACCCTCTGCAGGACTCAGTGTGGCAGTGGTTTTAAAAAAAATCCTATTAAATTCTTTATAGTTGTCAAGGAATTCTAAATATAGTAATGGAATGGCATAATTCAGGATATAGGGCATGTAACTCAAAGGGAAGAGCGTGTTAAGTCAGGAGACAAATATAAGCAGATTTGGAAAATGTGACAATACATTTATGTCTTAGTAAAAGTGCAGAAATGTCCTGCAAAAGCTTTCTGAGTGAAGATATTAAGCGAAAATTGTACATATGCACGTGTGTTTACACATGAAGTACTTCAGTTATAGAGGAACACTGAGAAGCTCAGATCTGGAATTATTCAAATGCAGCTGTACTGCTAATGATTTAACAGAACCTGAGTAAATGAAGACAAAGAAACAGGAGAGACAAGAGGCATACAGACAGTAGTGCTGAGTAGCAGTAGGTAAAGACAACTGAGGATGGAAGGTGGCCAGAGAAAAGTCACTGAAAACTGAATGTCTGAACGTCTAGGATAAAGACAGTCAAGGGAAACAGACCTTGTTTATTTGAAAGCGTCAGAAGGAAAGGGAGATGTTGATATATATTTAATTATGATGGAGGGTACTAAAATGAGTTGGTAAGTAAGAAGTAATGGGTGGCAAGGGATAATTCATTAAGAAATAAATTTACAATGCTATGAGCTGGGGTATAGGAAGGCCAAGTGGACGATACTAGTGTCACTTATAGGTCAGACTGTATAGACAGCTTGTATTGTTCCTGCTATCATGAGTATGCACTGAAAAACAGTTAGATGCATCTTAGTTTTGCAGTGGTCATATGCACAGGATAAGACAGTGTAAGTTGATTTGACAAGATACCCAATCAATGTCTTCTTCCTCTACATTTGTTCAAACAGTGACTGAGAATTAATGCAAACATGCCACCTACCAATAATTAATACTAATTTATTTCAGTTTTTCTTTGATTTTTTGAAGGCATAGTTATTCTGATAAACAGAAATATTTTGTTACATTTACAAATGTATAAGATGTACTTTTATTTATGATATAATAGATCTAACCCCATAGAATCTTTAGAGAAGCAAAATATGTGAGCATAGTTACTTTTTTAAAATGACACAAGAAAGTGTTGCAAACCTAGTTGAAACCAATCCAAGCTGGAAACGGGAAGAATCAAGCTTTCTAGTACATTCTGTCAAAACACGTGTCTGCAGTCAGTTATTTGATGACACTAACTTTGTGATATGAACATTGTTTGGATTTATAAACATCCTTGATGAGCTTATTTTTTGATATATATTTATATAACTTTTTTATTTCCATGACTGGCAACTAAATATCTGAGTTAAACTTCTGAAATATCATAACCTCTAGGGTATGTAAGAAGACAAATAGCTACTTAGCTCAGACTACTTGAAATACGTTTTGCAGCTACAACATGTAGAACGCAACTGTTCTGTCAAAAAGTACCACTTCAGTGGTATGTCATTAAGGAGCTTTAATGGCTTCTTTACAATTTTAAAACAAGATACTAGGGTACTCTAGACATTTAAAAAAAGGCATCAGAATACTTGCACCTGTTTTTTTTGCCCTTGTTGAAACATGATGTATAAAATAAGACATCTGTCTAATGCTTTTCAAAGAGGCGATAGAAGCATATGTGAAATAAAAGAACCAAGACTTGAGAATGCCATCAGCAGATAGAGGTGAACACTGAGAAACTTCTTTAGAAGAAGAGTATGATGAAGTAGATTAAAAAAAATAAAACAGCATGTCTGATCATTCCATTACAGATCACTTGGGAGACGGTATTTAGACTGCTGCATGTTCTGATGAATACATATCTGTAAGGATCATAATCTACTTGAAGAAAATTTAAAAAATTAAGCAAGTAAGATATGTAACTGTGCTAGCCGTCAAAGGAAAAGTATGTATCGTATTCATCCAAGACAGAACTAAGAAAAAAGCCTGGAACACAAGAAAAGTGATTAGGAGGAATAGGCTGGGTTACATAATAAAAAAGTAGCTTTTTTTCCGTTTTTGAAAGAAAAAAAATCATGAAGTGTCATTAGATGATATTCAGGAAAATGTAGATGTGATATCATATCAGTATTTCTTCTTTGTGTGTGATGAATACATCCATAGATTAGTAGCAAATTAGAAAGGGTTGGTTATTTATTGTGTTTGTATGATCTGTAAGTTTGGCATGTGGCTGACTGAATAAGAATTCGAGTGCCATTCATCATCCAGCACTTCTATGTAGTGGTTATTACAGAAAAGTGCAGCTAAAGCTTATATCCAAATGAGCTGTTCATGCTGAATAAGGAAAAGTAAAGGTGTTTTGAAAAACAGGCCCATTTGTGGCAAAAGTATAAAGTACCATAAATTAAGTAAATATGAAGTACCACGTAAAAGCAGTAGGCTTTCTATGAGTTAGTATGCATATGGATAGTGCAGATCGATGCAGCTATGAGCAGTTATGCCTGAAATACTTATGTCAAGTGGTACACTGCACTGCTTTGATAATAAATACTTAAAATAAAGGGTTTAATATACTTTATGTGGGGGGTATCCTTATGTAAACACCCTGATGTTTTCATTAAAGAACAGAAAGGGTGAGATGGGAAGGATTGCAAATGGGGAGACAACAAAGAGGGGAATACACAAGGAAAACATCAATAACGTTGTAATGGAAGAGGTGGAAGAGGACGGGAACAATTTTTTTTGTGGGAAACAGACCTTCTATTTTTCAATTTGTTTTTTTTTTTTATATATAAGAGGGATTTTGGGTGGGAAGTAGGTAAGAGAGTGTTCTTGAAAGGAGAAGGGAAGAAGGGCTGAAGATACACCAGTGGGAGTTCCAGTCCACAGATCCTCAAGCATTTCCATGGCCAAATGGTGGGGTAGTGGAGGACTCCAATGTTGAGGAGTAGGGGCTGGTGATGATTTGGTGGTCAGCACTACCTGGAACAGTGTGTCATAAATATGCTGAAGCAAGGCCTCAGCTGTCTAAATCCAGCTACAGAATACTTTTTCCAGGATATCCACAACCAAGTCCTGAAGCCCCTGTTCAGTGAGGCCTGCAAGACTCGTGCCACCATCCAGACCCTGTGAGGATGTTCCCCCAAACAGGCAGAGGAGTGACTGCTCCCTACATGCTTTAGTTATTCCAAGGGATTTTGAATCTTTTTAATAAAATGAAGACAAATGGAAGAGAAATAAAATAATAAAGGACAAAGGAATGCATAATTAAAATAAGAAAAACAGAAAAAAAGGAAGGGAGACAAAATACACACAATAAATGTATATATTAATTTATACTCTCTTAGTTGCCATATCTGATTGTCTCCTTTTCCCAACACTCTCAGTATTCCCTTCCAGTCCACCTCTTACTTCTACTTCTCTTTAACTGACTATTCCTTTCCCCTCTATACCTGTCTAACATTCCAATTTTTTCTATTTCCCCTAACTTACCTACCATTAAAACGTATTTGTCACGGTCCTAATAAAAACTATACAAACACCCACAGACCTTTGACTACCTTTATTGGAAGGAAAATGGAATAATAAACATAAAACTTTATTGAAGCACATAAAATCAACTCATTGGGACAAATAAGATAACTGAAAATATACCCCCACTTGCTCACTTATCATTGTAATCAGAAAGGCAGCATCCCTACTCACCTTAATATCACCAATTCCATCATTCCATTCCAAGTCATCCACCATCAAATATCACCACCTCAAATTCCAATTATCCTGCTGAGGAGAAACAGAAGAGGGTCAGTCCTGACCCTCTTCTCCACCCACCAGCCTGACAGGGATGTTCCCTTAAGACAATACCCCTTTTCAGTAGATCCTCCGCCATCAAACCCGGGTTAAGGTTAAATAAATCAAGCCCAAATTCATTGAGATAAACTCCATCCGACCTATACCATACAGTATCCCTGCTCTCAAACTCCACATGTCGTATAGTATGCACCTCAATTTCTTTCATATATTTTGCCATTGTAAAACTGAGATATTTATGAGCCTTCACCACCCCAGCAAAATTCTTTGCCTCCCTCCACACTAACCGGGGAATAATCTCAGACCAAATCAAAACCACTAATGGATACATCCTTTTCAATAATAACACATCCTCATAAATTTGATAAACCAACTGTCTTTTCAGAACTCTATCTAAGTCATTCCCCCCTAAGTGGACCAACAAAATCTGTGGCAACCCCCACTAACTCTGTAACCCAGTAAATACCTGCAATATCCTGCTCTACATTAACTCTCTAAAACCATGCCAGTTCACTTTCAATCCAAAACGGCCCAGACCCAAATTCATTTTGTTGCGTCTGTCACACGCCTAGCTGGCCAGTATATGAAAGAATGACCCAAGATGATGATCCTTCTGCTATCTAAAAAAAAAAAAAAAAAAACAAACTTTAAAAAAGCCTCTCGCAAAGCTACTTAATATAAGTTAAAAAGGCATTGAAAGACCACCTTCCCACCCTCTTGATTACTTCTATTGAACGTCCTTCCTTTGCTAAATCTGATGCCCTGTCCATCCTGAAAGAATGAGAAGAAAACCTATCCTCTTCTAAACCAACACTACAAAAAGAGCCCTTCTCATAATCAAGTTCAATTGCTTGCCCATCAAGCCTTTACCACCTACTGATGTAAAAACTAAACTTTGAAATCTACCCTTTTGAACAACCTGCAATCTCTTTCCCCACACCACAGGACATCTCCAACTTGCCTCAACCTCCTCCAAAACTATCGGGGACCCAAGTCCTTTCTGATCCGTCTTTGAAGACCTCAGCCTAATATGTACCACCCTAGGCAATATCAGTACATCCTCCCATACCAATGAAACCAATAACTCAGACACATGAAATGCCCCGCAATACATCCACACGCAAACCATACACCACACCACATACTCCTCCAGACATCCACACACTTTACCTAAAACCCTTAGCAACATTCTTAAAATCCCCTTCATCACCAGCCATCTCCTATCTATGACCCCATCTTCAACTCTACCCCAACCTTTTAATACTCGACTCACCACCCATGACCTAGTCCAGTCCTCTAATCTGGCCAAATGAGTAAATGCAGCAATAGCTGCCAATGCAACCCTCACCATTCAAACTGCCTTACCCTGCTCCCTCAACATGGCTAAGTAACACAACGACAACACTCTCTGGCCACTCACACTCTTCTTCCGATAACTGCCTCAAAAATTTATCAAAATCAAACAATGCCCTACTGCAAGCTCTGCTCATAGATACTGCCCATGACTTTTGCACCATTGACCAGTCTGACAAATGCCCTCTGACGGATGCAATGCCACATTGGGGGCCACCTGCTGAAACCTGAAAAACTGAAAACGAGACAAGCTATCAGCTATCTCATTCTTAACCCCAGGCACATGCAACCCTGTGAAGGAAAAGTTAATCATCAAATTTTGCAATGCCAGTTTCCTAAGAACAAGTAAACGAGGGGATTTAGCCATCTTAACCTGTAACACTCTCACCACCATAGTATTATCTGAATGGAAGACCACCGTCCTTCCTTTCAAATGATACTGCCATACTACAGAAGCCGCCCAAATTGGCATCAACTCCAAAAAGGCAACATCCCGCTTCCACTCCTCTGACCAATGCTCAGACCATGGGACAGAAAACCACTGACCTGCAAAGTAAGCTCCCATGCCCAGCCCCCCAGATGCATCAGTAAACAACTGCACTTCTCCTTGCACTACCCAATCTGACTGGTAGAATGAGATCCCATTAAACTGTCTTAGAAATGTCATCCACAATTCCAGATCATCCCGCACCAGTTCTTCCCTCCTTTCAAAAGAAATGCCACAGACCGGCAAAACAGCCACCTCAGATGCACCGACCTACATGCAAAATTCAACAAACCCAACAATTCCATAACATCCCTCATCCAAACCTTAGGCTTGCCTTCACCAAACAAATTTTCTGCTGCAACTGAACCATCTTGTCCTGCATCTTCTGTCAAGCCCAGAAAATCCATAACCTTTGCAGGGCCCTCTAACTTGTGCTTCACCAGTTGTACTCCCAAGACCTCACTCATCCCCACAAACTCTTGCATAGCTACCTGTGCCCCATCCCACCAACAAAAAAATCATCTAAATAATGAACTGCCTGCTGACCATCCACCTTCTGCTGCCAATTACCCCCCTCACCATGCCCAACAATGGCCAATACTCCTCCCACATCAGCAGTAAATGAAAGGCTGACTCAATATCCACTTTAATTAAGGATCCTCAAAACTCATGATAATTCAGACTGCATCATCCAGGGATGAATATGTTACTTTAACCTCCTAACTGGGGATGAAATCATTCACAGACTTGCCAACAGGGCATGACAAATGATGAATTAAATGAAATTCACCCTGCTTTTTCTTAGGAACCAATCCTAACGGATACACTTTAAATTTATGGAAAGAAGGACAATGGAAAGGGCCCAACAATCTTCCTGCCTGACACTTCTTGTCAATCAGAGCTTGCAAAATCTCCTCCCTCCCCTTCACTGACTTCAAATTTTTTCCCAACAAAGTGGACTTAATTGAAAAACCCTCAGTTAAATTCCCTGCTATAATCGGTAATGGATAGAGTGTCAGTAACGCCTTCAAAACCTCAACCTTAATAGGTGAATGGGTACCCTGGGTGCACCCTACTTCCACAAAAGGAACCTACCCTTTGGCCCCAAAAATTGGCCCGGGGTGGCCTCCTAGCAATGCTAAACAAGAACCAGCTGAACCTCTTGGCACTGCAAAATAAGATGCCTGGCCACCAAATTGACCTCCATCACAGTGTGTAACAGCATCTGCCCTCATACACTTAGAACAAATATAGAAAAATCTACAACCTATCCATGAACACTTCCCTGCATTAAAAGCCCAACATATCCCTGCACCTCCCTCAGATGGTTGAGCCACTCTACCATCCCATCCACCATTGTCCATCATGGTAGAAAGCCAAATATCTGGATGCCTGATCTCCCAATGCAAGGATTTGTCCACCGACTTTCATTTACGAAACTTCTTATCATACCACAATCATATAAAACCGGGCCTCAACCTCTGTGCTTCCCTTATAGTCAAGAAATAGGCCAAAAGAGGAAGGGCCAGTGAAGTGTCCCTCTGTAAACACACTGCTATGTAGTATATAAAACCTGGGATCCAATTATCCCATGACTTAGGCCAAAACCTGCCTACCCTTTTGCACTCTATGGCCGCCAATGCTGCCAAAAGGTCCTTCCCATTAGCTGACTCTGCCTCCATCAAACTCTGAACCCCATTAGCATCAATCAATTGAAAAATATCAGTAAATTCCCCTTTCCAAATAATCTCCTTCACTACCAGTGAAATGTGAGGAGTCAAAATTCACGCCCCTTCCTGCTGTAGTGCCTGCATTGCCAACCAGTTTCCCGGCCACGACCCAAAATCAGACCCCACCTCATCTACAACTGGACACAACCCCTGATCTAATAACAATAGTGTATTATCAAAACTCCCTTCACAATCCGCTAAAGCCTCTAAACTCCTACCCGCTAACTCACCTTGGACACCCTCACTGCACCCTGACTCACTTCCCATAACAGCTCCTACCTCCTCACTCCCCTCCCCATGCCTGATAAATTATTACATGCAGAAGATGAAGGTGCTGCCACTGGCATCACAACCTCCGTTGTCATCTCTGCCATTGCTGTCTGTCTGGCTCTTTTCGCTCTCTGTGTGCAGGTTGCAGTCCCATCTGCTGCTTCCTTTGAGTGCTCAGACCTTGTGTACTAGTTGATGGAACTTCAGTAGGGATGTCTTTAAACAGGTCTTCAGCTTGCGCCACAATACTGGCCCATCTCTGCCTCAACTCTTCAGCCATGATCACCTAAAGAAAAAAAAAATAAAATGTTAGAACGGACTGCAGTTACATTTTTTCCAGCTAAACATTTCCCGGAGTTGAAATCCAACAACAGTAAAAGCATAATGATCCCTCTACCTTAAATAACTGACCCTGCCAAGGCTAAAACCCAGGGCCCTTCACACTATAGTCAAACACCATATCACTAGGCCATCTGGTATGAGAACCAGGGCCCTTCTGCAATATAGCAAGCAAACACCAAATGGTCATCTGGGATTATATCAAGCCTCCAAAAGGTAACCGTATTCCATGCCAGTCACGGCAAATCACCAGGGCAACAGCACTGAAGGAAAAGATAAACCAGCATGCCAATCTCTTCATGACTTTTCCCCTTTTTTTAATATAACCCTGTGACAGGTAGCACCACACTGGAATGGCATCACTTACATTTCATCAACAGCAAAACATAGGGGTTAATTCACAGATCTATTTTACTGGAATCAGAACATGTTCATAATGTGTAGGAGCACAAAAATCTACTGAAGGTTAGTTCCGTCTGAACAGCATTATGCATGACTATATTTGTTAAACTTTATGCATCTGAAGGACAATTCAGCATGAAACTGGCTGACATCCCCTGTTCTCATCAAACATTTCATGCAATGGAAAGAACAACCACCCTTTTCCCCATTACATTTTATATGCAACTTTATTTCTACCACATTCCTTTTTGTCTATTTTGAAATAGCAAGTCACTTAACCACAGTGTCCATCCTCCTACCTGCCTGCATCTGTTAAACAGCTTAAAACATGCCCTACCTCCTCAAGGCCAGAGCAGAATGGAACACCACATGAAGCAGGGGAGGAAGTCACACCACCTAACCACCAGTTACACACCAAGACTTCAACGTGCACCAGTAACAGGAATTATCTTTTCTTCTTTTTATTTTTATATACAGGTCCGCGCTGGTGACACTGCGCATGTGCGAACCAGCCATTAACGGGCCCGTCAGCCCTCTACTCATCACAAACCACTTCAACTAAGCAAAAGAACGTGAAATAAATCAAATAAGAAAAATAATTTTATCCAGACAAGAGACCAGCTCCCACTAACTACCACTGTCAAATGTAAAACTGGTCAACAAACTGATGCCACCACAACACTCCAGTCCAGGCCACATACCTCCAGTCAACACCGCAAATACCATGTACCTATGAGGTGATGAAATGGCCGCAACTTGCTGAACACCGAAGCCAACTAAAAACCCACCATAGTAAAAGAAACCAAAAACCATTAGCCTAGGACAAGACTATGTCAAAGTACCTGCCCACCACTCGAACCATGCAGCTGTGACTGTCTGCCTGCATCATTCCATTTTATTATTTACTCTATAATATAGTCCCAGCCCCACTGCATGCAAGGGAGAAAAAAAAAATATATAAAGCCACATGTATATACTCCTCCTTATAGCATAGAAACTGTACTCGCCTTAACATCTTCTAATTAGCCCAAGGCCTACCTTACTCAAACTTCAGGTTGTCTGGGACGTGATCTTGCTTCACAACAAGACCTCACCAAAATGTGCTTACTCACACTAGTTTCCCCTTCAAAAACCCCTAAGTTCCACTCCTTAGCCTTACCTCACTTCTTCCCTCAGCTCCCAACTTAATTAACCCTTTCAAAGCCACTACCTACCCACACAAAACCTAAATTACCTATCTCCCTGCATCCCAGCTCCCCTCCACCCTCCCACACTAAGGCCGTCCCGTGAGAAATCCATCTGTGCCAAGCTTCACTATTCATGTTTAATTCCCAAGTTTATAATCTCCCTCCCATAACTAACACTCTACCGACCAGATTTCTTCCTTCCACACTATTAAACATTTACTGCTCATATCTATTCCTGGAACCTCTAGAATATTCCAAAACCACTGTAAATAGGTGTGTGTAATTCCTATTATTGCTGTGTAATCTCCATTTATTATTAATGTCTTCTACTTTTTGCTTCTCTATGGTCATTTTTGTTCTGTGAACGTTTTGTGATTACTTCTGCTTTAGAGTCTTTCATGTATTGTTACCATTGTTCTTCCTAGCTTGACCGTCTGTTCTAGGTAAAATTGTAGTGGTTTATTCCCTGCTTAGAGTTCATGTATGCTGCTATTATTCTCTTCTACTTATGTTATTGAAATAACTTGCATTGTGGAGCTTTCTCTCCCTGGGCCTCCACTGAAAAAGTGCTTTCGCTCAGTTGGACTATCCCAGTTAAATGTCAAATAAAATAAATAATTTTCACACCATTCAATGTCCCATTGAAAATAATTTTTATTTTATTAATCTGCATTGAATAAAAACAGAAAGTGTGGGAAGTGCATATGCATACTTTGCTGTGATATTTTTATGGGAAATCTTCTGCTCACTTGGTAGGACAGTGTTTTCTATAAGCATCTGGTGGAGTTTACGTGTTACAGTCTACTGCACACATGTAATGATCATATTTGTGCCTGATGTACATTTGTTTGCAGTATTACACTGACAACATCCTTTATAAATACTTACAACTTATCAAATAAGTGTTGGACAGAACATTGCATTTATATGCTGACATATCTCTAGCTCTTGTTTGCAGTAATGTACTCATTGTACTGTACCGTTCCAGTTACTATTATCTGTCAATTATTTCTTTATTTCTACAATTTACACAAATAAAATGAGATAGAAATACTGCAATATATATACTGACATATCTCAATCTTGCTTGCAGTAATATACTCTAGTGCTTAAGTTACAACTCTGTATTAATTATTAATCCACATATATGTTAAAGAAATCAGTTAAACGCAATACTATTTACTACTTTAATCAGGATTACCAGTGAGTATTTTTAAATGCCTCTTCTGCTGTCTCCAATTGTATAAACTACTGAGTGGTTTAAGGTGGTTTAAGGTGAGAAGGTGTACCAGATATTGTTAGACAGGCAGAGATTATAGTGTATGGTTGTGCAAACTGGAAAACATACTGCATGACTCCATTTTGTTTTTGCAGAATATCTTCAGTTTTGGGCATATCTGCACATTCCAGTGGCATGCTGAGGACTTCTGTGGACTTGACAGCTGTTGCAGCATATCCACTCAAGCCAGACTCCACATTCAGGAGCAGCCGAGAGCAATTTACATCCATAAATGTCCATACACATGTACGTATTACTGCAATTCATAGAGATAAAAGTAAAACAGCCTGATTTGCATATAAAAATGTAAATAGAGCTGAATTAATGTGAAATGGCTGCATACCTAATTATTATCTTTGATTACTCAAATTTGATGGCAAATGACTCAGAAAACAGTAGACTTATTAAAGTATGGAAAATATTAAGCAAATTTAATATGCATCACTTAAAAATGATGTAAAATAAGCTACATTGAAAACGTATTTATTTTCTTGATCTCATGGGCATATCATCATGGCTATAAACAATATTGTCATGTTTTTCATTTGTAAGTATGGAATCAGTACAGCAGCAATGGGAAATGATTGGTGATCACTCGTGAAAAATTCATTTTGGTGCCATATACTGATTTTGTGTGTGTATAAATATATATCTGTCTGTGTGTGTGTGTGTATATATATATATATATATATATATATATATATTATGAAGGAGTAAATACGTGTTGTTCGCTGAATATACATGCATACTTAATTGAAGATTTCCGAGTGTCACTGAAGAATAAAACATGACAATATTATGAATACATAAAACAGTATGGGGTGATTGCTTTAATGTGAACAAAGCTGCAGACATAGCACAGCACAAATTTGCTTTGTTAGAGTAAGATTTTAGATTGTGCATATTTATTTAGAAGCCCATTTTCACCAAAGTCCTAGGGAGAAACGCTCTGAATTATTGCAAAACATGTTAAGAAAAATCACTTTACAATCTTCTAAAATAGAACACAAACATCTGCAGTTTAATTATAACAAATTACACATAATAAAAAAGTTAAAAATCAATGAAAGGTATGCAACAATCATTTAAAATTTTGAGAAATTTTAGACAGTTTGTAGAGAAATTAAAAGTAAGTTATTCTAATACAAATAGGAATTGCAATATGAAGTGAGAGAAAAACAGGCTTATGGTATATTTAGAGAGAGAGCCAGATAAGAGAATTAGACAGCAGTAAGAAAGTAAGTGAAGAAGGGAGAGTATGGAAGCATAAGGAATTAAAAGATACTTGTTCACATTTAGGGATATACTATATCCTAGATTTGGGCAAGAAGAGAGATTTTAGCTAGGACGTCTTGCAAAGTGGTTTTCAAAAATGGGAGGGAAGATATAGACCAGACGGATACAGGTAAGACGTTCCAGGCCTTAGTAATCTTGTAGGAGTACAAACAATGCCCAGCAGATGTGCTAGGTTTGTTGACAGAAGATTTTGGTCACTGGATCGCAATGACCAACTGTGGGAGCAAAGTTGTGTAGAATGTTTTTTAGTGCTGGACAGGCAGGTGGATGCTGGATAATGTTATAGGTGGTAAGAAGATGTTTATATGTTAGTTGACGTGGCAGCTCTAACCAATCTAGACTTTTCAACGCTATACAGTGGTGGGTTTTGAAAGTGATATGTGCTGCAAATTTAGCAACTTTGTTACAGAATTGTTCAAGTTTTAATTTCTGTGAATCCTGGAGGTTAGTTAGGATGAGAGCACCATAAATGAGTGGGGAGGAGTTAAGCAGTGGCAAGTGTAGTTTTAGTTGTGTTCGTGAGAAAGTTATTAAGGCTATAAAGGATCCTTATTTTTTGATGAGTTTTTCTTATTCAATTTTGTATATGCAGGTCAAATGTAAGAATATCACCCACTATCACCACTAATAGTTTGCTATGAAAAGTGACTTCAATGGTTGTATTATCAAGAGAGAGGACTTTAAATTTTGCATTTTCATGAGAGAGTGATCTGCAGATAAAAGTAGTAAGTTGGTCTTTTTTTGGGGGTGAGTATGAGTTGTGAATTGCAAAACCATGTTTCAGTAGCTGTTAAAGCTTCCACTGTAATTTTTTGGGTGTGAACCATGCTGTCAGATGTGCAAATGAGTGGAATCATCTACTTATTGCATTGGGGTGGCCTGTTGTCTGGATGTAAAGAGGGTGTTGGTAAAAATATTGAAGAGGAGGAGACCCAAGGATAGTGTCTTGTGGTATATCAGTGGTGCCTGGGAGGTAAGGAGAGTGTGGAGTGCCATTTTACTGACCGATACCTATTGGACAGGCAGCTTTTGAACCACAAAAGGGTGGGTTGAGAAAAACCTAGTTATGATGTTTGAAGTAGAATTTTGCTGCGACAAACTGTGTCAAAGGCTTTACATAAGTCTAGAAATAAGGGGGAGACTAGTTTGTCATTATTTCTATCTTTATTGACAGCATCTGTATAGGTTAGAGGAGCAGTAATAATACTATGGGAAGGATGGAAGCCATGTTGTGTAGGGGATGATAGTTCTTCCTGCAGGAGATAGTTTAGCAATTGTTTTTAAATACATTTTTCAAGTATTTTGGTGAGGGGAGATAAGATTGCTATTGGTCTAAAGTTATTAATGCATGTTGAATTTCCTCCTTTGTGCACAGGGATAATGTATGACTTTTTCTAAAGACATGGAACATGGGATTCCTGGATTGACCTGTTTATAACGATTGAGACAGGATAGGCAATGCTACTGGTTGCTATTTTTAGGTATTTGCTTGGAAGGTCATCAGCAGAAGAGCACAGTTTGAGTAGTTTTACATAGGATGTGGGCACCACGGGTTTGAAGGTGAACATGGATGCGGTGATATGTGGCTGTTGGGCAGGGATGGGATTAGGTGTTGAGGAATCCTTAGTTAGAAATGATGTACTATCTATAAAATAAGAGTTGAATTGCATTGCAATTTCAAGTGGTGAGTTATTGGGACAGGGGAGTGGGTTGAACTTTTGGCTAGGATATAAGATTTCTTTAATGGATGATTTAGTGTTGTGTTTAGTATTATTCTGAAAGTATTATAGTATAGTGTTTGTCTTTACTTATTTGCTTTTTAGTAGAATTGTGAAGCATTATAAAGTTTTGAAGATATTGAGGTGGTTTATATTTTTCCATGCTTTTTCTCCATCCTGCATTAGCGTTCTCCTCTTTTTGGGTAGCCAAATTTCATGGTTTGTTTTCTTTTTCTTCCTTTCAGGATGTGTGAGGTGATTTAGGATATTTAGAAATGCTGTATTGAATTCAGTTACACCATTGTCTAAGGGGAGCATTTTTGCAAGTCCTTGTTGATAAATGTTAGCGTAGTAATGAACATTTTGCTGTTAAACTTGGAAAGGTTACGTGTTGCTTTATAAATATGCTGTTAAACTGGATGTCTGAGATGTCTAGTTGCATAGATAAGGGGAGATGATCCCTGAGAGAATGTAACATTGTACTAGTGATTGAGTATTTGCTAAGGTCTGATACCAGAATCCAGTCTAATAGACAATTTGACATTTACATTACCTAATATTTTTTTTTCTTGTGGAAATTTTATGGATATCTGGTGTAGAATATTTTCTAGTTTAGCTGTATTGTCTGCAGGGGAGATATAAAAGACAGTAATACATGTTTGTTTATAATTGTTTATTTTGAGGCAAAACAATGAGAAGCTCTGCTGAACTGAATTTTGGTGTTGGTTTACTGTAAGGGGAAATGTGGTAGGTGTTGGTAAATAGTAAACCAATACCATTCCCTATCTTCTTTATATTGTCATTAAGAATGATGATATAGCCAGGAGGTTTAACTTCGGAGTTGTTTATGCTGAGTTTAAGCTGTGTTTCATTTACAGTGAGAACATTAGGTGTATGTTGGGTAATCCAGGCATGTAACTCAGCAGTTTTATTTCTTATAATTATAACATTTATTGCAGCAAAACGTACATCATCAGGGCTGGGGATTGGCTGTTATTGAGTTACAGAAATGTGTGGGAGAGAATTGTCTTTGTGTTGATTGTGATAAGTGGGTCTCAGATTAGGGTGTATATCTCCTCCTAGAAGGATTTTAGTATATCGTAGAATTATGCATACTTATTTTTGGAGAAGATTCTTGCACTTAATTTTGTTTTGGTTTGAGATGAATTGCATATAAACAATCAATACTTGCAATCAAGATGAGGGACAATATTAAATAGGTTTGATACACTGTATGGAGACTGTAAAGAAGAGGCATGGATAGGTGGTTGGGACAGAATTGGAGAGATGTTGCGATGTATTGAGTCATGGTAGGATTACAGATGGCACAGTAGGAGGAGAAGAATAGAGGATAAGTTGAAGAGCATCACAATTATTTTACAGATGTCAGGAGCGGGGAAGGTGCAATGAAGGAGGATGCAAGAAGTTTCAAGAGAGTAGGAGATTCAGTGATGGTGGATTCCGAAAGCTGGAAGAGGATAGGTAACAAGTGAAGTATTTTCTATAAAATATATATAATTATGTGGTTTGTGTTTTCTACAAAAGATGCATAATTATGTGGTTTATGTTACCTTTTTCATAGAAGGATGTCAGGCTCACATGGTCATTGTTGTGTTACTTGACTGATTATTGTGCATCTCTGTGTTATTTTCTTTTCATGTGCAGAAGTCTGTTTCCTGTAACAGTAGTTGAGGGTGCCTCCAAAATTATCGCATTAACACCAGATGAATACCTCCCTTCCATCTGTGAGGGTGACTATGAAACAGATGACACTCAAATGATCAGCTGTGGTGTGGTCATTGGCTATTTCTGATGTCTGCAACAGCAGCACTCATCTGCTCATGAAAGTTGGTTTAAAAACCGTAATGTATATTTATATAGAGAATTGATCGCTGACAAGGAATGGCCACATTAAATGACAATTACTATTATTATATGAACCTTTCCCATCATCACAGAATGGCAATGAATGCAGTGTGCATGTTGAGTGTCCCACCAAAGGTATGCAGGGATAATGCCATGATCACACTGGTACTTAGTATGGTGACACACCGAGCATCAGTGGACACCTGTATTTGTAACACTAGTCAGGACTTACCAGACTCCAGTAGGAGTCAATTTTGGAAGGGGAAGAGGACAAGGTACTTTCTAGACATGTGGGGACAGACTACATTAGACTAAAATGCATCTCAAGAAAGTGCTGTCATTAGTTGGGGAGAACAGGCACAGGAGATATTATTCAGGCCATGTCAGCATTCATCCACACCTACCAGAACCTCTCATTTGAGGTCCCAGTCTCGTTCACACAGCACTTGTCAGATCAGTATCTGCAGGATTGCCTGCATTAAGTAGGCTGTAGCATCTGACCAACTCACCATCCAGTTCTCATGACAGCCCTTCTTCAAAATCACTTCCATTATCACCTAGCTTATCTTTAGGAGACATGTATGACTCATTTAATCTTGACCTACTGTGAATCAGATGTGACAATTCTGTTACAATTAGATTCAGAAACAGAGATGAATGTTTAACTTGAAGTTGGATAACTTACTAAAAAAATGGAGAGGCCAAGAACATTTGGGTCTATATTATATGAATGAATGTTCATAATTTCGATTGCTTTAAAGAGCAAAAATGTCGGACCTTGAAGTACTTCTTGTCGGATCACAGTCCAGTGAATGTTGGAACATTTGCCCTTTCATCACTGTAGTGCGATCTCAGAGTTGGTATATATTATACCTCTCAACCTGTAACTTCAAAAATCTAAACAAAGGACCATGAAAAATAGGTACAAATCTGTGTGCTGATTAACATCAAATTAGCATATATAATTATGTAACCCCACCCACTCCAATGGAATTATGGGATACCAACTTTCAAATGCAAACTGAAGAAGAGACAACTAAAATATGGCTCCAGAGTCTTGGTCCCTGTAGTAAATGTTAACTTTTTTAAATGTGTAGCAATGATGTTCACTGGGAAGGTAGACGATGAATGAACCTTAGGACTTCATTTTTGGTGACTTGCAGTATGTGGGTTTTGTGGTAAAAGTAGGGCATTTAATGGTAGGCAATATTCTAGTCTTAGCAAAAGAATATTAAAGTTTGCTAGGACCTCCAAAAGTCATTCTCCATGGCCTAATGATCAGTGGCGTAGCTAGTGTGTGTGCCACCAGGGGTTGTCTTTGAGTTTGCTGCCCTTCCCCCCCTCACAAAATCATGGTTGAATGCCCCCCCCATACACAGCCCTCCCCTCTGCAGACATTCCAATGTCCCATTACTTGGCTATTTTACCGCATTTACCATAAATACTGTAATGTGAATACTGCTTTACTTCTACAATGATTATTTGGATTTAATTTAAAACTTTTTTGTAGCACAAACACCAACAGTTATCTGCTAAACAAAGCAATATAGCCTCACGATGAAAATAGCCTTAGCATTAAAACTTATCTGCCATACACTGCGGTGGTGGTACTGTGGTATCATTGTCGCCTCATAGTAAGACGTTGTCCTGTTCGATTCTCAGCTAGAGCATCTTCTGTGTGTAGACATGTGTGAATGGGCGTACCTTTGTTGAAGGTTGTGCGTCAGGACCAGCAACTCGGCATGTAAAAATCTACTGCCAATCATTAGCGGACCGGAGTTCCGCTGTGGCGACTCCTAACTGGGAAAAGCCGAAAGACACAACATTAAAACTTATCTGCCCTTAAAACCCACATTCAAAGAAAATGCATCTGGTCAGTGGAGGATAAAGATTATCTTTGGCTGTTTTCAAATCATAGGCCCCTTGCACATGAAACATACATTTGTTCTTTGATATACCTTCCTGACTGTATTAAATTATATTCCATGTAAAATACAGCACACTTGTTTTAAATTTATTACTTTGAACATTTTTCCAGTAAGCAGCCCAGCATAATGCAAGAAACAATAATGACAAAACTGACAAATTCAGAACATTTCCATCATAAGTCTACTCAAATTTCTACATTCCACCAGTATCAGTAAATATGCACAATCTCTGCAGAAGTAAAAGTCATAAATATTTCCTCCTTAAAGAATTCTGTAAGGAATGTAGAGGTTGCTGCTAGCAAACAACTTTATATTGGATTGTTTCATCTACAAATAAAGTGACTGTTGCCCTTGGGGAATACATTGTCTGTTACATTAAAAAATGATAAGCTAGTAATATTGTAATAGGGAATAGATGGCAAACTGATAACAGGTTGATAGTTACTAGGCATCATTCTCTGCCAAAGAGGACATTCTCAGGACTGCAGCATCCTCCCTCTTTAAAATACATCAATACAGTATCAGCAATTCATCTACATACCGTGGGAGTAGAACCCACAGCCTTTTGCATCAAAAGCAATCATTTTGCCTGTTGTGCTACTAACAACACAAATGGTCTTGGCATGAGCAGCATTAAACTTCTCTCCCCTAAAGTACTATGCAGCACAAGAAATCTGGAAAAAGCCAAAATTTATTTGGGGGGGGGGGCAAAGGCCCAAAACCATGGACATCATTTAAACATTGCTTGTATACTCTTAGAAAAGTTGCTAGAATAAAAGATTTTGAGTTATCATGCCTTCCCTGAAACTTAGATGGCGCACACACACACACACACACACAACACACACACACACACCTTCAGTTAAGTAAAGAATTGCTGCCAGGCTGCACACACCTTAAATGCTCATAAGACACACAGGTTTCAGCTTAACAAAATGCAGCACACACCTTCAATGCTCATAAGACACAATGGTTTCAGCTTAACAAAATGCAGCACACACCTTCAATGCTCATAAGACACAATGGTTTCAGCCTAAGAGAATGCAAGCAAAGTCCGTTTCTCTTGCACATACCTTCAGTTAGCTTAACAGATTTGCTGCCAGTAAAATGCATACACCTTCAATTAACTAAAGAATTGCTGCCAGACTGCACAGACACCTTCAAAACAGATAATACAGAATGGTTTCAGCTTAACAAATTTCCTGCCAGTCTGCCGTTTCAGCTTTAGAGAAGGACTGCCGTTAGCTAAACAGTATGCAAGCAAAGTAAAACTGCTGCAGAGTGACTCGGCCCTTTCTCTCACACATACCTTCAATTTAGCACATACCCAGTTTCAGTTTAAGAGAATGACTGACTGCCTTAGTATTAGCTTAACAGAATTACTGCCAGACTGCTGGGTTTCAGCAAGTAAGCACAGTAAAACAGGCTTAACAGAATTACTGCTAGACTGCCGTTTCAGCAAACAACTGGTTTCTTCACATAATGACTTTTTCAAAGATCAGTACAAGTTTAATAAATATTATTAATGCTGCCCTTGTGGGTGTGTGGACATACACGCGCATGCACACACACACCAAAATTGACATTTATTCACGTACATTTGCTTGAGCATGTTAACGTTGCTTTCTTGATTGCTTGTTATCTGCAGGATAAGGACTGCAGAAGGAAATTATCAAAACGAATTATGTGAGAAGCACAGTATTGATGTAAATGCATTTTAAAAACAGATATTAATCCAGACAAAAAAAAGTACAAAAAGGTGAGATAGGTTTCCCCAGACCCTCTAAACTCACCGGCAACAGTAGTTTGCTCCAAACTTGTTTCGGTGGAAAGTGATCTTTCCAACTATGTTGGTGACAGAGTCTAGTGCAAGGTTTCCATAATTTTGACTGTCAACGTAATTTCAGTAACAGCTGCAGACTCTGCTGTTTTTCTTTTTGCAGAAAGATAATTAATGCAGGCAGTTAGTCTCTCTCTTTTTTCTTTCCTTACCTAGAGGAAGAAAGATGATGTGCTGTGCCTGTGCTCTCCATGACAGACTTTGTGAATGGAAAGAACGGCTGCTGAGTTTTTCTTTTTGCAGAAAGATAATTAACGCATGCAGTTACAGTCTCTCTAGTTTTGTTTCCTTACCTAGAGGAAGAAAGATGATGTGCTGTGCTCTGCATGATGGATTTTGCAAGTTTGCGGCAAGTTAAATTAATGAATGGCTGCTGCCGTTTTTCTTTTTGCAGAAAGACAACAAAATTAATACAGGCAGTTACAGTGCCTCTTTTTTTTTTTTTTTTGCCTTACCTAGCTAGAGGAAGAAAAATTATGTGCTGTGCAGTGCTCTGCACGACTGCCTCCGCGGCAAGTTAAATTTATAAACAGCTGCACGCGATGACGTCAGAACAAAAAAAAAATAAAATAAAATAAAAAAATGGGGAATTCGTAAATTAAAGCGACCAATCAGGAATTTGTGGAACCCCAGTATTTTGCCCTCAAAACTGATATTTACCGAGGAATTCGGCACGGTTGAGAGGTATTATATATATATTTAGCGGGGGTTTTGAGGGGCACAGCTCCCCACAATAATGAGTTTGAGGTCCGGTATTTTCTCTGTTTAGTGTGTTCAGTATTATGAACATTTGTTCATATAATATAGACCTGAACATTTTCAACTGTTTGCTTTTCATCCTTGTAATAGTACTGCTTAAAGCCTCATGAAAACGGTGGAAAGAAATCTGTATAACATAACATTAGATTAAAGTTATTAATACCAGTACTTTATGCATTTCCATTCTTACAGCTTGAAGTTACTTACAGATTCAAAGAAGTAATACACAAATTTTCATGGAAATACAAATTAAGCAAGTTACAGATTAAAAAGAATCCCCAAGCCTAGTGGGCCTAACCTGCTCAACAAAGGAAAAAGTAAATAGAATAAATTAAATTAGTATCCTGCCATGTAAATAATAAACACTGCTGTTACTTAACCACTGTTCACATTATGATAATTTTTTGTCTCTGAAGTCACAAGTTATTGAGATGATGATAAAAAAAAAAATGATGTGTAGTACCTCGGCAAACAGCATACTTTAATCTGAAAAAAATGCATAATATAAAAAACAATATGATATTTTTTCATTCAAATAGAAGGTATGAACTCATGTTAAATACTGAATTAACAGTTTATACTAACTAAAGCAAGTGAGGACATTCAGTATGTGCATACTTATATACATCACTTCAGCAGAATCTATTGTGCAAAACAGTTAAAATTGTTATTATTTATATTATGCCATATGACGACACCGGAAAAGAGTCATTGAGCAATATTTTAATATGGGAGAGAATGTCAGATGAACAGTGAAAACAGACCATGCACCACACAGCACAGCAGCACAGATAGCCCACAGATATCACTGCATGCATCAATTGTGCTCTTTTTTTTTTTTACAAAAAAGGAAACACTAACCTGAATGTCATGACCCACAGTTTTGGACTAGATGCCGCCTTTTTACCTGCACAGCTGTATGCTGTGCACAAATCTGCCCCACGGGGTCTTTTATTACTGCTCTTGGCTGTTTATCATTAGTCATATTGGAGTGGAAGGGAGCTGCAGTGACAGCATGGGTCACTTCACCACCAGACAGCATGCTGTCATGGTGTGCAGAGTGCAGCATGCAGCAAACATTATGCATGCTGTAGCTGGGTCATACTGAAGGACAAACCCAGACTCATCCAGGCACCTGAAATGCCTCTTCATATGGACAAAATCCATCTAGATGACAATACAGTTCTGGGACAAGGATGTGTTTACAGCAGTCTTCTGCAGTTCCCCTTATATTTCGCACTGGTATCATGAAACATGGCTCAAGTGGAATCCCAGCATCACCTGAAGGACAAAAAAAAATAGAGAGTAAGAGAGAATTGAGGGGAGGGGCAAAACAAAGGAAAAGTGATTTATTATTCAGAAATACATTTTACCATGAGTAATTACTTAAACACAATAGAAAAAAGAAAAAAAATAATAGCTTACTAACAAGATGACCATTGTGCATCCTATCGTGCAGGAAAAGGTGGTCGATTGAGCTAGTGTGCCAGATATTGGAATTATGTGCACTGGCATTATGCTGGGTAGAGACATTGGTGATGCACCACCATGCATCACATGCTACCTGCCAACTGAAGGAATGGTAGACCCCTCTAATGCAGTACCGCTCCTCCTGTGGAGTAGGAGGGGCCCTAATTGCAACATGGGTGCAATCTGTCCTACCAAGTGCCTCAGAGAAACATGATACCCCATAAAAGACATGCATATTCATGATTTGGTCCTGAGTTGATGCTGGGAAATAGATGTGTACTGATCCACGCATGCCAAGAGTGTATCCAAAAACTGCTGCAGAATCCATGAGGCAGAAGCCAGTGAGATCCCCAATGTGTCCAGTCTGTCTTTGACAGGTCCCCATTGAAAGTATAATGAAGGCTACATATTCCTTAGTATCCACAGGGATAGGAAGTTCATACATTCCTCCAGCACCTCTATGGGGTTCATACACACTCACTAAGACACTTATAATGTCCCTGTCCACTCTGAACCTATCCAGTATCTCATCCTCATAATCAATTCCCTTTTTACCATTTTATACATGGAGTCGGGGTGTCCTGTTACCTTTTGCTCTCTCTCTTGATTCAGTGCCACACTCCTGCCTTCTTTGATACTCATGCCTGATGATCACAGATCTTCTCTCACACAATCCATCCACCTTTTTGTTGGATGCTTTCATTTCCCCAATGCTTTGTTCCTGTCTATCCCAAATCATCTTCACCATATTGTCTTCTGCTTTTCTGTACATGTACCCAAACCACTGAAATTTGTTCTCCTTGATGTTTTCTGCAATTGGAGCTACTTTGGCTTCATTTGTCCCACAGTGTGCATCCTATTACCATCTCAGGCACTTCATTTCCATCACTTATAGCTTCCCCATCTGATACGCCTTTACTGACCAGGTTTCTGTATCATACAGTAGTACTGGTGGCACCATTGTTTTGTATACCTTACTTTTCACCTTTTTTGGCATTCTTCTGTCATACATTTCCCGTGACACTTTATGCTGGTTGGCTGCAGCCCCTCTGTTTCTAGCTTTGAACTCTTCATTTAGACTTCCCTTTTCCTCATCCACCTCTCTCGTAACAGTTAACCTGTTCCATTATCTTCACTTCTCCCTAGTGTCTCCAGATTATGAAAATTATAATGAATAATCCTCTCTCTACATTTCTGCCTTCATAGTCGATGAGTGCTGCTGGATGCAAGCTAAGGTTGCCACCTTTCTATGTGTTGGAATCCAGACCAAAGCCACATCCCCTTGCATTTCCTACATCCCTGCCTTTCTCCGGCCATTTCCCTGCCCACTTCATCCACTCTCCCACCCATTTTATGACATATTTGCTTACGTCATCTCAAGGTGAAATGCCTTTCTTTACCTTTTCTCCCTCATTTTAACAGGTCCCAGTTTTAAAAGCATTGTGTTAGCAATGCATTTCAATTGATAAGTATTCTGTGACTGCTTTTTTTTTTCCAAACTCCATCATTCTATTTGTGCAGATACACAGAATACTGGAGCTAGTGCAATTAGGTTTGGCTCAGCTAAGACAGGATATCACACCTAGAAATAGAAAGGCTAGCAACAAGTGCTAGTATTTTCCTGGATTGCAAAGTAGACAAGGTTTATGAGACTCCTCTTCATATAACATATCTGCAGACATCATAGAAAAGCAGGAAAGTTCCACTATGAATTGTAAACAGGCGAGAGAATGCTTCATTAGTATAAGGTAGATTGCATTACTCTTCATTTACATCTCATTATGAATTTATTGCCTTATGCTTATTCATTGCCAGTGTACATTAATGGGGTGTATATCACTTCCTCGAATCCTCAACAAGTCTATCCCCTTTTCATTAAACTTAAAACATTGAAGATCATTTCAGCGAACACTTAGACCATCAAAATGTTTTCCTAGGGAGAAAAAAAGACTTGACCACTAGAGCAATCATAAGACAAACTACATAATTTTAAACTCACCAAGGTGGGGGCTTCACCCCCCACTCTCCCAATGTGGGGGGCTGCACCCCATACCCCCCTCCCAATTATGTATGTCAGCTCTGAGATCATACTACATTGAGGAAAATAGCAAATTTGTAACAGCGGACAACTAACTTCCTTCCCTAGGAAAACTTTTCGATGATAAGTGTTCAATGAAATAATATTTAATGTTTTAAGTTCCATGAATAGGGATTCGGCATGTTTCATCTACAATTTTTTTTTCTTATAGCTATATTAATAGAGATTCCCAAAATATATATAAAAAAAAAAAATAAGAAAATGCATTGTCATACATTTCATAGATGAACTTAATTGTTTGTATATATACATGTGGCTACCCTAAAGATTATCTAAATACTTACTGGCTTTGCCCCATATTACTCATGGCTAGACTCTCTCCCTATTACTGCTCATCTCTGGCATAAGATTCCTGTAACTGCTTATTCACTTGCATGACTTGCATATTATCTCTCCATTTTTTTGTGGGATATGGTATACTACTGTATAAATTCTGATTTCTGATTTTGTATTGTGAATATTCTATACAGTATATAACTAATATTACCTCTCTTATTTTGCATACTATGTAAAAGTTTTGATATGATCTTGTATTCCTGTGTGAACTTGGAACATGCATTTTTTTGTTATATTTGTTAATAAATACTTGTACTGTTCTGGATCTTTTCTCCTCGAGTGTCCTCTGAAAATGTATTACCAACCCAGTGGGACGCTATCCGGTTAACAAATATAAATAAAATAAATAAATGAAATGCAGTGCAGCTATGGGACTATAATAATAAAATGCAGTCTAACATAATTATTCACATCTGTAAATACCAATGACAGTCTAACTATAATCTTTTTCTCTATCTTTCTGGATCCTTTACTTGGGCTTAGCTTGATATGGTACTTTTTCACTTGGAAGGAACCACAAGGAAAGGCATGTACTACACCAAGAATTTAAAATACACCAGCACCAACCTCATGAAATCAGATTACAAGGAAGAGCATGTCTGTGGCCTTATCAACTTTAGTGAATAAACAGTGCAATAATCATAGCTGGCAGTGGAATACCAACAAAGTGTACTTTCAGCTTTTTCCCGGTTAGGGGTTGCCACAGCAGATCATCTGTCTGCTCATGATAGGCAGTGGAGTTTTACAGTGTCGAGTTGCCAGCCTGGCACCCAATCTTCCACAGAAGGCACACGCGCACACTCACACCTAGGACCAATTTAGAGTGTTCAATTCACCTACTGCATGTCTTTGGGATGTGGGAGGAAACCGGAGCACCTAGAGGAAACCCACGCGACCACAGGCAGGACATGCAGACTCAGCACAGAAGGCACCCCAGCTGAGAATCAAACCGGAGAACCTCTTTCTGTGAGGCGGCAATGCTAATCGCTGCACCACCGTGGCCACCCTGTACTTGTTACATGCTTACAAAGCTCTAATTGTAATTGCTTGTGGGTGTTAGCCAGACAGTGGGAAGCACTATACTGATTTTATGACATTGTGAAGTGAGTGATTCAGAATAATGCATTCTTTGTGGCAGGCAACAAATCTATTATGTTTAGTGGCCAACTAGACTTAAGACTCCTATAGACAGTTTACTTTTTTTCATGCAAAAAGACAAAATTAGAAATTCACTTATTGTTTAAAGTTTTTTGATGAGCTGTGTCTAGACTGATGTATATGAAAAAAGCCTTGGAATGCTAACTGCCTTCAGTGGCTACTGCATTTAAAAAGTTAACATTCACAGTGGCATTCATTAGTAAGAACTATTTTTTTTATGAATACTACTACCTTATATTTGCTTAGTTGTAACATGGACTCGTTCAATATATATTACAGACAGCTAAAACTAACAAGATGACTTACTTTCAGGGGTGATAATGAATTTCAGCAACACATTGTTTCTTTGTCTAGTGCATAATGGGTGGGCATTCACTGCCTGTGTAAAGTCTATTCAAGTTGATTGATACATCTCTAAGAGGGAAGTGTATCGCAGACTGGTCAGTGAGGTTTAACTAACCAAATGAATAATGAAAGGTAAATGGATGAGCATAAAATTAATTATTTTGTACCCTTAGCTAAGGGCTCAGACAAGTGAGTAAGGGCAGAACAAGGATATCACAAAATCTACAAGCCATGTTAAAAGACTAGCATGGTGTTTCATAAGAAATGTGTTGCATTTTCTATTTCTTTGCCTATCCATATGATAATATTCTCAGAGTTTTAGCATGAATAATTGCAAAATTCTGTTGAGTTTCTCAGATGACATAGTAAAGATTAGGAAAGATAAGATAACTGAAACACAGTGTGTTTTTGTGTGTGTGTGTGTCTGTCTGTGTGTGTGTGTGTATGTGTGTGTGTATGTGTGTGTGTGAGAGAGAGATTGCCCATTGTGCCACAGCTGTCATTGCAGATGGCTCTGTGACTGTGTGTGGCTGTGTATATGTTGTAGTTTGGGTACCCAGAACTACTCTGCTATAGCCTTTATTGCAGCTGAATCTGCAACTGTGTGTGTGTGTGTTGGGGGTGCACCAACACCCAATCTATGGTTGGATTTGTGACTACAGGTGTCACTGATTATAGGTTGTTCAAAAGCTTATGTTTATGATGTTTCTCAATTGGATATAGTTGCAAAATGAGACGATATGAATGATATGTAATCTTGGTATATGCTGCCCACTGCTGGCCACGAGGAACAAAATGCAAGTGCACACATACACACACAAAAATATATTTGTATCTATGTATGCAGTGGTTATAAAAAGTTTACACACCCCTGTTAAAATGCCAGGTATTTGTGGGTTTCGATCACGTAGTCGAACTTTTACAAGTTTGAACCTCATATGGTCGAGACCATAAGTTTGAATTTGTAAAAGTTTGAATGGAAATCTCCATAAGTGGAGGTTTCCATTTTGTTCAATGGCGTGCAATCTCAGAGTTGGTATATTTAAGTAGAGGGGAGTGTGGTTGGTGCAGCCCCCCACGTTGGGGTTCAGGGGGGCTTGCCCCCTGCTTAAAACAGTTTATTTTGTTTTCCTTTTTTTTTTTATCCATAGTAGAAGTTTTGTAACTTCGAACATAATTGTTTGAACATTGTGTTCGAAGTTATAAGACTGTGATATAGACCCAGTTTTTGTAATAGAAAAAAATGAGACCACAATAAATCATTTCAAAACTTTTCCTACCTTTAATGTGACCTATAACCTGTACAACTCAATTGAAAAACAAATATGTTAGGGGAAAAAATACAAACAATAAAAAAGGACAATAAGCTGATTGCATAAGTATGCACACCCTTAAACTAATACTTTGTTGAAGCACCTTTTAAATTAGTTACAACATTCAGTCTTCTTGGCTAGGAGTCTATTAGCATGGCGCATCTTGACTTGGTGATATTTGCCCACACTTCCTTGCAAAATGCTCCAAATATGTCAGACTGTGAGGGCATCTCTTGTGCACAGCTCTCTTCAGGTCACACCACAGATTTTGTATTGGATTTAGGTCTAGGCTCTGACTGGGCTTTTCCGAAAGTTTAATTTTCTTCTGGTGAAGCCATTCTTTTGTTGATTTGGATGTATGCTTGGGGTCATTGTTGTGCTGAAAGGTGAAATTCCTCTCATCTTCAGCTTTCTAGCAGATGCCTGAAGGTTTTGGGCCAAAAGTAACTGGTACTTGGAACTGTTCATAATTCCCTCCATCTTGACTAACGCCCCAGTTCCAATTGAAGAAAAGCAACCCCAAAGCATGATACTGCCACCACCTTGCTTCACCATGAGGATGGTGTTTTTTTGGATGTACGAAGTGTTGTTTTTGTGCCAAATGCACCTTTTCGAATTGTGCCCAAAAAGTTCAACCTTGGTCTCATCAGACCATGATACATTTTCCTACATGCTTTTGGGAAACTCTATATATTGTTTTGCAAATTTTAGCTGGGTCTGGATGTTTTTCTGTGAAAGAAAAGGCTTCTGTCTTGCAACCCTACCCCATAGTCCAGACAAATGGAGAATATAAGAGATTGTTGAGATTGGTGTCATGTACTACACAACCAGAACTTGCCAGAAATTCCTGCAGCTCCTTCAGTTTTGCTGTAGGTCTCTTGGCAGCCTCCATGACTGGTTTTCTTCTCGTCTTTTCATCAGTTTTGGAGGGACATCTAGGTCTTTGCAACATTACTGTTGCCCCATATTTTTTTCACTTTTTGATGACAGTCTTCACTGTGTTCCATGGTATATCCAATGATGTGGAAATATTTTGTACCCTTCTCCTGACTGATACCTTTCAACAAAAAAATCCCTTTGATGCTTTGTAAGCTCTCTGTGAACCATGGCCTTTGCTGTAGCAGGCAATTCAGTAAATGTCAGGAAAATCCTACTAGGATGGCTGAACTTTATTTGGGATTCATCAGAGTCTCTTTAATTGATGGCAGATGTGTACCCAAGAAGACTGAATGCTGTAATTATATCAAAAGGTGCTTCAACAAAGTACTAGATTAAGGGTATGCATACTTATGCAACCAGCTTATTGCACATTTTTTTACTTTTTATATTTTTTCACCTAAAAGATTTTGTTTGTTTTTCAATTGAATTGTACAGGTTATAGGTCATATTAAAAGTGGGAAAAGTTTGTGGTCTCTTCTTTTATATATCACAAAAACTTTGCATTTTAACAGGGGTGTGTACACTTTCTATATCTACTGTATGTATATAGTTGTGTACCTGTGTGTATACATACATATATATATATATATATATATATATATATATATATATATATATATATATATAGCTAGACAGATGTATATATATATATATATATATATATATATATATATATATATATAAAATATATCATTTAGCCATAATTCTTTCAAGTCTGTGAAGCACAAGTTTGTTAGGTAAGTATATTTGCTGAGTGTCCTGTAAAAGCAGAATATCCTACTTTGTGTAATGTAATGCACACTTCCTGCACAATGAACGGTTGTATGTTAAATCTGTACATAGTTTTGTTATCTGGTTGTGGTATAGATGCCACTCTTGTGCTGTTAATTAAATTTCATATCATCAGGAAGAGCAGAAATAGTGAAAGAACATGAGCTATAGTAGGGGATAAGGAAGGGGGTTCAATATCACTTTGGCTGAGACTGTTCATTCTCTCCTAGAGGAGACTGGTGCAGACTAACATAAAGCCTAACAGTCTGAAGACTCTACAATCCAGACATAGCAGCTACTGGTCATGTGAAGGGTGTTTCCTGCTAGGTTGCTCCACGGGTCAGCAGATGATGTGCCAGGGGCAGCGATCCACCAAAAAAAGCAATGGATTATGGATTTGTAACTCGCTTTGATTAACATCAGCTCAATGAGTAGAACATATTGCACCAATCCAGGCAGATACCTGACAAATTACACTATGTGTTTATGGTTACTGTGTCAAACTCAAATGGGTCAGTTTGACTCATCCATATCCACATGCCCAGGCTTACATGGTGCCCTGGTCTTCACAAATTTTCAAATGAAATAGATTAGACTGATATTTGTTGTCTTTTTCCACAGATTATGCCAATTATTCTTTATCACTACAGGTTAGCAACTAAACCTGAGGTGACTGAACCTTTCTTTGCAGTGCAACCTCAGTTGTTCTCCTCCAAAGAGTAATGATGTGCCAGCTGATGCCATTTACAATAAGAGGATTCCAGTTTGGGGACTTGTGTCAGAGTCAATAATCTGGCAATATGTTGTCAGGGAAGCTGGCAGATGCAAATAATTTATGCTGTGTTCTGTGAGGAGCAGTTACAGTGCTGTCGATACCTTCCATATGGGGCTATTTATATCATGCATATTATTTTTTCTTTTGCTGGTGATATCACAAATAAATAATGTTGTGTTGCAGGTGTTATGGGAATGTTTAACGTTTAAACTCATTCCTTATATTCTTGTGCATTTCTGTTTTTAGAACTTTTCCTAAGACAGGTTTTGGAATCCCCATATCGAGCAGAGTTGTACTAATGGGTAAGTTGATGCCAAATTCATATATGTGTACTCAGTGTGAGACATCTGTTCCTGGAAGGTGCATTCCTAACAAGGGAGTTAACTTGTGGCCCCTACTATTTTGGCCTACTATATGATGCCTGGGAACACTTAATCATATAAATGTCAGTAGCAGTTTTTCATTAACAGCTGAACAAAGCAACCTATTATGATGCATCACATGACAAGTCTCACTGCTGTGTCTTTCACACATCGTTTTCTGTGCCTTCTTTGCCTACTGTGTCACAACACAGCATTTAACATTTGTGTTATGCAGTTAAAAACAGTTTTTTGTTTCCTGCAACACAGGGGAAATGATTTAGTATCTATTAGATACAACCATAGAACAATAAGCCCTGTTAACTGATATAAACTGTATGGGTGGTATTTATCACCATAATGCAGACTCGTTAATGCTACTGTGCTGTTTGTGAATGGTCACAGCTCAGTTGTGTTACCACAGGGATATAAATGTGCCCCCCCCCCCTAAAAATGGTATCTACTCTAAGTTGCCACATGAATTCTTTGAAATTTGAAAGTCTTTATTCCAAGGCATGGTATGGTTCAACTAAATTTCAAGTTGAACTGTAACAGTACACGTGTCGTAAATGTCACCCTATGTCAAGGCTGTGAAGGTTTTTACACAGGGAAGACTAAGTTCATATTAACAAACATATGTATGACATCAGGAAGGATTATGAAAAGAATGTATTGGCTGTGCATACTATCTTGAACCCAGATCACAAGTTTAAATTTGTAGCCATTGATGAAGTAGGACCTGATAGCAGGGGGGAACTGAAGGAAGTGTTTCTAGAATTCAAAGAATTCATGTGGCAACCTAGAGTAGATGCCACTAACCTGCCCAGACCGAATGATGTTGTTTCTCTCTCCTGCTATTTAAAATTAAAAGCTGAACTTTATTTTTCTTGGGGGGGGGGGGGGCACAGCTATATTCCTGTGGTAAACTAACATTATTTCAAGTATATGATTTTTTTTTTTGAGGAAATGTATTTTTTGATTGCACTTTATTTTAATTTTGAGATGGGGGCTGATGGGCTATGTACAATATGTAAATAATGAAGTATGGTTTTAATGCATTTTATAAGGTGAAATTTAGCTATGTATATTAACAACTAAAACAACAGTGATTTTTAGATGCATTTTGCTTTAATGACGTGACTTAGCCTGGCTTTAAAAGGAAGTGATGTATGAATAATTCCTGTTTTAATCTGAAGAAGTCAAGTAAAACAACTGATAAAAGCGCTAATTAAACTTTGTATCCAGTTTCACCAGCCAGTGTTCGTTTTCGTTACATTACTGGTTTTATCTGTGGTTGTTGGCTGGCTTTGTTTGGATGTTACTAGGGATATTTTGCGGGCACCTTAAGGTTTATGAATATCAGAAGTATTTTAAAACTCTATGTTTCAAAATTATAGCCACAACCCACTTTTCCTATACTGATGAGCTCACTAAAAAGGCTGAAACATGCATGTCTATAGCCATTGAGAGTTAGCTTTATTGGCCTGAATGCACTCATGAAAACTTCAAAAATACAAAAGATTTGGGCAATCAGAAGCCATGTAGTTGAAATTCTGCATGTCTTAAGGAGTCATTTGCATATATCACATGGTTCAAATGTCACAGTCTGTTACGAGGCTAACAACCACTGGATCCCAAAAAACCCTAACCCTGTACTCCAAACCCATTTGGATCCCAAGTAAACAAGGGTGTCTATACGGTGAGGGGTATGTCAGTAGGGAGGAATCTAAGGGATTTGTAAGTATGAGTGTTAGGATAATAATTTTCTTATTGGCAGCCTCTGTCAGTATACACATGGGGGCCAGACTGGTGGTAAATTTATAATTCCTACCCAGTCGTCAAGGTTTCATTTGAACGGGGCTAGGAATGAACTCTATTTTACATGGAGAGAGAGCCTATTCCTTAGCATCATAGTGATCCTTTGAGGGACACATATCTGTCTCCCCAGCACATTCTATTTATGTCTCAAGTAAAGTTCAGATCCCTGGATCTAGTATATCTGGTGCTGTTTGTTTTTCAATATCATTCAAATACATTCTAACAACAATCAAACTAAGAAACAAACTGAGACTGTGGCAAGCTGAATTCCAACAGTAAAGATATTAATAAACCAAGTGTTTTCATTACCTGAAAAACTGGGACTTCATCATATTTAAAAACACATGTTCTTCCAGACTATATAATTTCTTACTTAACCAATCACAAGGCAGATTCAATTTAAAGTACATTGTTCTCAAGCTTCCTTAAAGACACAACCATAAAAAAAAGGAGTATGCAACTTGAAGGAAAAAAAATCATATCTCTCGGTTCGTAAATATAAATAATTAAAATGTGTATGTATGTGTCTTGATATATATATATATATATATATATCTATATATATATATATATATATATATATATATATATGTATATATATATATATATATATATATATGTGTATATATGTATATATATATATATATATGAGCAAAACACCCAAGCGATAAACCAAGAGCAAAAATGAAAACAAATCCCAAAGTACACCCAATCACTTAACACAAGTTGGGGCCGCTATCCAACTGGCAAGTGAACTGTGGAAAAGTGGCTGTATCCAGAGAATAAAATAAACTGTTTGCACAAACAATCCAAATATGTACGTTAGCACTATATACTGTATGAGTCCAAATATACCCTAGGCGTAGAGCTTGTAAAGTTCGTATTGAACAAAGTACGTTGTTGTTCAAATCCCAGAAGTATTCAAAGCACAGATTTGTAGAAAAAACTTTTATTCGTAAGCGCTTTCACGGTGCGATCCACCGCTTCATCAGACAAACATCAAAGACATACTCTTTAACTTAAATATCAAATATCAAGCAAACACATGATTAAAAGAGCCTATCATGCGAAACTAGAATCACATTCAAATTTTAAAACTTTAAAAAACTTTTTTAACTTCCTGTGACGCTCCAAATGGTGCGTCCATTTCTCAGCAACGTAGGCGGAGAATTTGGTTGCCGTAGCAACTAAGTAAAAATAAAAACATT
>NC_056749.1:504794269-504854269 GCF_019279795.1 Protopterus annectens
TGTAGATAAAATGGGATTTGTTGTAGAATATAATGGGCTAACTTTTCAAGGAGCAGAGAACAATTCATTACTATATAGTTCTTTTTAACAAACTCAAATATCGTATTAGCCACCGACAGCTGGGTTTGAAGGGCAATCCAAATGCAAGTTTAAATTTATTCATTTGTACCATATTTTGAAGTAGCTCTTGTGTTCTTAAAATAAAGCCTGCCTTATAAATAATCTCACTAGGCGGAATCAAATTTATTTGAATGGAATGAAATCCAAGATGCACACCTATTGTTCTGCTGCAAACTGCAAAATTATCATAATATATTCACCATGTGTCATTATTACACTTCAGAATAAGAGAATGTTAAAGATTCACACAAACTGATGAATATATGTAATTCCAAGCATGTAGCTGAGAAAGAAAAGAAAGGAATATAGAAACCAAACTCTAAATAGTCGTTTTATAATGTGGTGCTGAAGCAAGAGTCTGAAAAATGTCTGTTATAAACCTTAATATATTTTCTTACACAGACTAATAGCTGGATTATTGCTTTACTCGTAGTTCATGAATTATACTTCCCTTTCTAGGATAAATGTACAGAATAGATATATTGGAAGCTCTTCATTCTTTGCTGGTATCTAGTTCTACATCACATGGGTTGCTGACCAATGGCAACAGTGGAGATGAGAATTTTCATTTTGTCCTAATTCTCACATATGGTGCAACCAGCTTTAGTTTAATGTCATATTCTTTGCATGGGAAGTCAAATTTCTAAAGAGCTATTGAATAAAAATATTTAAAATCGTGAGTATGTTTTGAAGCAGAGCCCTAGTTCAGAACAACTATAGCCTATGTGATCTAAGTTAACGGAGATCATTTGGGGGTACCTCTGATATATAGACTTGATACCAGGAAGCATATCTCATATTAGTATATGAAATACTCAAGCCCAAATTCAGAAAGCTTTTTGGAGTTCAGACACAGCCCTACCACAGTGTTTTTGCATAAAGACATGCAGTGCCATACTGGGCTGCCTCTGCAGCATTCTGGGGAATGGCATATGCTAATTAGTCATGGGAACTGCCTGTAGTAAAGCATATATGAAGCCAAATTATTCATTGAATCTCTTGGTTGCATAATTTAGCACAACTTCTCTTGCACAGTTGTGGTAATGAATACTGCCAATTGGTCATGTTTATCCATCATGGTAGATGTAAATGCTGGAAAGTTTCAGATAGTGTTATGGTGTATGTGTGTGTGTGTCTTTGTGAGGGGCTCTTTGAGCGAGTATGTGTGTTTGTGTGTATCACAATGGAAGGTCACAATAGGGGAGTTAGTGAGGGGGTAGGTTAGGCATGTGCATGTCGATATGGAATGAGCGTGTGTGTGTGTTTGGGTGGGTGGCTTGGTGGTGTTGTCATGTTCTCCCACATACCTATTCTAACGATCAACAAAGCAGAGTTTAATACAAGTTCTCAGAAAAGCTCTTAGAAAAAATGCAAATTAAATCAACAAAGCAGAGAAGACAGATAACTGTTAGAAAAATCTAATGTGCGATCACACTGGAAAAAAAGTAAACATTTGCACGTGGAAAGTTATTTATACACAGAAAATCATGTTAAGACAAAGATCAGAAAACAGAAGAAAAAACATAAAATGCAAGATATTCCATAGCTGACTACATTCATTACCAATATAAAGCTCTGCATATTTACAGATGTCAGAATAATTAATTAAACAAAAAAGAGAAAAGACTATAGAGTGTGTGTGTACCTGTGTCAGTGTGTTGCAGGTGTTGAATTATCCATACTTCTTACAGTTATTTCAGTATAATAGCTGGCAACACCAATTACTCATCTTTTTGATCTGATTTCACAGACTCCTGGAAAAAAAAAAGCAATGCAGATTTCACACTACCTCTCAGTAACTTCTCTTATTTGCAGTGCAGCAACCTCAAAGTGAGAACAATGAAATTTGGGTGAGAGGCTTGACCCCCACTCCATATGGGGTAGAAGTTTTCCTCCCTGCAAAATAAAGTTTCAGAAAATAATGCATTTGCTTGTGCTACTTATGAACTTTTTATTTGTGTTTTGAGTACTCAAGGCCATGAAACAAAATAAAGTATTAACTTTCTGAGTTACTAGCTCAGGTGTTTTTCTAACACTTACAGTTGAACTTATATTATAAAAGATGCATCTAACATGTCAATGTAAAAATGCGGTGCACACTTAAAAATTGCACTGACAGTTACATCCTATGGACAAGAGCAAGTCAGATTATTTTCCTTACTATCTAATTCTTGAAGAAACTGATGCTCGAGAAATGTTACTTTACCTGTAGAGGTACCACGCAAGTTTCATATTCTTACCTTCTAGCATCATAAATATTAAATGCATGTTTACTTTCCACTAATTGTGTATGTCCCTGTCATGGTAAACTGAAACTTTGCCATAGATGCATGAACAAGCAGAGTGGCCCATTTAGTACCCAGATTAGAATAAAGTCTTGCCTTGTAATGTGAAAGAAGTCAGCATAAAGGCATTTCTTTATAGTTGCAGTGTCACCCAGTGGAAAACAATATGTCATTCTTATTTTTCTGTTTTATTTGGCGTTTAATGTTTTATTCATACTGTACATCTAATGGACATGTTTATGTGCTCTCATTCTTTTTGTACAAAGTTTACCAAGAGAAAAATTCATTTATGTTTTATATCCAAAGCTTTGCTTCAGTGGCTGTTGAAAATAACACCTAAATCATATTGAATCTGCTCATTGAACCCTGTGCATGGGTGCTGAAATGCATAATTTCAACTGTTAGTTTTGTTTCTGCTCTTGAAGTATAGGTAACAGATGTTATTTGTACAGTGTAATTGGCAATCCCTCTTTATTATTACCCTGAATTCAGATTATCTTCCTAAAATGTTGTGTTTTAAAAACACAGAAATACCGGTACTGAAAAAATAAATATGGATCAGCTGTAGAAAGAAAATATTTTGCTTTTCATTTTAAACAGTCATACATAGTTTTACACCTATAGAGCACAAACTACATTATGCATGCAGCACATCTTTAAATAAGCAATCTAAAAACTTTCACCAGCCTTACTCCTATTGGTTTTTTGAGGTAATATCGCAGCTAACCCAAGCCTGTCTCTGCACTTCTGTATCCTAATCAGTGCACAAAGTATAAGAAACAAAACTGACCAAATTAATGTTTTCATTTGTAACATAAGCCTGATTTAGTTGTTATCACAGAGTCACAGGTTAAGGCTAACAATCCTGCTTTACTTGACTTTTCCCCCTGGTTACAACTACTTTGTTGCACAGACCAGCAGCGAGACAGGTATGTGCATTTTTGTTAATGTTCCATTCGCACTTAAATATACAACTACTTACTCAAGGAAACACTAATAATTATACTAAGTGTTCACTTGTATCCATTTGCTACCACAATAATGCCCTACAACATCTCACCATAGCATATTTACCATGTCACTCCTGAAATTAATAACCTACAAAAAAGAAATAATTTACTCCAAAAGTAATATCAAAAATCTCATAATACTTGGAGACTTCAATCTCAACCTGTTCAGTCCCATTTCTGATGACCTGAGCACACTTCTAAAACATTTCAACCTCATCCAGCTCATACCTCAACCTACTAAACCCAACCTCGGTACATCTCACTACTCCCTCTTAGATCTCATATTAACTAACAAGCCTTCTCTTATTTCAAGCATCACCATCTTTCAGTGACTACAGACCTATCGGCTTTCATTTTTATAATTTGTGTGTAAACATACAGATAAAGCTCATATCTTTCTGCAATAATTCACCAGATAACATTATCAAATTTAAATCTCCCTCTCCCCAATTGTCTGGCCACTTGCATTGAACTCATCTGACTCTAACATTGCTGCAGAACTACTCACCCCTATGTTGACGGTTCTGCAAAACTCTTGCTTCACAGTAATCCAAAGACAATTCAAACCTAATATTAACATATGGTTAGCCTGTGAGGTTAAAGCACTCCTACAAATCAGGCACAAGGCATGGCAGACTTGGAAAGTGCTTCCAACTACTACAAGCAGTGCGATGTCTAGCTATGCAGTCTTTCCAAGCAAGCTATTCGCCATCATAAAAGTCACTTGATGAAATCATACCAAACTGTACTAATAAAATCTCCCAAAATCTTCTGGAAAGAGGTCAACCAACTCAATGCATGGAAGAGCCTTCTCTCCATGATCTCCACATCCTCTAAACTTTCTGCCAATGATTTCCTTTCTCATTTCAACAACTTTCCTAGCCTTTTCTCTAGACAATTCAAGACGATCATATTAGCATAGGGATTTGGTTTAACCCCTTTCTAAATTCCCAACTCCACCTGGACTACAATCCCCTTCTCTATCAAGGCCCTATAGAAATGTCATGGGTAAAGATATCTTATGGGCTCAACAAGAATATTGCCAAGGATAACCATAAGGCCTTCTATGGCTATGTCAAAAACCTAAATGGCAATGCTCAGGTCTGTTCTGAGCTAGTATAAAATGGAACAAAATACACTGACCCTTCTGACGTTGCCAACATCTTGGCTGACCGGTTCAGTGCAAATTTCTCCCCCCCCCCCCATCACCTACAGGGCTTATTACTATTCCAGGGGATTAAGTCCAATTATTACTGATATGTTGGTTAACAAGGCTCTATCTAAAGCTAAAAACACTGCCTCCATGGGACCAGATGGTGTCCCAGGCTGTCTCATACATGAGCTCCAAAAGGAATTAACCCGCATCTTAATACGCTGTTCAGTCTCAGCCTCTCCACAGGATATGTGCCCATAGAATGGCGCACAGCAACGGTGGTCCCGCTACACAAGGGTGGGGCCACAACTGACCCTGGGAACTACCGACCAATAAACCTGACCAGTCTGATCTGTAAGGCTATGGAGCGAATCATTATGGAACTCTAAATGGAGAGATTGAGAACCTCCAGTCGCTGGACCCCACACAGTTCGGCTTCGTCAAGGGAAGATCATGCCTCCTGAACCTGGTGGATTTCTTTGAGACACTTACTCAGGCTATAGATAAGGGAAAGGAGGTACACACGGCTTACCTTGACCTTGCTAAAGCATTTTACACCATTCCCCATTCAGGTATTATTGATAAGCTCACCAGCCTGGGCATAAACCCTTACGTCACAAGATGGATCGCAAACTGGCTCTCAGACAGATCCCATAAAGTAAGAGTAGCAGGATCTATGTCCGAATCCAGACCAGTAACGAGTGGTGTGCCTCAGGGCTCTGTCCTGGGGCTCCTCCTGTTTGGCATATACTTCTCAGAAGTACAGGCAAGCACGGAAGGGCTGTGGCTGACTAAGTTTGTGGACAACTGCAAACTGGGTGCTATAATAGAGTCTCCGGCCGACATGGAGATCCTCCAGAAGGGCCTAAATTAGATTGATGCATGGTGTCAAAGTCATGGTATCAAGTTAAATGCAAAAAAATGCGTAGTAATCCCCTTTGGAAAAAAACAGAGTACCCACAAACTACAACATAGGAGGTAATCCCCTAAAATCTGAAGAAGAAATAAGGGATCTAGGGACCCAAGTAGATAGTCAGCTTTCCTTTGATAACCATGTTGCCAAAGTGGTTAGAAAATCCTTCTATGTGACCCATCGGATCAAGAAAGGGTTCGCATCAAGATCTAAGGATGTAATGGTGCCCCTCTACTCTTCCCTCATCAGACCCATTATTGAGTATAATGCACCAATTGGAATATACCTGGCTAGACATCTCCAGCAGCTGGAGAGACCACAGAGGTACCTAACCAAGAGGATTACTGGCCTCAAACAGTTTCCCTATGCAGCACGATTGAAAAAGCTAAGACTGTTCTCTGTTGCATACTGCTTTCTCAGAGGAGATCTCTGTCTAACGTACAGAGCCATGTCCAACCCAGAATTGTTGAACATGCTCCATCTTAGCAAAACCAAATCTACTCGAGCTACACGCTCTAGGGTATAAACCTCAACACAACAGTGAATAGAACATGCTGGAGGGATAGATTCCCTTTGCAGAGACTTCCCTTACTATGGAACAGTGTCCCGATCTACATAAGACAGAGCCCCTCACTATCACTCTTCAAGAGGAACTTTGATGAGTGGATGGGTAACAGAAAGTTCACACCAGGGATCACACCAACAGCACTACTAGATAGGGGCCAAGGGTCTAGGGAACTACTAAAGGGTGCGGTGAATACCGCACAACCTGGCTGGGCTAATATGTGCCTTCGGGCAGATAGCCCAGTACCAACCTATGAACCTATTGTCTCATGTTATTTGCAGCAGCATCTAAAAGAAATGTATCAACCATTCAATTCACTTCAAATGCCATTTGCAGATTATCATCATTCACTTCCCAAGAAATGACAACACTGCAAAATCATTGAAGAAGCTATCTGGTTACCTTTGAAACTATGTGCTGCCTTTCTACTTTTCTCTCAACAGTTTAAAAGTATCAAGAATGATTACTTCCCTCCACTAGCTTCTAGACCATTCTGAGGTGTACCGACATGCAAACTTTGACATTTTAACCAATCATGTCCTCTCTGCCAACCCCCCCCCCCCCAAACTAGACTTTGATGTACAAACTGTGCATTCTCAGTCATTGGTCAAAAACTGTGGGAAGCTTTCCCTTCTTTTCATAAAGATCATTCCTCTTACCTCATTTTCCAGTCAGAAATAAACGCACATTTCAAACCTCTAGGAAAATGTAACTGCTCTCTCTCTGATCATATAATTTAACCTCTTCAATCCCTTCTTCTTTTTATATACCTCTGAACTCTGTTTTGGATAGTGATTCCTTCACATTCCAATTATGATTTCCACTCTACATAATGTATGCATATATTGTGTTTTTGCACTTGCTCTGAAAATGAATTCATCTATTGTCTTTATTCCCTCAAATCAACTATGATATTCACTTTGTATATAATATATGTTTATATTGCATTTTGCCATTCAGTCTGTATATAATGTCATTAACTATTGTGTTTTCCCGGGGCTGAGACTGAATTAGGTCCAGTGGGATCAGTGTTCATAGGTAGGTACTAGGCTATCGGCCCAAGGGCCTATGTAAGTCTAGTCAGCAAGGTACCATAGCTTACGCCACCCAGGAAAGTTATTTTCCTGTGCCACTGTCCTGCAGAGACACAGAAGTGATCCCCGGGGTGTATTTCCCATTTCCCATCCACTCATCAAGATTTTTCTTGAAGAGTACTAATGAAGAACTTCGCTTGACATAGATGGGTAGCTTGTTCCAGAGTATAGGAAGTCTCTGGGACAGGAATCTATCCCTCCAGCATGTCCTGTTTATTGTGGTGACAAGGTTTAGGTCCCTAGAGCATGTAGCTTGGAGGGATTGGGATTTCTTTAGGTGTAGCATGTCCAACAGCTCTGGGTTTGACATACCTTTATATGTTAGGCAGAGATCACCTTGGAGTAGGCGATATGCTACGGAGTAAAGCTGGAGTTTTTTGAGGCAGTCAGTGTAGGTCATTTGTTCTACCTCAATCAACAAATTCAAAATAAATAAAACAATCAGTATTGTGTAATAACATGTAAACCAAGGCTTAAAGTTTTTCCTATCTATTTAATATATGCACTTAATAGCAAAGGATGTATTATATACAGTAAAAATAACATGGAATTCTAGTATCTGACCAAGCAAGCATTTATAGGTTCATAGAAAAGTATTAGGCAGCCCTTGCAGGTCATTTTACACCATGCCAATTTCCCTAGTTGTGTTCAAAATAACTTATCCCATTTGGATGTAGACTAGCCTTATCCATCTGATTGTCAGTAATTACATATATTACCCATAATAAGAATAACCTGATTCCTTAGATAATTTAAGGGGACCCTTGCATATGATTAAGCATATAGGAACTGCCTCTGTCCATTGAGTACACAGGACAAAAAGTTTACCATAGATCTAAGTTGTGCTCGATAATGGACAGAGATGGACTTTGTTTTAGGTGGGAGGGGGGACTGCTCCACAGCGGTGGTATCCTCTAGGATATGTATCTCTACCTGCAAACTATCCTATTGATGTCGCAGTAGAGATTTTGATCCATAAACCAAGTATTTCTGATGTCATTTGACTTGCTGATGAATAGCAAATCCATCAGTGATGGGTTAGAGGATGCCTTGTGTGCCAGACACATAACCTCTTAGCAGTCTTTAGGATACCCATGTAGGACATGGTGTTGAGACCATGCATCCTTTTAGTAAGGTATTTCTGTGTGCATTCCATTTACTGCATGTGTCTGGGCACATAACTGCAAAAGGGGGTATTATATTCAAAGACTGGCCTAATGTGGACTGAGTAAAGGGGGATAATGACATTCCTAGAGCTAGACCCAATCCCTTCTCTATAAGCTATGCAATATAGAAGGACTTTCTTACACCAATAGACTTGTTTGTTAAAAAGAGAGGTGTCTGTTCAAAGTTCCCAAATCCTAAACAGGTAGATGAGCTCTTAGGGGCATATTGTCACTGTAGTAATTCCTGGGGTAGATGACCTCCCAAAAGATGCAGTAGCACATTTTTGCCACTTAGTTTCAGTATGTGATATTTGACACTACTTATTTAACTAAGACAAACCTTCCTGGACATTGGCCAAGTCATTTGTGGATTTAAAGACTGCTGCTATCTTGCAGTCATCTGCAGACTTAATTAGCCAGAGCCCTTTAGTATTGGCTTTTACATTAGAAAAGTAGGTACCAAAAGATGTATTTCAGCTGCATATTAAAATAATGTAAGCTGCATGATTTTGCAGAAGTTTCAATACAGTGGATAGATTATAAGAAATGATTGCTAACTTGCTATTCATAATTGTTTTTGAATATTCTCACTTTAGTGACTTATTTATAACTGACCACATGGTTTGGCCTGACAAGTGATTACTAGTCAAAAAAGTCTGTCTTGAGAAAGTTAATGAAATGACTTTCAAACATTTTCCTTATATATATATTCAAACGCTTATTCCCAATGTCCCAGTGTTTTAATTTATGAGGAGTAAGTGTATAATGAACAGCAACTTTACTCACATAACCATGTGTAAAAATAGTACTAATCTTATCCGTAATCTCATGGAGCAGATTTATTAAGAAATACTTGAGAAGAGCAATTTGTTTAATTGTAACGTTGCTCTTTTTTGACCTAATGCTGACATATCAAGTTTTCATTGTTGTTAATTTATTATGCATCATTTGCTGTAAGAAAAAAATTGAATGGAAGCTTAGAATGATGTCCATCATCATTCAGTGAATGATAATCCACCCCATTGCTTACTTTTAATTAATGGAGCAGAATTGGATCATGAACGATATGACACACAGAAGTGACCTGAGCCAGAGTAAGTGTAGTGCACAACATTTATCTTATTTTTACTATTTTTTTTGTCTGATTTATGTATATATGTGAGTTATGATTGCTGTGAAATGTTGATTTGGTTAGTTAAATCTGTTAAGCTTGAACATATAGATGGATGAATCCATTTTCAAAAGATATCAGGAAGAAATATTCAATACAACAGAATGAAACAGAAAGCTATGCACACAAAAGGCAGAAATCACAAATCTATGTAAGAAAATTAAAATATTACCTACAAAATTCTATCAGTATACAGCTAGAATGAATATGTTTATAAAGGGAAGCATCTAAAAACACTCAGAAGTAATTTCAGCCTTTCAAGATGGAGTTGGAAGGAAACTAATGATATTTGATGGTGGTAGGATTCCACTTTTCAGTAGAATTAAATAAGTTAAGTAAGTAGTGTTCCTTTCAGCGCAGTAGCCCTTTTTAGAGAAAATAGATTTTCCAGTGAGTGGTATGCATACAGTGCGCCTTACCAATCACTCAGAACTCAGTTGAGTAAACCACTTTGGACCATTGTCCCCTGCAGTCATAGTTTCTAAACAGAGGAATGTTGATGCCTGTTTTTAAAACCCTGCATGAAGACCTTGAAACCCCCTTCAACATAACCTGTAAACTCATTTCTTCCTCCATGGGTTGTTGAGCCATAACTAAGGTGAGAGTCCATCAGCCCACTCATTTCCTCTGGAGGTGAGTGTCTGGTATCTATTGTGTGCCAATATATGCATGAGATCTCCGATCTCCTCATGGACTAAACCCTCCTTACTGAGGCTATGACTTGTACTATAACTGCCTCTAAGAAGATGCATTGTATTCACATGTGCTACCCCTGCTATCTAACTGTGAAATGCAGTCATTAAAGTGGTTCATAGTGCTGTATGGCAACAGCTTACACTTCTGTGTATGTCATTACTAGATGGATATATACTATCAAAATCCCTCTGGATGGGCAAACTAGCTCTTCTCTTGCCCTGTCTGTCTCTTCCAGCTTATCAAGATTATAAGCCAACATGAGTCATCTGGGGTGCAGCCATGGCGTTGTGCCTCTACACTGTAGAGCTGTAGTCAGAGATGTTTCTATTGATAGACATCCACTAACAAATCCTGTTGATATGCACTTTTGTCCAACTCTTGCCATGAATCATTTTATTGTTTCTTGGCTTGTAATACGAGAATTGAAATTAAAATTGTGGGTTTTACATTTTTATTTTTGTAGTAGAGGCAGAAACTAGATGATTACCCCACAATGTGTGCAGTATAAATGTATTTGCCTGGATCTCCAGCATATAGTTTTCATGTTTTGACCCATTCTGTTATATAATTTGCTAGCTCTTAATTTTTTTCTCAGTGAGATCAAAGCTCTTGTTTTGAAATTGCCTAACAGCATGACAGACATTTTGAACCACCTGCTCATTTTGTTTTACCATCTCTGCAAAGTCCAACGCTGATGTTTTAGCCAACATCATTACATGGTGTGATAATGCCCAAACTATGTCCAAGGCTACACAGGTGCAATTAGACCACCAGGGTTCTGAGACACTGTTGGGGGATGAAGAGCATACCCTTCCTGGAGAAAAGGAAGTGTGTTTGCATAATGTACACTAGCATAGCTCATTTCCCATGGTGAAACTGTGGAAACATTTGAGGATGTGATAATGAGCGAAGATGGGGGTGTCCTGTTGACATCATCCACTTGTGGAACAGAGAGGACACCAGTATTGAGACCTGCTGCACAACTATTCTGCAGGGATGAACTGAGCATGCAGAAAAAGGATGCAGAAGTAGCAAAAAAGCACTCCTTGGCAGCAAGAAGAAGCTGCCCCAGAGCACTTTATCTCATCACCTGCTTGATGTGTGGGTAAAATATAGCCCTGCACAGGCTAAAAAATGTACAGCAAACCTGATGAAAGAAGAAAGGAACTGGTGCCAGTTGATTATCAGCAGAGAGGAGCCAAGAACAAGTGCAGAAAAAGATCCTACATGTGTTTATCTGTGGTGGTGGTGAGACGTTCCTTTGCCTTGACCACTTTCTCTCCTTCCCAAGGCTTTCTATCTTGGTTTAATAGTATATATGTTTTTCCACCTCCACATGTAACTGAAAATGCACACAGGAAACAATTATGAATTTGCTTGCTTTTCTTTTGCTAGTCCATGAGTATACTTGAGCATAATTCTGGCATTCACATACCAATTTCTTATAAAAAGCATATGCCTGAGACAGAGCTTCCTTTTGTGGTTATAACACCATAGTTGTTACAGCTTTTGTCAGTCATCATGTCTGTGCAGTAAAACTATAACATACTTTGTATTTCCTGAATGCATATGTCATTGTTCGTACTTGAGAATTTTGAACCTGTTAATTTATAACCGTTAAAATAAAATTAGTGCTGTTTAACAAATACTCTGTGTAGCCATGGAATGGACTGCCAGACACAAAATGGCTAAAAAAAATCTGGCAAGTATGCACACAACATGCAGTGCATTTCTTTCTAGCCTTATCCATAAGCTGCAAGCCTGTCCTTAATCTATGATGAGACATTGCTTAGTGCTAAAAAAACGGTATCATCTTGCACCTCCTGCATGCATGCATAAGAACCTAACAAATTGTTTATATTATGACATGAACATTTTCTATAGTTAGGTGCTGGTTATTATTACATACTGTTCATTTGTTTACATTTGTGGATGGTCATAATCGTTTTGAGAAAGGGTTATTTTCAGTGAAGGTATAGTGAAAATTGTTTCTAGCACATAGCATGGAATACTTATTATTATCCTATATAAATACAGTGCAACAATCTCTCTAATATCACTTCATTAAATACACTAGTTAAAACAGTTTCAGCTGCAATAAAAGATCACTCTAATTTACAATTATATCAACAGAATATCAAGGCAGAATAACTTGCAAGGGATAATCTGTAATTTGTTCCATATATAAAAATATGCATGGGACTAGCATGTGCACTCAGAACAAACACATATGCTTGCATTGCTGAATGAAAATGATCCATGTAACTGGTAAGTATGCAACATTATGCTGAAAATAAGTGTATCATGAATATCTTTAGAAATACTGACAAAGGAAGGCGGCAGAAGAAGTTGAGGGGGCAATGAGGGATACATTTCAAAGTGTAGGGATCTATAAGATTACAGTGTGTTTAATTCAAGCATGGATACACTAATATTTAAAGTTCTATAAACTCAAATGCTTAATATCAGCAGAGACATCACTGTGCTATAAACAATATTCATTTAAAGCAATTGTATTTTAAAATAAATTTGCTTAACCTACAGGTAAGTAAGGAAATCTTATTTTTGTCAGTAAATTTCATAATAGTAGAGCATGTTTTAGTTAAAAGTTCCAGATGATGATTAGAGACTTTATATGTATATACATGTATCCATCTCTCTCTCTCTCTATATATATATATATATATATATATATATATATATATATATATATATATATATATATATATATATGTATATATATATGTGTGTGTGTGTGTGTGTGTGTGTGTATGTATATATATATATATATATATATATATATATATATATATATATATATATATACACACACACATATATTATATATATATATATATATATATATATATATATATATATATGTATATATATATATACACACATATGGTTTGCCATCAAAATTTCATTCTCGAACAGTGTGTGGCTGAAAGTATAACTCAAAGTTTCACAATGCTGTATTGGAATAATATGAAATCATAATAAAAGTAAATGTTGATTCATTATTATGAGTTCGGTAATGTGAATGGAGATTGCAGTATAGTGAGGATCAGGGAATTTACCCTTTTCCTTATAGTATTGCAATCTCTGAGTTGGTATATATAATTTGCAGGGGGTGTGGGGTGCAGCCCCCACACAATGGGGGATGCAGGGGGGCTTGTCCCCCTGTTAAAATGTAAATGGATGTATGGACTTTCAAAACCAGAAGTCTGGTATGTTAAATGTTTATCATGTTTCTGATGTCTGACGTTTAGGCTAGATGTTATTGTTTTCACCATTATAGTTCAGGCTTTTGCTTAAAAAATATTTTGTCTTTGCCATTTTGACGGTAAACCTATACACATACCAGTAAATAAATAAATAAAATAACTATATATATATATATATATATATATATATATATATATACATATATATATATATATATATATATATATATATATATATATATATATATATATATATATATATATATATTAATATATATATATATATTAAGCAGGAGAACATATACCTTACCGAGTTCGGCATTGGGAATGGAGATTGAGGTACATTTTGTGAAAGGAGATGAGAAAGGAAGTTAATATGGATGGAACAGCACATAATAATGGGTAGAAAATTGAAAAGAAATATGGAGATAGAATAATCTGTTTAAACGATGTATAAGAAGGAAAATATAAATAAAATAAAATTTTGGATAGATCAAAATGTAAATTAGAAGAACTATTTGCAATGGAAGAACTGGAAGAAATAAAAGAATGGAAGGAAGGGTAAGGTTACAGGTATTATAAGGGGATGGCTGTAATGGAAATTTGTGAGCATACTGAATGATACTTAGGTGAAGGGGTGGAAGATAAAATGATATTTGCTGGGATAATTACTATTATGCAAAATAAAGATGCAAAGTATATTAAAAATCGTAGGCCAGTAGCACTGGGGAATACTGATTATAACATATTTATGAAGATAATAAAAAAAAATAATTATTTGGAAGATGGGGTATAGGAAAAGGTGCATGCAATAAAGGGAAAACAAGTGAAAGAAATGGTTAGTATTAATAAAAAAAAATAAATGTTATGTTAAAAGAAAATAAATGTATAAGGTTTGTTGCATGTGACATGGAAAGAAAAGCATTTGATTCACTACATCATAAGGCATAAAGCATTGTGCAATACTTTAGGAGATTATGGGGTTGGAAAAATAAAATGATTGAAAAAGTGTTATGAGATTCATTGTGTAAAGGTTAAGGTAAATGGATGGTTAGGAAAGGAAAGCAAAAGTGAAAAGGGTTTGTAATAAAGGTGTCAGATGAGTATGTTTTTGTGTGTGTTAACAAGCAACAAAATAATACAAACCTGCACTGATGAAATGAGAAAAGCATGAAGGGACATAGAAGAAAGTATAATAATGCATTTGTCTTTCATATGCAGATAATTCAGCAGTTGTAACAAAAATATAGTATGTATGAGGGAAACTATGAAAGGATTGAAAATAGGTTAAGCAAATCTGGGTTAAAGTCAAATAATTTGAATGTAAAGGGATTGTTGAAATGAAGATACATAGAATATATTTTACTAGAAATGAGATAAAACTATTAAGAATCACGTTTAGTGAATGCTAACAAAACAATGGAGAGAAATGTGGGATAAAATGAGTAAGATAATGTAAAACTGAGTATCTCTTAGTAAGAATACACACACACACACACACACACACACACACACACACACACATACATGAATATGGGAGTCTGTAGTATAGGTGAACTGCCATGATACCAAATTGAAAAGCATTGAAGTAAGGAATATTAACCCAGCTTACCATCAGAAGGGGGGAGGGTTCCAAGATGGTCAGTAGTTGACATCACTGTTTTTTGATCAGCTTAATCTTAATCGCTCTGAAATGATGTTTAATTAAAAACTCAGACTTGATGGATTTACAGTTGAACATCTGCTTAAAGATTTAATTTAAGATTTAAGCTTACATAAACTTGCTCTTGGATCAAAGAAGATGAATAAACTAAACCCCATCAAAGAAATTATAACACACACAAATAAAAAAAAGAAAGAATAGATATTAAAGGTATTCTTATGGGCCTTAAAACATTTTATGAAAATATAAATAATACAAATAACCTATATGATGATATAGTTGATTTTTATGGGAAAATATAAATAGTAAAATAAGTGAACAAATAAAAAATGATAGACCATTTGCTTTAGCAGAAATAAAAGATCAAATAAAAGAAGTTAAAAGCTAATAAGGCTTTGGGCTTAGATGACCTTATATGAGAACTATATAAAATACTACCTAATGAAGCAGTTAAATTATAAGATAAGGTCTATAGAGAAATAAAACCAAATGCTGAAGTCACTCCATCATGGAAATATTCCCTTATATCATCTATTTTAAAATATGATTAGGATCCTACAAAATAGTCATCACACAGACCCATTTCACTTTTAAATGTGGATTATAAGATGATATTGTCCATTTTAGCTAACAGAATTAATCTCTTTATACCTAAACTAATTAACAATGATCAAACTGGAATTATTTTAAATAGACAAGCACAGGATAATATAAGAATACATACATTAATAGACTATGCAAATAAAAAAAAACTTTATATCATTAGTCTCAATTTAGATAAGGTCTTGACTCAATTGGTCTTACATGTTTAAAGCACTTGGTGTATAATTTCACAGCTGAGCTAATTGCATTACTTTCTAAGTTATACAATAACTTCCTTTAAACAACAAAAAGGCAGAACACAAGGCTGTCCATTATCACCTTTACTTTTTGCATTAGCTACAGAACCCTTTGTTAATAGTATTAGATCCAATAAGAACATTAATGGTATCAAAATAAAAGAAGACTTTGAACTAAAGATTTAACACTTTGATGGTGATATTTTACTAACAACAGGAAATATAGCAAATCTATTAGAAGTTATAATTAGTTCTATGAGGCAGTTTGAAGAAGCCTCAAACTTACGATTTAATCATAATAAAACAAATACATTGTTCATTTATATAAAAAAAATAATCATACAAAAATATTCTGACTCAAATGAAATACCTTAGTATAACCATTATGTCTAATAGTAAAGAAATAATACAAACTTTCCTCATTAAGTTTATTCACACATTGGAACAAATTCTTCTTTACCAAGGAAGAATTATTAATGCTTATTAAGATGGTAATTCTCCATAAAACGTTTGCTTGTTTCTGCAATCTTTAGTACTGTCTCCACCAAAAAAAAAAAAAATGAAGAAGTTAAATAATATTCTACTTAATTTTTTTTTTACCATCCTAATAGAAAGAGTTCTCCTTGATTGGCACAGAAAAGGTTGGGATAATAGTGAAAGAGGATTCACTGATATTCAATTGTATGCAACTTCAGCAATTGTAAAAGTTATAGCATTGTGGATAAATTCATCTTATTTAAAATGGAAAGAAATGCATCAAGAAATAGTATTCATAAATAATAAATATATCACAAACCGTCATAAACAAATAGTACCTAATAGATTTATCTGGTTATTAAAAGATTTTGCATAAATGGAAATAGTCTTTTCTCAAATTCCCTATTTAAATAACATTTCCTTTTTCCAAAAGTTCACATTCTTATCATTGTATTATTGCACATATAATGACTGCTTAGAAACTCATAACTGCAAGAAAATGCTAGCATTGGAAGAACAAAGTAACTTATTTTTTTGCCATAAATTATTAAATGGTACGGATATATTTATATATATATATATATATATATATATATATATATATATATATATATATATAATACACACACACACACACACACACGTGTATTGTTGAAAATTTAAGGTCCAAATGCAATTGGGATTCTAAGAATTCGTTAATTTTACAAATATTTGGAGACTTTGTAAACAAGAGGTAAACAAAATATTTAACCTACATAAGGAATTGCTCCTCACATTTTTGGAATTCTTAATAAATATCAATAATAATGCAAAAAAAGAAATCATTTTTCTCACAACTATAACATTTTTAAGTTAGATTTCACATAGACGATTCCTTTTGGAACTTCTAAAAAAATTGACTATGAAGATTTCTCTGAAGAATACAAGAAAATAATATTAAAATCTACAGATAAAACTACATCAGTAAATTGGAAAATTTCCACTTAGAAATTTTTACACAGAGTTTTGTCTCTCCTAACAAAATTAAAATTATGTATACATGAAATAGAATTAAAAGTTGGAAATGTGATTCTAAAATAATAGCTGATTGGATGCATATGGTATAGGAATGTGAAGTCTTCTCCCCTTTCTTGTAAGAAATTAATAACTTCATTCAAGCTCTGTCATCAGATAGATGTAATATGTATAAATCTTTAGTTTTATTTAATGCTCCAATTCCTAAGATAATTCCAAAACCCAAGTGCCTTTTCTTTTGTCTGTGCTTGCTATAGCCAGAAAAGCAGTTACTAAAAACTGTAAAAATAATTATCCCCTCTAGTGCTGAATTTATTAGTATGGCAAAAATTGTTTGCAGTAGTGAACTGTATACCATAAAGATGAAAACTTCTAATATTACACATTCACACAAATCTTGGCTTAAGCTTAGACTTGCTTGAAAGAATTATGGACAACTGTGATGTATTGATTAGCTGTGAACCTTTATAAATAGTTATTTGTTTGCAGTTTTAAAACCAAACAAAAAAGTCAGTATTTCTTGGGATTGGGAGAGTTCCTTTACCCAGATTTTAGAGATCTCAGATTTGGTGGATGTACAATATGCAGGAGGTATAAGGGATGCAGAGTAGACTTGCCCCATGCAAAAACAATGTTTATGTTACCCACTTTCTAATGGCAAGCCAGCTCTATGTTCTGTACTTTGAGGTTTTGTAATTTAATATTATGGCAATTGAACCATATGATATAGACCCATGTGTATGAATAAAGAGATATATATAAAGTTAGTGATGTTTCATGGAAATATGAGAAAGAAGAAATAACTGTTTGGGCTTTTTCAGTTTTTATATAGGGATCAAGACTCAAACTATAAAAGAATGTGCTGATGATGAAGGCAGTGGCTCTATTGTTTAGACCAACAAATGCAGAATCCCAAACAGAAGTCTTGCAAAACAAAAGCTCCAAGGCAAAAAGGGAAGTGAAAAAGAAGTTTAGTAAACATTCAAAACACTGTAAGATGTCAAGTAAGTACCGGGCTTTTATTTTCACTGGACATTCTCTAGGGATCAAGAAAAGTCTCACTAGGTGGTGAATTGTTTAAAATAAGAAAGAGGAAGGAGATTTGAATTAAAAGAAGAGCAATTTTTATATTTGGCATCTATAAACCTTTTTTTTGGGAATTAGAAATATGAATAAGAAGGAAAGTTGCTTGAAAGAGAAAATGCTATATGGGAAGTATGGAAAGATGAAAAATAAAAGGGTGAGATGATGGAAAGAAGTATGCTGTGATGATAATATGAAGTTATGGAAAACTAAAGATGATAGAGTTTAACAGTGCAATGGAGAAATATTTAATATATCCATGGAAAGATTATAAGTGGGAAAAAAACTGTGAAGATACTTATGTGGCTGGAGATTTTTGTACAGAGTATTTTTGGATAAGTTGCTTGTAAAAAGAAGTATAAAATATAACGCAGTGGAGGAGAAAAAATAAAGATTGTATTGAAGAAAAATGACAAAGCATTATGTTTTGGATTGTAAAAAGAATGAAAGTTTTTGGGGAAAATCAGAATGGTATGAGTATAGGTGGGAAGATTTTAAAATATAAATATGGATGTAATATTGTATAGAAATATGAAATTGCAGATGGCATAGGATTTTGATGGTAACAGTATGTATGTTGTGGAAAAGAGATGTGATATGATGTGATGATCTGCTGTTTAATAAAAACAGGAATGAATGAGATGCTTTGCCTGAAATAAAAATATGGTTGTGGAGGAAAGGATGGTGGAATAGAATGGCAGATGCTAATGCTTGTTAAAACGAACATGTGAAATACTGAAAATATTCAAAATATTATAAACGTAAATGTAAATATTGTAGAAATGTACTCTTTTCATCAGAGTCATTAAGAAGACTGTGGGATGCTGCTGCACTCAGACCAATTCCAACATAGTGGTACTGCAGGTCCTGTAGAACAGTGGAAATCCTAACCAATTTCAGTGGTGAAGGACTTCAAATGTAAATCTTAAATTACTCCATCAAGGAGGAAAAGCCAAAAATGGAGAGAAGGCTATTTGGAATACATTGGCAGAAAGAGTTCCCCAGAAACAGGAGACTTCTGAAAATGCCAGTAAGCAGCTAGGAGAAAAAAGAAACAGATATTGCACTTGATGGTATAAATCTCTGTACATTGGACTAATGGATAATTGGTTTTCAGGACATTTACATGCAAAAGAGTGAAATGAAAATAATTTATCAAAATGCTTAAAGAGAAACTACATAGTATTTTGCTGAATCTGTGAGTCAGGTAGATAGATAATGAACAATGTAGGAAGAAGGACGTACAGGAATGTCTGACTGTTGAGCAGTCCTGCATTTTTAACCATATTCATGTGTGCATTCTTTCTGAAACTTGGTTCAAAAGCATAGATGGTACCACACCTTTAGACAAAATTGAAACTGCTGAGAAGTATTCTTATGTGTAAAAGACCTTATGTTAAAATTCCAGAGTGCTGCCTAGTCTAAGCATGGCAAGTATTGTACTCAATTCCCTTAGGTTAGGATTTGAGGATAAGGTTATTTAAGGTAGTGGTAGACTTGCCTTGTAGGTGCTGTAGCTGTATTGTCTTTAGGCTTTCTGTTTGTAGGTGGTGGTGATATTTTCCTGCCACAGAGTCATCCCTGGTGGTTTCTGGACAAGTTGCTTTCTCCTGATTGAGGGTTTTGTCTCTGTCCTGCAATAGAGATGGTTATCTGGACTGTCTTAAGCTCCAAAAATGAAGACTCTGACTCAGTTCTTTAGAAATCAAAATTATTTTATTTGGCAGATGAGTAAACTAAGTCTGGCATGCACTATTTATTGCTAATCTTGTGGGCTGGTGCTTGAAGTATCCTCCCCTGATGATCATATAGTTGTGTGGTATTGGTCTCTACCCACCAATTTCTGTCATGGTGAGTGTGTCAGGGTGGCTTGAGAAGTACTCATTTTTTCATGGTGCAATTTATTAGAAAAAAATCTTTGACATTTGTTCTTGTGTTTAATGTATTACCAGAAACAGTTTGTGCTAATTAACAGGAGAAAACTTTTAAATATTATTTATTCTTATATTTAATGTATTGCCAGAAATAATAATGTTTTTTCAAAGAAACCATCTGTGTTAATAATCAGGACAATAAGACAATAACCCAAACTGCACAATTAATAAATGGGGAAAGAAATGCTTATGTTTGTCTGTGGTGTGGTGATTGGTCATAGGTTTGTTGGTGTTAGTGAGATTAAAATTAAGTATTGCTTTTTTTAAAAAAAATTATTTGTATGTATGTATAGGTTCAAGTATGTCAGTAGAGTTTTTTTGAATGGTGTAGAGCGTATATATATATATATATATATATATATATATATATATATATATATATAGATAGATATATATCCACTGGCACCAACACTGCTTCCAACACAGCCAGGTGGTATCCTTTCTTCATTCACTATCACCCTTCATTCATGTGAAAGAACCAGGAAGTGAAAACATGAAGTTCAAAAACTTTAATAGACAATTAACACAATAAAAATGGATTAACACTTTTGGGTTTTTACAACCCTTCTTCACATCAGTTTCATAAAAGTACACCAAAATATTTAAAACAGTATTCATCCAATCATCAAACATCTTCATTCCATGTATATGAAATTAAAATGCTGCATTTCTATACTGCTCTTAGCATACAGAGCTAAAAGTAATTGGTTATGTCTCTAACCGATACAGTCGCCTTTCCTTTTAAATTATCACCATTCCCCATGCTAAACATAATAGCAAAATCGCTCTAAATCTGGTTTAAGTATTTTTAGAAAGGGGGGGCTTGCATCTTATTCATCTCTTTAAACATTTAGTAATGCTTTTAACAATTAAAATTTCTGAATGCCTTGTTAGTGTTTACCCTTCATAATGGAAAATGCATTCTCACGCTCTTAACTTCTCCTTCACGTGACACTTCTTTTCATCTGTATTCAGTGTCAACATAAAAATCATAAATACTTATTCTGTTTATTCCAACAATATACTGTAATCCATTGATTCTTCTTATTCTTTATTGCTTACTGATTTGTCCGCATTGCATTCTAAGGCCCAATCATGGGTCGATGATAACATTTCATTCCATTGGTGTTCAAATATAAATGCCGCTTGTTCATTGGACCTAATTCTTACTTTACTTATTCTATCCTATACATCATTAATTCATACAGGAATGCCACAATGTCATATTGCACATCTTATTATAATGAATCATGTCCCTCCATTTCTTCAAAAACCGAGAAATGTTATCTTCTTTTCTAAAGTGATAAAACAATAATAAATGTTCAGTCTCAAGTTTATCTTTTCATTTTCATCCTGCACACATTTTCATCATAACAACCCACTGGTTTCTGATTCACCAATATAATACTATGCAGTCCAATTAAAAATTCATGTTTCCAATCTTTATTTGATCCATATCTGACATACTGCTTATATATAGGATCATTCCATGGACTTTATTCCATTGGTCAGACATACTGGATATCATCCAATAAGATTCTTGCTACACCTTATGGTACTGTCACAATTATCAAATAGATGTTTAACTCTTTCACAGAAAATTTCTTATTTAAAACTAATCACACATTTATTTTTATTATTTTCACCAAACCAGGGGAGTTGAATATTTAATGTTAGATCTCAAGATATCTTTTCTTTTATATCCTGCAAACATTTTTGTCATAATAGCTAGTTTCTAATTCACCAATATAATACTGTACATTTCAATTGAAAATGGATGCTTCAAATTTTAATTTGATTGGCCAGTATCTGATATACTGCTTATATATAGGATAATTCCTTAGATTTTATTCCATTGATTGGGTACATCAGATGTCATCCAATTAGGTTCTTGCTACACCTTATGCTGCCATGACTATTACCAAATAATAAATGTATTACTCTTTCACAAGACATTTCTTATTTAAAACTAGTCACACATTTCTTTTTATTCTCTTCACCAAACCAGGAGTGTTAATCAATATCCACCATCAAAATGTATTTAAAAAGCTCCTTTCTTCCATTTTGTATTTGTAACAACATTGCATTCTAGGTACATCTCTAACATCTTGCATTGCCTTAATTCATGTTTCTCATATTAATCTTTTGATTACTGATTCGTCATTATCATAACTTAATGTCCAATTATAAGTTATTGTTTACGAATGCACAACATTGATCCTTTGTTAGTGACAGTACCATATAGCAGAATAATCACTAAATTTCTGTCATAATATTCTTCCATCAAAACAAAGGCATTAATTGACATTAAAGATGCTCTTTATTTTTATTTCTGATTTATGTTAATGCAATTTAACCAAATTAATTCTTCAAGGATACTTCATGTGGTAGATACTTTTAAGTTCTGCTGCACTTCTATATATCCCTTTATGATGGTGCGTGGTGTATTCATTATCTTTCCATTTCTACTGCATTTCACTTCACTAATATGATATTAATATTTATGAACTTCCAGTCATAAATCGCTACTAGATCTTCTCTTTATTGGTCATCTTGACATCATGCATGTTTTTATTGGATAAGAAATTGTTTTCATTGATCACATTTACTACTACTTGACTTCTGATATCTATTTAATGAGGCCAACAGTATGTTTGAGTTACCTTGTTCTGTTATATCCATATAATATCCATTCATACTAGATTAACGATATTTTCTTAGCAACATCCAAGAATATTATGATAAATTCTTGTCTCTTACCATAACAAATTCAACTATAAAAGTCCATCTCTCATAAAATAAAAGATACCCAGTCTCTAAAGATGTCTCATTCCAGACTAATGACCAACAATCTAAAAATGTTTCTATAATAAATGAGAGGAAAGCCTTAAAAGAACTACAAGAAAACAACAAAATAGTTATAAAACTGGCTGATAAGGGAGGAGGAATAGTTTTAATGGACAAAACGTATTGTTTGAACAAAAGTGTGGAAATTATTGGAAGATGATGGAGCACATAAATTGATCAACATGGGAAATCTTGAGAGGATAAAATGTTATACAAGAATAACTCTTCGTCAACTTAAAGTGGATAATGTGTTTATCTACAGAATTATTTGAATGTAATACACCCCACAATACTGCACTTCAAATGCTTACCAAAAATACACAAGAATTGTTATGACCATCCATTAAGACCAATGGTTGTATGAGCAGGGTGGGCCACGTAGCCAGCATCAACACAGTTTGAACATTACTTGAAAGAAATTACAATGAGAATGCCAGCAGTGTTGAAGGATGCTCAATATTTCTTGAATATACTAAAGTGTTATATGTAGGATTTATATACAGGAAAGTCCATTTAATGGTGACAATGGACATTCACAGTTTGTTTACAGTCCTACCACCATTCAAAGTTTGTTTACAGCCCTACCAAATGACTATGGGTTAAAAGCCCTTGGGAGTTACCTAGAACAGAATGGTGAATTAGAAGATAGATTGATAACATTGATATGTATTCTTATGGAATTGATTTTGAAGCATAATATATTCATGTTTGAGGAACAAATATACCAACAACAACATGGGGTAGCCATGAGGACTCCATGTGCAAACAGTTATGCCAACCTCATGCTGGCATACTGGGAGAATGCAAACGTAGTAATCCCTATAAGAAATGGATAATAATATACAGATGTTTCTTTGATGATGTCTACATCTTATGGGATGGTGCTATACAAGAACTTCAGTCATTTCACTCTTATTTGGAAAGTACGGCAGAGTTTCTGAGATGCACATATACATGTAATTATGAAGTGATTGATTTTTTGGATGTAAGGCTAAAACAAGACAATGGAAGAAATGCATTCATCTTTATATAGAAAAGAATGTTGGAGAAACAACATTCTCCCCAAATCAAGCATGCATCCTAGACATGGCAATATCTTAGTCAATTTTTAAGGTAGCTAGACTACACACTGAAGAACAAGAGTATAATGGGGCCAATAATATGATGGCAAATATTTTTTTACAAAGAGGATATAATCGGAATGAAGCCTAGCAAACACAATATTATGTGGAGGGAAGACTGCAAACCTTATTTACATAGAAATGAATTTCAAATGGATGTAGTGAATGAGAATAACAAGAAAGATACAAGGTTGATATTAAAGTACAGAAGGGATATGAAATACATATGTGAAATAATTAGGAACAACTGTGAAATACTTGTGTCTGATGAGAAATTAAGAGACATAATAGGTACAACACCACAGTTTACATATAGAAAAAACAAAACTCTAAAACAATTTCTGTGCACTGAATTTGCAGAAACAACTTGGATTGGGAATTTATAAGCTAATAGGTACCTGGGCTAAACGCCAATTACCCTTGGAAACCTATCCTGAAAGAGAGGAGATTTAAAAGACATCTATACTCTAGAATAAGACATCTTTAGAGGCTGGGTATCTTTTATTTTCTGAGATAGAATTTTATAGCTGAATTTGTTATGGTAAGAGACAAGAATGTATCATAACATTCCGGGATGTCTCTAAGAAAATATTGTTAATCTAGCAAGAATGGATATTATATGGATATAAGAGAACAAGGTGACTCTCGCATACTGCTGGCCTCATTAAATAGATCAGAAGTCAAGAAGACATTGTTCATAGGTTGATACTAGGCTATATGCCATAGGGCATTTATCAGCCTATCCAGAGTGTGTTTGGCTTTCGCCACCCTTTAAAATGAGTTTAACTGTGCCCTTTTTTAGGTTAGTTTACTGTGCCTTGGTCTAGTAGTGACACAGAAGTGATCCCTGGGGTAAACCTATGATCTCCCATCCAGTCGTCAAGATTCCTCTTGAAGAGAGTCAGTGAGGGGCTCTGCCTGATATGGACAAGGATTCTATTCCAGAGTGCTAGGAGCCTCTGGGTTATAAATCTGTCTCTCCAGCATGTCCTATTAATTTCTGTGTTGAGGTTCAAGTCCATTGAGTGAGTAGCTCTAGTAGATTTGGATTTTTTGAGGTGAAGCATGTCCATTAATTCTGGGTTTGACATGGCTTTATACGTCAGGCACAGATCGCCTCTAAGTAGGCGGTATGCAACTGAGTAGAGCTGGAGTTTCTTTAACTGAGCAGCATAGGTCATCTGTTTGAGACCCTTGATCCTCTTGGTGAGGTACGTTCATAGGTTCATAGGTTCATACTAGGCTATCTGCCCTGGGGCAATTATAAGCCTAGCCCGATTCTGTATGGCTTACGCCACCCATTGATTTGAGTATACTGTGCCTCTGTCCAATAGTGACACGGGAGTAATCCCTGGGACAAACCTACGATCCCCCATCCACCTATCGAGATTCTTCTTGAAGAGATTCAGTGAGGTGCTCTGCCTCACATGAACTGGAATTCTATTCCAGAGCGAAGGGAGCCTCTGGGTTATGAACCTGTCCCTCCAGCAAGTTCTATTTATTTCTGTGCTGAGGTTCAAGTCCCTTGAGCGTGTGGCTCTAAGGATTTTAGATTTACTGAGGTGGAGCATGTCCATTAATTCTGGATTTGACATAGTTTTGTATGTCAGGCATAGATCGCCTCGAAGTAGGCGGTATTCAACTGAGTAGAGCTGGAGTTTTTTTAACCGAGCAGCATATGGCATCTGTTTGAGACCCTTGATCCTCTTGGTGAGATACTTTTGGGGTCTTTCTAATTGCTGCAGGTATCGGGTAAGGTACATCCCAAAAGGGACATTGTATTCTACGATGGGCCTGATGAGGGATGAATAAAGGGGCACGATTACCTCTCTTGATCTAGACGTGAAACCCTTCGTGATGAGGTGGGCTATGTAGAAGGTCTTTCTAACCACTTTGGCAATGTGGTTTTCAAAGGAGAGATTGCTATCAACTTGGGTCCCCAGGTCCCTAATTACTTTCTCTGTACTTAATGGGTTTCCACCTATGTGGTAATTTGTGGGCACATTGTTTTTGCCAAAAGGTATGACTATACATTTTTTGGCATTTAGCTTTAAACTATGGTGCTGGCACCAGTTATCTGTCTCTGTGAGACCTTTTTGAAGGATGTTTGTGTCAGCTGGAGAGTTGATTATGGCACCCAGTTTGCAGTCATCTGCGAACTTGGTGAGCCATAGTCCTCCCGCGTTTGCCTGTACCTCGGAAAAGTATATACCGAACAAGAGTGGTCCCAGGACAGAACCCTGTGGGATGCCACTTGTGACCGGTTTCGAGTCGGACATGGCTCCAGCAACTCTCACTCTGTGGGTTCTGTCTTTGAGCCAGTTTGCGACCCATCTTGTGACATAGGGGTTTATATTTAAGCTGGATAGCTTATTTATGATGCTCGAGTGGGGTATTGTGTCAAATGCCTTTGCAAGGTCCAGATAGGCTGTGTGAACTACCTTCCCTTCATCTATGGCTTTGGTGACTGTTTTGAAGAAGTCAACCAGGTTCAAAAGGCAGGATCTGCCCTTGACAAAGATGAACTGGGTAGGATCTAGTGTCTGTAGGTCCCCAATGTCTTTGTTTATGAGCTCCATGATGATCCTCTCCATAGCCTTGCAGACTAAGCTAGTCAGGCTTATGGGGCGATAGTTTCCAGGGTCCGTAGAGGCTCCACCTTTGTGGAGTGGGACCACTGCTGCTGTACGCCATTCTTTGGGCACATATCCTGTAGTGAGGCTGAGATTGTATAGCTGTTTTATTTGAGGGATTAGTTCCTCTTGGAGTTCATGTAGGACGCAACCTGGGACGCCATCTGGTCCCATGGAAGCAGTGTTTTTTGCTTTGGAGAGGGCAGCCTTCACCTGAGCATCAGAGATGTTTGGGAGGCGGCCCTCTGCTGGGATAGATACTTGCTCTTTTGGGGGGGGGTGGAGAAGTTTGCACTGAACCTGTCTGCCAGGATATTGGCGATGTCTGTGGGTTCAGTGTATTTTTTATCGTTTAGAATCAACTCAGAACAAGTCTGGGAGTTGCATCCCTGGTTTCTAACATAACTGAAAAAAGCCTTATGATTGTTTTTGGTGTCCTGTGCAATTTTTCTCTCGAAGCTGGCCTTGGAGGATTTTATGAGAGATCGTAATTTTTTGCTAGTACTGATCAGAGATGCCTTCCCTATTAGGGATTTTGCTCTATCATGTAGTAGCTTCCTCCTTCTGTTGTACAGTTTATTTATGGCAGGGGTCCACCAGACTGGACACCTGCCTTTGGATGATTGGGTCTTGGTTTTGTTTGGGATAGCATGATCCATGCATTCCTGGAGATGTCCGTAGAATGCGTTTATATAGGATTCTGCAGTTTGGGCCGTAGTTTCCACTGGCCCTGGGGCTTTGAAGGATTCCACTTTGGTTTTGAGAAGTGAGAAGTTCACTTTTGAGAAGTTTTTCACTGTGGTTTTCTGGGCTGGGGGTGGGGTCGGGATGTGGACATCCAGTGAAATTTATTTATGGTCTGATCTTACCAATGAGGGATATACTTCTGGTGTGGAGCATAGAGTCCCCATGTTGGTAATGATCAGGTCTAGTATGTTGTCCCGTCTTGTGGGAGTGGTGACTAGTTGTTCCATAGCATTTGAGTTTATAATTTCCAGGAACATTTGGGCTAAGGTGCTGGGGCTTGAGTAGTGCTCCCAGTCAATGTTTGGGTAGTTGAAGTCGCCCAATATAATGGTGTTCGGAGAGATCTTCATGTTCTCCAATGTTTTCAGGAAAGCCGAGTGTGATTCCTGACTTTGAGAGGGTGGTCTGTAGGATGCTATAAACTGAAAAGCAGTCTTGCCCACTGTTAGTTGCACATGGATGGTCTCCGATACTTCGTGCAATGCCACTAACCTGGAGGTGTGGATATCCTTGATAAATATGGAAACTCCCCCTCCTTTTGTGGTTCGATCCTGGTTTTGGGGACGAAAAGCATGATATGAGGTATAGCCTGGTAGTGCTGGGGTGCTCTCTGGAGCCTTGAACCAGGTTTCTGTCACTGCACAGATATCGATGTTCTCCATACTGAGGAGAGCTTCGAGTGCGTGCATCTTGAGGTTAATACTTCTGGCATTTAGCAGCATTACCCTTAGTTTCTTGCTCCTTGTGCTGTCTATGAGGGTGGGTTTGACTTTTGAGCCTTACCTAAAAAAGGCACTATGGGGGTGGCAAGAGCCTTTGCCAATATCCAAAAGCCCAGTGGTGACAGGTGCAAGCCGTCCCTAACAAAGCAACGTGGCTTTTCGAGCATGTCATCCCAGGCTGACACACTGGATCCCCTTTGAATGACACCAAAATTTTAGCCAATTGTTAAAATTGATCATTTTGTCTTTGTACTGTGGCATCATTCTAGGTGAGGGTAAGATGCTGCTCAAGGTCAGGGTCATACCAGCCTGGGCTACATGATCAGAGAGCTCCGCTATGTCTCTTTTCATGTAGTTCAGGGAGGTACGTCTCAGGTCATTCACACCAGCATGTACAATGACTGAGTCATATATGTATTTTCTTTGGAGTGACCTGAGTGCTTGCGTTATGTGGCGGATCCTAGCACCCGACAGGCAGCTCACCGTGACCTTCTCTTTATTCAGCCTGGTGAGCGGGACGTCAGTGTGTCTGACAATAGAGTCACCTATTACAAGAGTATCAGGTGTGTTATTCAGCCTTAAGGGCTGTGGCTGCTTGGCACACTGACTTTGTGGGTTATGTGTTGTGCGTGTTTTGTGTTGAGGTAGCGTTTGCTTGGATGTCTGCTTTGGAGGTCTCTGTTGCTTAGGTAGATTCTTATTTAGAGCCTCCGAGTATGTTTTTGTGTATTTATGTGTTTGGTTCGCTGATGTGGTGGGACTATGTGATACGGGAATTGTGTTGTGTGAGGTTACCTTCTCCTCCTGACTGGTTACACCAGTTTTGAGATGAAAGAGCTCAGCCTCCAGTTTGGCTAAATAGTTGCATCTCTCACATATATTTGAACCTGTTTGGAGGAGGAGAGGGTTGTCTGTGTACATGAGACAGTTGTAACATTGCCTCAAAATTCCCAGATTCACCAGCTGGACTGGAGAGGAAACCATTGACTGACCTTTGGACATGCTAGAGTAATGTAGGGAAACTGAATTTAAGATGGACCAATAGAGGACAGGGTAATCGTAGAGAGTATTAGAGTAAGTAGTGCTTATGGTTTAATAGCGCTAACTTGTAGGATTACTTAATTGGACCAGTGAAGGGCCTTAGAATGAGAATATGGTGTTTAAATTGAGAGATAGAGCAGTTCTAAGGGAAAAAGTGAAGACCAGACTTTGTGGAGCCAGGAATAGTTTAAACCCAATTAGGAGGCAGTGCCCGCTGTTGCGCTATGCTCAAAAACACGCAAAAACGCGCAAAAGAGGGTTTTAAGAGAGGAAGATGAAGGAGTTTTGGAATTGACCCAAAATGGCCAATAAAACTACAGTTTCAAGTCAGTAACCACTCCCACAGGGGCAGGCAGGCTGCTCAGTGTTTTTCACTGCCACTGATCAACAGAGAGACTTCCCTTTAGCCCAAGCAAAAATTGCCTCACAGAAACTTGCAAGCAGTTCAAGAGCAGCAAGCCTGTAACTGAACTTTTTTAAATCTCAGAAAAGTGGGAAAAAAGCAAGATTTTTTTTGTATTTTTTGTTTTTTTCAGAGATAGCAGAGGTTCACAAGTATCAACAAGTTATAACAGTGCAGTAAATGACCCCACATAAGAGTGCTAGGCCAAAGACAGATAAAATGCAAGTTTTGAGAAAAAAATGATTTTAAAAATAAGTGCAAAGAGGAAATTCAGTAAACAGCTCTAGGTTGTGCTCTAAATACAGTTACTAATGCAGAAATCAAGTTTAACAACCCAGAAAATGCTCAAAATAGGTGGCTACGCAGAAAAACTTAGCAAATAAACAGAGGAAAAATACTTACAATCTTAAAAGTGGCTCCTTTCTTCTCTCAGCGTTTTCTCCTCTTGGTGGGTGCTTCACCAAAAGCCAACAAGCCTGAAAAGCCGCCAAAACCATGAGGCAACCAGGTTTTAAGACAGGAAGATGAAGGAGTTTGGAATTGACCCAAAATGGCCAATAAAACTGCAGTTTCAAGTCAGTAACCACTCCCACAGGGGCAGGCAGGCTGCTCAATGTTTTTCACTGCCACTGATCAACAGAGAGACTTCCCTTTAGCCCAAGCAAAAATGGCCTCACAGAAACTTACAAGCAGTGGTAAGTTTGGGGTCTTTCCAGTTGCGGCAGGTGTCGGGTAAGGTACATCCCAAATGGGGCATTGTATTCAATTATGGACCGGATGAGTGATGAGTACAGGAGCACAATGACCTCCCTTGATCTAGATGTAAATCCTTTCATGATAAGGTGGGCTATATAGAAGGTCTTTCTAACCACTTTGGCAACGTGGTTGTCAAAGGAGAGATTACTATCAACTTGGGTTCCCAGGTCCCTAATTACTTTCTCCGTACTTAATGGATTACCGCCTATGTGGTAATTTGTGGGCACTTTGTTTTTCCCAAAGGGGATGACTATACACTTCTTGGCGTTTTGCTTTAGGCCATGCCTTTGGCACCAGTTATCCGTCTCTGTGAGACCCTTTTGGAGGATGCTTGTGTCAGCTGGAGAGTCGATTATGGCCCCCAGTTTGCAGTCATCTGTGAACTTGCTTAGCCATAGTCCTCCCGTGGTGGCCTGTACCTCAGAAAAATATATACCGAACAAGAGCGGTCCCAAGACTGAGCCCTGTGGGATGCCACTTGTAACTGGTTTAGAGTCTGACATGGCTCCTGCAATTCTGACCATGTGGGTTCTGTCCTTGAGCCAGTTTGCAACCCATCTTATGACATAGGGGTTGATATTTAAGCTGGAGGGCTTATTTATGATGCCCGAGTGGGGTATGGTGTCGAAGGCTTTTGTGAGGTCCAGGTAGGCTGTGTGGACTACCTTCCCTTCATCTATGGCCTTGGTAACTGTTTCAAAGAAGTTGACCAGGTTCAGTAGGCAGGCTCTGCCCTTAACAAAGCCGAATTGGGTAGGATCTAGCGTCTGTAGGCCCCAATGTCTTTGTTTATGGGTTCCATGATGATCCGCTCCATAGCTTTGCAGACCAGGCTAGTCAGGCTTATGGGGTGATAGTTTCCAGGGTTCGTTGAGGCACCACCTTTGTGGAGTGGGACCACTGTTGCTGTATGCCATTCCTTTGGTACATATCCTGTAGTAAGGCTGAGATTGAACAGTAACTTTATATGAGGTTCAAGCTGTTCTTGGAGCTCATGTAGGATGCAGCCTGAGACATCGTCCGGTCCCATTGATGCTGTGTTTTTTGCTTTGGAGAGGGCAGCTCTCACCTGAGCATCTGAGATACCAGGGAGACCACTCTCTGCTGGGATAGATATTTGATCTTTTTGGGGGGGGGGGGAGTTTGCACTGAACCTGTCTGCCAGGATGTTGGCAATGTCTGTGGGTTCAGTGTATTTTTTGTCATTTTGGACTAACTCCAAACATATCTGGGAGTTGCCACCCAGATTCCTAATGTAACTAAAGAGGGCCTTGTGATTATCTTTAGTGTTCTGTGCAATTTTTCTCTCAATGCTAGCCTTGAATGATTTTATGAGGGACCGTAGTTTTTTGTTAGTACTGATCAGTGATGCCTTCCTTTTTAGGGATTTTGCTCTATCCTGTAGTAGCTTCCTCCTTTTGTTGTATAGCTTATTTATGGCTGGGGTCCACCAGACAGGATGCCTGCCTTTGGAGGATTGGGTCTTGGTTTTATTTGGGATTGCATGATCCATGCATTCCTGAAGGTGTCCATAGAATGCTTCTATAAAGGATTCTGCAGTTTGGGCCGTAGTTTCCACTGGCCCGGGGGCTTTGAATGATTTCGCCTCAGTTTTGAGAAGTGTAAAATTAGCTTTTGAGAAGTTTTTTACTGTGGTTTTCTGGGCTGGTGGTGGGGTCGGGATGTGGATGTCCAGAGAGATTAATTTATGGTCCGATCTTACCAATGAGGGGTATACCTCTGGTGTAGAGCATAGAGTCCCCATGTTTGTGATGATCAGGTCCAGTATGTTTTCCCCTCTTGTGGGAGTGGTGACTAGTTATTCCATAGCATTTGAGTTTATAAATTCTAGGAACCTTTGGGCTAGGGTGTTGGGGCTTGAGTAGTGCTCCCAGTCTATGTTTGGGTAGTTGAAATCACCCAATATAAATATGTTAGGAGAGACCTTCATATTCTCCAGTGTTCTCAGGAAAGCCAGGTGAGGTTCCTGAGTTTGGGATGGTGGTCTGTAGCAGGCTACAAACTGCAAGGCAATTTTGCCCACTGTTAGTTGCACATGGATGGTCTCCGATGCTTTGTGCAGTGCCACTAACCTGGAGGTGTGGGTATCCTTGATGAATATGGATACTCCCCCTCCCTTTGTGGTTCGGTCCAAGTTTTGGGGCCGACACGCATGGTATGAGGTATAACCTGGAAGTGCTGGGGTGCTCTCGGAAGCCATGAACCAGGTCTCTGTTACTGCACAGACATCAATATTCTCCACACTGAGGAGAGCTTTGAGTGCTTGCATTTTGAGGTTTAGACTTCTGGCATTGATTAGCATTACCCTTAGTTTATTTTTCCTTGTGTTGTCTATGGAGGTGGGTTTGTCTTTTGAGCCTTGGCTAAAAAAAGCACTATGGGGGTGGCAAGAGCCTTTGCCAGTATCCAAAAGTCCAGAGGTGACAGGTGCAAGCCGTCCCTAGCGAAGCAATGTGGCTTGTCGAGCATGTCATCCTAGGCTGACAGACACTGGATCCCCTTTGAATGATACCAGAACTTTAGCCAATTGTTAAAATTGATAATTTTTTCTTTATACTGTGGCATCATTCTTGGTGAGGGTAAGATGCTACTTAAGGTCAGGGTCAAGGTAGTCCAGGGAGGCATGTCTCAGGTCATTCACACCAGCATGGACAATGACTGTCACATTTGTATTTGCTTTGGAGTGACCTGAGTGCTTGTGTTATGTGTCGGATCCTGGCGCCCGACAGGCAGCTCACCGTGACCTTCTCCTTGTTCAGCCTGGTGAGTGGGACGTCAGTGTGTCTGACAATAGAGTCACCTATTGCAAGTGTATCAGGTGTGTTGTTTAGCCTTAAGGGCTGTGACTGTTTGGCACACTGACTTTGTGAAGTATGTGTTATACTCATTTTGTTTTGGGGTAGAGGTTGCTTGGATGTCTGTTTTGGAGGTTTCTGCTGCTTAGGCAGATTTATATTTAGAGTCTCCGAGTATGTTTTAGTGTGTTTGTGTTTGGTTTGCTGATGTGGTAGGTCTATGTGTGACTGGATTTGTGGTGTGTGTGGTTACCTTCTCCTCCTGACTGGCTGCGCCAGTACTGCGTTGAGAGAGCTTAGCCTCCAGTTTGGCTATATGGTTGCATCTCTTGCATATATTAGTACTTGTTGGGAGGAGGAGAGGGTTGTCTGTGTACATGAGGCAGTTGTAACATTGCCTCAGGATTCCCAGATTCACCAGCTGGACTGGAGAGGAAACCAGAAACTGACCTTTGGACATGCTGGTTTAGTATAAGTAACTCCTTTATAACTGACCAAAAAGGACCAATAGGGGATGAGTACTCCAATGGAGTATATGAGGAAGTAGTGCTTTTAGTTTATTAGTGCTCACGTAAATAATTGCTTGTATGAGCAAGTGCTGGGTTTTAGGTTGAAAGTAGGGTCCTTACTTTGAGAGATAGAGCAGATCTAAGGGAAAAAGTGAAGAGTAGACTTTGTGGAGCCGAGAATAGTTTAAGCCCGATTGAGTGGCACTGCGCTATGAGCAAAATCACCCAAAACCGCACCAAAGCGGGTTTCTGTACAGGGGAATTGAAAGAGCTAGAAATTAGCCCAAAACGGCCAATAAACTACTGTGATAAATGAAAATAATGAATTTCTATCGAATAGAAACATGTGATTTCAAGATGATCAATGAGGTGAAGATGTAATAGTGATTTATTACTGGAAGTTCATAAATATTAATATTGTAATTAGTGAAGTGAAATGTAGTAGAAATGGAAAGATGATGAATAAATTTGACACACCTTCATAAAGAGAGATATGAAAGTGCAGCAGAACTTTAAAGTATCTACTGCATGAATTAACCTTGAAGAATTCATTTGGTTAAATTGGATTGACATGATAAATTAGAAATAAAAATAAAGAGCATCTTTAATATCAATCAACGCCTTTTGTTTTGATAGAAGAATATATAGAGAGAAATATAGTGATTATTCTGTGAACAACAACAACATGTGCTGTATGGCATTGTAACTCACTATTGTGGCAAAGTTATGGCTTTATTTACTCTGATAAAACATAGAAGTCATTTGACTGGTTTATATTTAGCACACGAGACCAATAAAGTCTTAGAACTTCCAATAAATGAGATATATCCAATAAGGATCAATGGTGTGCATTCTTAAACAATAACTTATAACTGGACTTTAAGTTGTGATATTGATGTATCAGTAACCAATAGATTAATATGAGCAGCATGAATTAAGAAAATGCAAACCATTAGAGATGCACCTAGAATGCAGTGGCGTGACAAATATGGAATAGAAATTAACTTTTTTAATATGTTTTGATGGTGGATACTATTTGACGCTCCCAGTTTGGTGAAGAGAATAAAAAGAAATATGTGACTAGTTTTAAATAAGAAATCTCTTGTAAAAGAGTTGTACATTTATTATTTAATAATAGTGATGGCACCATAAGGTGTGGCAAGAATCTAATTGGATGACATCTGACATGGCCGACCAATGGAATAAAATCCAAGGAATGATCCTATGCGTAAGCATTATATCAGATATTGACCAATGAAATGAAGATTTGAAACATCAATTTTTAATTGAACTGCAAAGTATTATATTGGCGAATCAGATACCAACGGGTTGTTATGATGAAAATGCATGCAGGATGAAAATTAAATATCTTGAGATCGGACATTTATTATTGTTTTATATTGTGTTGTTATATAAACAATGAAAGACAGTCAAAATACTGGAAGGACACCACCAAAGGATAGAAAACATATGTACTGTTTCTTTTAAAATAGTGAATGTATCTGGTTATAAACTTTCTCAGGAAGAATGCTATATTTTAAGTAAAGGGTGGAATTTTGTGCCTGCCAGAAGTGCAGAAAAAATGGAAGTGCTTAACAGTATTGGAGGCTATTTTGCTCATATTAATCTACTGGCTAGTGACAGACTTCAAGTTTTTTTTTTAAAAGCTACTGAAGCACAGAGATAACATTTCTGTAAACCTAGCACATTTAATCCACCCTTAAGAAAGGAGTTGGAAATGTTTTTGAATAGTTGTGAACTGCAAATTATTGAAGCTATTGAAAAAGAATCTAGTTATAATTACTATAATACGTCCAGTAGATAAAACAAATTTATTTTAGATTTTATTAACAAATAATGAGCTATTAGTGTTTAAAGCTGATAAAGGGGGAGCAATAGTTGTTCTAGATAGAACAATATATGACTTATTGCCTGATGAGAATTTTTATAAGAAAGTGTCATTCAAATAAATCAAGAAAGCTTATTCATTTATTGATTCCTTAGTTGAAGAATTGTTTTATACAGGCAGAATTACTCAGGATACTAAAAAATACTTTATAATTGAAAATCCAAAATTAAGTAGGATCTTTGGAATTCCAAAGATCTATAAAGAGCTAAATGACCCCCTCCAACCAAGACCCATAGTGTCTAGTCTACATAGCAAAACAAAGTATGGCTATCTATGTAGACAAACACAGAGGGCAGTGGTTAACAACAGTACATATATCAGAGACGCTTTTGGTTTCTTGGAAAAAATCTAAGAAATATATGTGGAAGAAAGTGACTTACTAGTAACTATAGATATAAAATCATTGTATACAGTGATACCTAATTATGAAGGTATGGAGACAGGCTTAAATTAATTAAATCTAAGTTATATTCTGATAATATTGTAGGAATATTAATGGAACTGCTTGATGTTATTCTCAGTTATAATTTCTTATTTAATAGTGATTTTTTCCATCAAACAAATGGAGAAGCAATGGGGCCAGCAATGGCCCCCATTTATTCCAATCCGTATATGTATGGGTGGGAAACAACTCTAAGTCCCAAACTAATATTGTGGCATTGTATCATTTTATTGACTATGTTTTCTTAATTTGGAGAGGAACGGAAGAGGTCTTATGTGAATTTAAGACACACATCAACAATGTGTGTATGTTTTCGGAATTTACCTGCCAATTTGATGTAACAACAATAAATTTCTTGGATGTAACTGTTTTTAAGGATAAGAGCAAATTAGGAACAACATTTTTTAAAAAAAGAGGTTCAAAATATGTACTTACATTATAGTAGCATGCACCCCAAGTAGACCAAAGAAAATGTAGTAAAAGGACAGTTGTTTAGGATCAGTGACCGGCAGAAAGGGAAGAAGATTTTTGTATAGAAAGTGACAATTTTTGTGAAAGACGTCATCAAAGAGGTTATCCAAAAACATTAGTCACAGATATTAGAACTAAAGTTACAACTCAGAGAGGTACAAGAAACAGAAAAGAAGGTAGAGTAAGTAAAAATGAAGTAAGAATGCCTATTGTGAATAGTTTGGACTTGGGGAGAATAAAAGAAATCAATAATTGGAAATTGTGTGGGGGAAAAACTGAGTTACTAGAAACTATAGGGCATAAGCCTCTCTCTACCTAAAAAAGAGGGGAAAGTTTCAAAAACTTCTTTCAAAGTAAGTTGACTTTACCAAAATTCAGGTCAGACAGAAATGGAATGGTTAAGTGTTACAACTATAACATGTCTATTTGTTCACGGAAAAAACAGAATGCACTTTGAATAATGTTAAAATAGTTGTCAATGAGTTTTTTCATGCAACTCCTAAGTATGTAATTTGTCACTTTTTGCTTAAAATGTAAATATTTTTGTGTAGGAAGAACTACAAGAGAATTGTACAAAAGAATATACAAACATAAATACGCAGTTTCTATTGGGGATGAAAGGAATGCCCTTGGAAAGCATTATAAACATGGTTCATTTAAAGTTAACTTTAAATTCCTTGTAGTGGACAGTCCAAAGAATGTAGGAAATTCATTTAATCCAGAAGATGACTTGGGGTGGCTGGAATATAGTTGGCAGGTTAAACTCAATGCTTGCTACCCCCCCGGTCTGAACATTAGAGAAGATTTTATTATATATCTTAAACGTAAAGGGTTAAAACACTAAGTATGTGGTCATGTGATAAGTATTTAAATGTGTGTTTTTTGAATGTGAATTTCTAGTCTGAAGAAGTCTTATTAGAGATGAAAGTGCTTACTTGAACTATTTATTGTAGAATTGTCCTCGAATTTTATTAAAACAGCTTGATTTCCTTTGTTTTTATTTTTTGGTTTTGGACTTCAGTCTTAACCAGCTTTTAGCTTATTGTTTGATTACTACTTTGAAGGTGGTATTATATTGGCAAATCAGATACCACCCATGGGTTAGTATGATGAAAATGTATGCAGGATGAAAATTAAACTATATCTTGAGATTGAAGATTTATTATTGTTTTATCACTTTAAAAAAGGTAAAGATAAAATTTCTCTGTTTTTGAAGAAAAGGAGGGACATGATTCATGATATTGTGGCATTCCCATATGAATTAATGGGTCTACCTGATAACGCTGAAAGCTGAGAATGACAACGGGATAACTGACACTGGAAGATCGACAACGGAGAAGACTGAAAGTTGAAAATCCCAATGCTGAGAACACAAACATGTTAAGGTAAGTGTGCGATAGGGACGGACATTAGGGTCAGTGTGCGGGTATGGTAAGTGTGTGATAGTGACAGACTTAAGGGTTAGGGGCAGATTAAGTGAGTAAGGGTTAGGGTGCGGGAAAGATAAGTGTGCAATAGTGACAGACTTAAGGGTTAGGGTTTGGGTTAAGGTTAGTGCATAGACAGTTGTGTATGTAAGGTTTGAGTGTAGGTTTGTAAGGTTGTTGATGTGCTTGTGTTGTGTGTGTGTTTTTCGGAAAAAGTATTTGTTTTGATTGTCGGGATTGTGGTTTGTCAGGCATGTGATGTTTCGTGTTTTTGAACTTTCGGTTTTGTGGTGTCGGTTATTTCATTGTCGGTGTTTTGGCGTGTCGGCGTTATCAGGTAGACCCGAATTAATGATGTTTTGGATAGAATGGGTTTGTGTGCACATAGAGCCAACAAAATAAGGTAAGAATGGGGTCCAATGAACAAGCAGCATTGGTATATGAATACCAATGGAATGAAATTATAACATCGACCCAAGACTAGGCCTTAGAATATAATACTGATGAATCATTATTTAGAAAACAATAAAGAATAACAAGAATCAATGGATTAAAGTATATTGTTGGAATAAACAGAATGGGTGTATATCACATAATCAAAATCTTAAAATATCGAACACCATAAACTCGAACTTGGAATGTCTAAATGTGATATAATCGAAAGATCAGAACAGCACATTCTTTTCCCAGAGAAAAAAATTGCTGCTCCGAGAAACACACACACAACACAAGCACACCAAAAAAGGTAATCCACACATACACACTTAAAATCCTACTTCTAACCCTACACTTAACCGTACATACACTACTATCTATCTACTTGCCTTAACCCAAACCCTAACCCTAAGGTACGTAACTATCGCACCCTAACCCTAAGGTCCCTAACTATCCCATTCCCACACTCACCTTAACCAGTTCCATAACCTTTGCACCATAGTGGAGAAAATAGCAAAACAGACCACCAAATTCTTTCCCTAGGAAATAATTAGATGTTCTGCAGCACCGCTCCCCACATATTTTGTATATATATTAAGTTTAGAAAAGAGTAATTTATTGGAATTGCAAGTATCCATGTATATAGTTCAAAATATTTAAAATAGGCTGGGGGGGGCTACGCCCCCTCAACCCCCTTACTATATATACTCCAGAGTCGCACAACAGTGGGGAAAAGGCCATATATAACTTTCAGTGAAATGTGTTTCAGTGAATTGTGTTTTCAGTGACTTGAGCGTTCAGTGAATTGTGCGCAGTCAAATGTGTTTCAGTGAAATGTGCTTTCAGTGAATAGTCCTAGACCCATAAATATATGTATATATGTGTATATATATATATATATATATATATATATATATATATATATATATATATATATATAGTTATATATGCACACTTGATCACATCTGCTGAGAGAAAGTTTGATCAGATTAGCATAAGAGATTTAAAATATCTGTTAGAATAAGCAAAAGTAAAAGCAAAGTTAAGTATAAGGCATAAAATGTATGAATGTTATGTTCCAAAATGTAGAATATTAATAGAAACTCCCAAGTTATTTTGGCCATGGTAATTCTGGTATATCTGTGTGTAGGTACATTTTAACTGGTGTTGGAAGAAGTCTAAAGCTACCTGCAATAAAAGAGATCAGGTGGGTTTTTTTTGCTACTTTACTTCTGTATTGTGGTATGCGCGGATATAGCCGAGGCTATCTTGGCCGAAAATCATTCAAGTGTTGGACCGCTGATAGTACAGGGTACTGAAGAGTGTCACGGAATTAAAATGTGGCTTCTTACAAATCTTATTCCTACGACAATGAAATGGGTTCTTGCAAGCCCCCAGTGCCTTTACGTGTCAACTATTAAAGGAGAACCGCACCCACAGACTCAAAAACCATGTTTATTTCATCATGGTTTGGTGTTTCCTACATTTTAACAGCACTCTGGGACTATTTACAGGTTTTTAAATATTTTATACGTAATTTCTGAGTCTGACCACATGGGGTCTGGCATCCTAAAGTAATTCTGATTGTTTAGTCTGCCTCTAGGTATTCCATAATTCAGTGCTTGTCTGTAAAAAAAAAATACATCATGCAGGCCTCTTTATTCATAAAGTTCCTGTCACTGCACTGATTTTACATGCATGCACTGCTGTCTTTTAGTCAGTTTGTTTTAAGTAACATTTCATGTTCAATGACTACTTAAAACACAAACATTGCAAGTGCCACAGAGCAGACTTTCAAAGTGCTTTTTACTGCTGCTTCTTTTTAGAATGGCTAAACTGTAGTCTTTTGTGAAGCCTGAATTGTACTACTTTGACTCATCTCCCATCCCCCTTCACACCTAACTTCCCTACCTGTCTAAGTGCTAAGGGTAATTTGAGCTGTTACCTACTAAGATTGACAGCTCACAGCAGGAGACTTGACTCATGTACTGTTTCCTTGTGCTAGCCTTTACTTTTTGTATGGGTAGGGGAAGGACCAGGGAGCTGTGACATCACAGCATGGATGGGTTTTTAGGATGGTAGTGGTGATGTCAGTTTGGGGAGGGAAATGGCCAGAAAACTACCAGTACCAAGTGGCCTTGATGACATCAGTGAATCGGAGTCTTTTCCAGGGAGAGAAAAATATTTTTTGAAAGTGAAACCAACACAGTACAGTAACGTACTGTTCTGGTAGACAGCAACAGTAAATTTAAAATATTTTAAATGCTACATTGTTGTTTATTCATAGCAAGGACAGTAGATAGGGAGAAAAAAGACAGAGAACTTGTGCATTTGATAATAGAATCCCATTGTTGTCCTTTAAGCCCAAGTGTACACACTGTAGGGGTTGTCTTGTTAAAAATTGATGAACATCTGCTTTAAGGAATTTGGGATAGTTAGTTTTACTGGGATAAGTAATAGCAGCTAGGAGATGAGGGAGTTTGGTTGGTGTCATACTAAGGCATCAACGGGGGGGGGGGGTGTTGGGTCCATATAGGACAGTATGTGGATCAGCAACTTAGACATCAAAGAAGTCACAGTCATTTTTATGGGGATATTAAGCAAGGGGTACATGAAAGACTGTTGTAATAAACCCAACTCTCTTTGGTTAGAGAGTGCTGTGTACACAAATAAAAAAGAAAAAATGCATGGAAAGCTGTAAGACATCCACTCTATGGCTGAGCTTACTATGTGAGTGGCAGCGTTCTCCAGTTAGGATACAGAAGTCCAAAAAATCAGAAAGTCACACACTGTACTGGTGGATCTAAGGTTATATCTCATGTACAGATTGATATTCATGTATATGAGTAGTGGCTAATGCAAAGCATAGTACACCACATGGTTGTGGGACCTTAACTCTGAGTTAGATAGCTCAAGTCCAGGGGATTAAAGTTGTGTAAGTAATGAGTCAAGGTGAAAATAACGTGCCATGTTCAGTGGCTGCTGACTACAACTAAGATTGTGGGTTTGGAAGTCCTTGTAGCTGAGTGGGGTTTGTCCTGCTGATAAATTTCCCAAGGGATGAGGTACTGATCAGGAGTTCTGGCTAACCATGGTTAATGAAAGCTTATCATTTCAATGACCTATATAACACTCAAAATCCATAATGAATGTCTGTCGAATAAAAAATGATTCTCAGATAACCGTATGTAGATTCATAATCCACATTACAAAGTATCTAAAATTTTTTACTTGAAAATGCGTAAGTAAAAACCCATCATCTAACTTTTATTAAGATTAGAGTCCTAGATGATCCAAATAATGTTTTACACATAAGCCCTTAAATGGGTGGAGTCTCCTCTTTGGTGGTTGAAATTGTAATTGTGGTGTGGATATCTGCAAGCCATTTTACATAGGAAATCCTTAAACACTTGCTAGTCCCAAAGATCACATCTACTGAGAAGTAGTGAGAAAATGACTCCGATAAAAAACATGACAGTTCGTTTTCAAGCCATTAAAAGCAGATTCAAGCCAAAGCAACCAAAACATATTCATACTGTATCAGACCACTTCCAATCGAGAAAATAAGTGAATTTTGTCTTGCGTGTCCCAGTTAAATTCAAGTCTATAGGAAGAGATGTTTGTTTTGGTATTCAGAGAATAGTGTGTGGTCCCTAGTTGGTTTGCTGCTGGTTGGTTGTGAACAATAAAAGCTAGAGGGTGGGGGTAAAGAGCTTGAGCTTATATTTACCTGAGGTTCAGGTGCCCTGAGAAAATAGATAAAGCTCAAGCCTTAATTTTGTCTCAATGCTGTTAAAATATGAGGCATGAGAAAGTACAGGAAGAGGTCCGTGATGTCCAAATTACCTTGTGGATGAATAAGGGTTTGGCTGACTTTGGTCCTAGTGTACATCATGGAACTCTGGGTGTTAGACGTGGGTTGTCCTCGGAAATTAGCATGCCACAGATCAATCAGAGGTTGTTCATCTATGGTCCCTGTGTTCATCTGGGCAACAAGTGCTGGCCGTCCTGCAGAAGTAGGTGGTTGTTTATTTGGCATCATTTAATAAAACATCTTATGGTCTGGCTTTTTGTGATTCATTTAATAGATTCCAGTGTGTTGAGCCCAGATGCTTTTCTTGTTTGAAGTCTTATTTGCCATTCTCACACTTTTTTCCTCCAGTCTGTTATTGTGATTGCCATCCAGGGCAGTGTGTCAATAATGTGGAATCTGAAGGTGTGTTTTGGTCTTTCCTTCACATGCAAGAACAATCCCATTGCAAATGTCAGAGAAGTGTCTTAGAAGTTTGTTTTTTTTCCTGATGTAAAAGGCTTGACATTTGTCACATTGTGCCCTGTATACACTTTTCTCTATGTTGCAGTTTCCATGTGTTTGGCTGTAGTATTGTTTTTTGCTCTTGGGGTTATGTAAAATTTTTGCCATTGCTCATATATTTGCAGTAGCAGCATGGGAGGTTTCTGCATGGATATGTACCTCCATCACTTTTTTTTTTGGTTAAAGGATGTTCAACAAAACTCCTAATGTTATACCCTGTAGTCCAGTGAGTATGTGAGTTTGAAGCTGAGTCCCCAGTTGTCTGTTTTGGATTTGTTAATGTCTCTAAGGTTTCTGAGTGGGTTGTGGCTGGGGTTCTCTATCTCAGGATCATTGGAGATTTTATACTGTGTGATTGGGTTGAGGATTTGCATGAGTGGTCTTCACCGGTACAGTCTCTCTGAAGTTGGTGAATGTTCCTGTTAAATTGTTTGATCTCCTTTAAGACCCCTTGCTATTTCTTGATCCTGTGATTTGCTGTTTCTCTTGAGTTTGTATGGGTGCATGCTGTTGATGTAAAGGAGTGGGTTTGCTTGAGTGGGTTTATGGTACAATTGGTTGAGAGTCTACCTTTATCAAGATGTTTACTTATGGTCAAGTCCAGAAAGTTTATTTGGTGGCGACTGTGCTTTGTGATGAGTCTTTAAAAGCTGGTGTAGTGGTCGCTATTTTCATAAAATTTCTTCATTTTATTTAAGATCACTATTATAGATGATAGATGATGAATAACCCACAGTGGTGGTGCTGCAATAGTGTTGTTGCCTCACAGTAAGACGCAGTCCGGTTCGATTCTCAGCTAGAGTGTCTTCTGCGTGGATGCATGCATGAATTGGCATACCTTCGTTGAAGGTTGTGCATCAGGGCTGGTAACTCGGCATGTAAAAATCAACTACCAATCATTAGCGGACCGGAGTTCCGCTGTGGCGACCCCTAACCGGGAAAAGCTGAAAGACACAACATTATAGATGATGAATATATCATTGATAAAATATAGGTAGCATTCTGTTTGTTGAGAAACTGGGCAATTGTAGCTATGCCCAGATTCCCATTTTCTGAGTAAGTGATGTATTGGCTAGGCTAGATGTCATGGCTGCCTCCATAGCTATGCCACTAATCTATCTAAAATAATGACCTTCAGCTTGAAAATTAAGAATTCATGTAATATTAGTAAGTGCTCAAAGTCTTTTCTAAAGCAAGAACTGTCACACACTGTGCAACATTTCATGTAGAACCAGAATATTCTTCTTCATAATTATGCTAAACAGTATGCAGAACATAAAATGACACTTGTGTCAGTGTTAGACGGCCAGCTTAGTCAAGGGGCAGAATCGGTATCAAAGCAACACAACTCCAAACCATGGGTACTAAGTAAATATGCACAAAGCAACAAACTGTAAGAAAACATGAGATTAATTTAATCACAGGTAAAGTAATAAATAAATAACTATGGTAACTGATGCAGCAGTAGCCATGATATTTTATTCATTTCATTGTTAAAATTAACTCATGATCACGTTTCTGTAATTGTATCTGAGAACAATAGTGCTGTCATTGACATGTTGTTATGCTGCATTATGTAGTATGTATGCATATTTAAACAGCTGACAAAGTCACTGATCTCCTCGTACTCACGACTGTATGCAATCTAATCAAATATATAAATAGCTCTATTAAAAAAGATTGCATTTGATGAAGTTTTAACCACGTTTTATTTACTCTGACATACCTTTATAATGTAGCAATATTTCACCTCAAATCTACATATATTAAATCTAGATCTAAATATTAAATCTAAATAACTCCTTTTAAAAAATTTCCACTTTTTATTTATTCTGTGAAATACATTTCTGAAAAAAAAACGATGCTTCATATCAAACCCACATATTGAAAATAACGCAAAATGCAGAAATTGACGTTACACAGGAGACTGGAATTAATGACAGAATTGTAAAATTTCTGCTAACAGCAAAGAAAGTCTAATAGACTTCTTCTCTAGAGAACTTTAATTTCCTATTTCTACATATTAGTATCTCATTTAGAAAACAAGACAGTTTTGATAAACAAGTTTTAATCAACACATGCTGAGATCATAATTAGTAATCATAACATGATTGCTAAGCCTTTCTCTCTGTGCTAAGGTGGTGGGAGTGGAACTGATCATTCTGTAATATTTCCATAATTTCTTAAAATGAAATATGCCCTACATAGTCACATTTATTTTGTTTATTTTTTTAATTATTAGTAATAACTAACATTCAAGAAGAAAATACCCTCAGTAATCCAACAAGCTATTTTTGTCTTGATTGCTTTTTTTAAGAAATAATGTGTTTTGTAGTTTCACTAAATTCTTTGCTAATAATCACAAAACAATTCTCTTCTTTTTGAATTGATACGCTCCACATAGAAACTTATCTGAAAATGTTAAGTCACACTAAACTGCTTATTTGAGTTGCATGTATTTACACATCCTTTCTACACAACTGTATGCAATGAAATTTATGCTTATAAAATTTTGCATATGTTTATGTACCAATAATTATGTTTTAGTAGAATTATATCTGCAATTATATAAAAGGACTTTATATGATGAAGCAGTAACATTACAAATAAAATCTACTAGTGAAGCAGTTCAATTTTTACACAAATATATATATATATATATATATATATATATATATATATATATATATAAATATATACATATACATATATATATATATATATATATATATATATATATATATAGAGAGAGAGAGAGAGACAGGAAATAAAGAAACTCAGGTTGCAGAATTACGTTTTTTTATTCACACGTAACAAATGTATGTTATTTGCAGTGATCAGCTCAAAATGTATAAACATCACAATTGCGTTCCTGCATTTTCTCATGTCCTAGATGCTTAAGGACTCCAGTTACCAAGTTCAGCTCCACAATGTTGATCTCACTGGTCACTGTTTTCTATAGGAGCTCAAAGACATTACTGTTGTACCTTCTAAGTCTACCTCAGCAGTAGTTCCTCTGGTTTGAAATAGCTCCCCATTAGTCATATTTATAAAACTATGAACATGGTAAATAAAAGTTCTGTGTATTGGAGGTGGGGGTGTGGTGCAAGTGTGCAGGCCTACTTAAAAAAAAAAAAACAAAACAAAAAAAAAACTTCAGTTTCATCTGATAGGTTGAATCTTGACCAGTGTAACTCTGTGATTTGAGTTATTTACTAAAATGTTGGAGAGTCATTGCAGAGTTTATCACAACTAGCTTAAAATCCACTTAAACCAAGAAATGAGCGTATGTAGACTGGGCCTAACAGATTATGGGTAAAAAGAGGAAAAAATGTTTTGTCTCCTTAATGTATATACTGTGAGATACAAGACATGTCAAACCAACAGTGCAGCCAGGCATATTCTTTGAACTACTCTTCTCTTTTCAGCTTTTCCCAGTTAGGGGTCACCACAGCAGATCACCTGTCCGCTCATGATTGACAGTGGAGTTTTAGCTAGCCCAGCACCCAACCTTCCACAGAAGGCACACACAAGCATGCACTCATGCCAGTTTAGAATGTCCAGTCCTCCTACAGCAAGTCTTTGGGATGTGGGAGGAAACCCACAGGGAGGACATGCAGACTCCGCACAGAAGGCACCCCAGTCGAGGATCGAACCGGAGAACCTCTTGCTGTGATGCGGCAATGCTAACCGCTGCACCACTGTGGCTGCCCCCTCTTTGTACTCTAAAGAGTACAATTTTTTTCTGAACCTGTTAGAAGCATTGGGGCTTTATCAAGCTATATGATGCCTATAACCATATAGAGTATAGCTTCTAAAAACATCTATGTAGTTTGCTTACAGAGGACAGCAAATCTAAAAACAATACGTCTAATAGTTTTTGACTGAGCAGTTGAAAATGTTACATGTAGTCAGTCCGGGGTGGGGGAAGAGCTCAAGTGATATGACAACCTTTTAAATGTCAGGTAGATTGAGCGGGTTGCAATATGAATCTGTGAGTAGATTCAGTACAAAATGGAATTCACTGACTACAGCCCTGTGTCAAACAACTGTAGACAACTGCATGCCCTATAACCATGCAGTATATGGCCTCCAACGATCCATATAAGTTTTCTCTTAATATAGCAATGAATAGTTTTACAAAGCAGATTTCAGGATTTACTGGATTTTGATGTCTATATAGGATGCAGAGGGTAGGGAGACCTTATTACATATTTTGGCATTTCACTGCAGTTGCATTTTCAGCCTGATAACTTTGCTCTACTATAATACAGCAGTCAGAGGATTTTGTTGTGTATCTGTCTTTGCATTCATAGAGTAACATGTAGTTATCTATTCATACTGGCACACTTTACATTTCTAACATTCCATTGTTTATTTATATGTGCAAATTGCTATGTATATTTGTGTCACTTTTCTGTATTGTTTTGCCTTTTGTGACAGGTAATGACCGAAAAAAGAAAGTGTACCAGCCCATAAGCCCAGTTAACAAACAATAAATAAAATAAATACATCTTAAAATATTGCAGGTGTATGGTCTTAAGCAAACAATGATAAATAAATCTGGGCCATATTAGATAAAGTAGACCTGAATTTTCTTGCCAGGACAGAATGCATTTCAAATCCTGGACAGAGGATAAATTTTGTTTGAAAGCAGGAGTAATAGATCACAAGCATAAACACCCAAACTACTAAGATGATATAAAACCAGCAGGCTTCTGTTGATTGCTTAAAAGAAATAAGGGTTCATATGCCACAACACATATTACAGACTCTAAAAAAAAAGAGGCAATATATGTAGCTTACAGTACTTGTATGGTGATAAAAGCTGAACAAATACGGATGCCCCAAAATAATGAAAAGGCTCTATGTATTCAAAGAATGCACCAATAAAAAATTTCTCTTTCACTCATCTCTTTTAAGGAATATATTAAGTCAAAGTATAGGAGTATACCCACTATCTTTAGGTCTATGCTAAAGAGGGTAATTGGATGATTACTTTCAACAGCCTGGACAGCCTTACCTACTTTCAGTGTACAAACAAACTGAATACTAACAAGAAGGTGGAGACTTGCACTAAGTTATTAAGTGCATGCAGGCCTTCCAAATCAAGTCTATGATTTTGGATATAACTTCTTATGGAGCTATGGAGGAAGGCCATTGACCATCAATGCTTTATTTAACTTTATAATATGAAACAGACAGATATCCTTCAATGGATGAACATCATACTATCCAAATGAAATCTCAATGACCAAACAACAAGCAAGTGATAAGTAGGACAAAACACATCAGATAAACCATATAAAACTTTAATAGGTAAGCGCTTTCACACCAGCTCAAATGTACTTCATCAGACCATTGTAAAACCAGCAGCATAGCATTTAAATAATGATACATCATTATTTACATAATTTGGTCATCCAGTGGATTCAAGCCCTTACTTATGAGGTGGGCCATTCAAAAGGCTTTCCGTACAATGGAAGCAACATGGTGATCAAAAGTCAGGTTGCTATCAACATGGGTGCCCAAATCCTTCATGACTGACTATGTGCTTAGGACATTATTTATGTGATAATTTGTCAGGATGTCACTCTCCCCAAAGGGGATGATGATGCATTTTTTGGTATTCAGTGTGAGGCCATGTTTCTGTCATCAGTCATTTGTCTGAGTGAGACCCTCTTGGAGGATGTCCACATCACTAAGACAACTCACGACAGCACCCAACTTGCAGTCATCTGCAAACTCGGTCAGCCATGCCCACTGGTTTTGGCTTGCTCGTTAGAAAAGTATATCCCAAATAAGAGTTCCCAAGACCGAACTGTGGCATATGCCACTTATTACAGGTCTACTGCTTAAGGTGGCTTCCCCTATTTGACTACTTGGGTTCTACCAGTGAGCTAGCTGAGAGTGTATCTATTATGCCTGAGTGGGAAATAGTGTCAAAGGTTTTAGCCAGGTCAATGTAGGTGGTTTGCACCATCTTCCCCTAATCCTTGGCTTTGTTGACTGTCTCAAAGAAGTCGACGAAATTTAGCAGACATGAACTCCCCATGACAAAGCCAAACTGTGTGGGATCAAGTGTTTGGAGGTTGCCAATGTCCTTGTTGATGAGGTCCATGACCTTGCAGATCAGGCTAGTTAGGCTGATAGGTCTATAATTTCCTGTATCGGTGGAGACTCCACCTTTGTGTAAAGGGATGACAGTGGCTATCCTCAGCTGGCAAGCGGCCAGTACTCAGGCATTGGTTGAATACAGTGCCTAGTGGTGCTGCAAGTTCCTGCCTGATTTCATGTAGGATGCAGCCTCGGATGTTGTTGGGTCCCATGGAGGCAATATTTTTTTGCCTTTGAGAGAGCAGTGATGACCGGTTCCATAGCTATAAGGGGAAGGGGGCAGATACTGGGGATGTTCTGAATTACTGATTGGGGGAACAGAGGTGTAAAGTTTTTGCTGAATCTATCAGCTAGCAAGTTTGCTATATCTATGGCATGTGTATATGTGGTTCGTAGTTAAGTACCTGCTTTTGTGAGGCATTTTAAGCCTCACCACGTTTCCTCTCAGAAGTGAGAATCAAGCAGTGTACCTTGTGTTTGTGAGCTAAACACCTCAACCATTATTGCTTGCTCATATCTCCTAACACATCTCAAATGAAACTATCATTCTTGGGGATGTCAACATTAACTGGCTATGTCTCTCCTCTCAAAACTCCTCACAACACCTTAATCTTTACGGCTTTACTCAACTCATCTCTGATCACACCTATTTCAATAACTCCCATATAGCCTCATCTCTCCTTGACTGGATTATTGTCTCTTACCCTTCCAAATGCCATAACCCTGAAATGCTGCCAAATTCCCTAAGTGATCATTGTCCAGTAAAAACACTAGGATACACATCCTATCAGGCTAAACCTCAAAGGTTTATCAAACACAGACAACTAACAAACTTTAATCCTGAAACTTTCAAATCTTTACTATCAAAAGTGAACTGGAATCCCTTAAAACTACTCTCTTTGGATGAAGCTGTCCACTTTTTTAACTCCACTTTCCTTAGTATTTTAAATTCTGTGGCACCCCTTAAAACAGTCCACATAAAATCTAACATCGCCGCATGGCTGACCGTAAACACACGTGCACTACTAAAAATAAAGACAAAGCATGGAAAATTTGGACTAAAACTAAACATCAACCAGACCTCCAGAAATATAAAGAACTTAGAAATCTTGCCAAAAGTCACATAAATAAAGATAAGAAAAGATAAAGAATAATAATCCATCTTCTACCTTTAAATCCAACCCTAAAATGTTCTGGCACTCTGTAAATCAAATACTATACCCTGATATGCAAGCCTCCCCTAACCCTCATCCTGACAAAACACATAAGGAAACCGCCTCCATATTTAACAACTACTTTATAGACTCAATATCCAAATTACTAAATCAAGACACAAACCATCCCACCAACAATAACAGACCTAATAGCTCAAACTCTTCTATCAGTAGTAACCCTACCACTACCTTCTTCCTCAAACCTGTCTCCACTAACTATATTAAAACTCTACTATCTTAATTAAAACCTTGCTCCACATCCATAGACATTCTCTCTGCATTCCTTCAGGTTGCTGCTGATGTTCTTGCTTTCCCAGTTTCTATTCTAATAAACCGCACTATTAAGAATCCACAGTCCCTTCCATCTGGAAGCAATTTTATGCCCTTCCAATACACAAAGGAGGAAACTCTACAGATATAACTAATTTTAGACCCATAGCCATACTCTCACCACTCTCCAAAATTCTGGAAAAATGTATACACAATCAAGTCTTACACTAACTTCTGCAAGAAAATCGACTCACACCTATCCAACATTGCTTTCGTCCCATGCACAGTACTACAATAGCTCTCCTGTCTTTCCTAAATTCTGTATCACTAGCTAGAGACAGTAAACTTATTTCCTGTCTCTTCATTTACCTCTCTAAAGCCTTTGATACAGTCTCTAATAAACTTCTCCTTAAACTAGCAAACTTACACTTCTCTCCATCCACCATATCTTGGTTTAACAGCTCTCTCTGATAGACTCCAATCAGTGAAATGGCTCTCAGCTTTCTCCCCTCTTCTTCCTGTTAAAACGGGTGTTCCATAAAGCTCTATCCTTGGGCCCCTTCTTTTTAACATCTTTGCCAACTTTCTCTACTCTTCCTGTCCTGGATCCTCACTGATACAATACGCAGATAATTCTACACTTATCACTATTGCTGAATCACCAACTCAACTAAAATCAAATACACAGTCCTCTTTTAACTCTGTAGAAAACTGGCGATCTGAAAACCAACTTATCCTTAATCCAACGAAAACCAAATTATTACTCTTTCTCCCTAAAAACCTTAACCACATAAAGTCTTTCTTCTCCAAACTTTCAAAAAATAATACTCAAATACAGGTGGACACCAGTACAAAACTGTTAGGTGTTACTACTGATGATAGACTAACCTTTGATTTACACATCAATAATTGTATCCGAAAAACACATCTCAAGCTTGGTCTCCTCTATAGAAACAAAAAATATCTTACCAAAATAGCAAAACTAACTCTTGCAAATGCCTACCTCTTACCCATTTTACTTTATAGCTGCCAAATTCTCACCAGCCTCAACACTGGACAACTAAACAAGTTAGAAATGACTTATAACAGGATTGCCAGATTTGCTGCCCAAAATCCTTACAAATCCCATCACTGTCTCTCACTAAAAGAACTAAATTGGCTAGAATTACCTAACATGCTTCGGTATAATCAGTTTCTGATTACTCATTCCATTCTCTGCAAACCCTCTTTCTGTCCGACTATCTCATCTCTAATCTCTCATTACCTACCTACTAGATTACTCCGCAGTTCTGAACAAGGCCTACTAAATATCTTCAAACCAAGGACCAAAATGGGTCACCTAGTCTATAGCTTTAACCCTTCCAAGGCCTGGAATAGCCTAGCACTAGATATAAGATCCCTTGAACATTCCAATCAATTGAAAACTGCTACAAAAAAAAAATACCTTCATGAAATATTGACTTGCCAATGTAATGATCCCCCATAAACACTTCCCTATAACCTTCTACTTCCCTTCTCTCTTCCTTCCCTTCAATAAACAAAGCTACTACTTTATCTTCTCCTCTTGGTACATCACTGTACAAACATAACTAGTAAAATATTTCAACTATGTAAATATTGCACTGTTATGTATATAATATGTAATTATGAATTATCCCTCTGATGAATGTATTTCTATGTATTTCACTTGCCACAGTTTAATGTATGACATTGTAATGCAATAATGTGTTGTACTGATGAATGTAATGTGTGGCACTGTAATGCAGTAATCTGTGGTACTGATGAATGTATTTCTATATGTATTTAATATGTAAAATTTCTATTTTCTGTGGAGCTTTTCTCTTCAGCCCTCTGCTGAAAATAGACATTTGTAGCCCAGTCGGACAAACCCGGTAAACAAATATAAAATAAATAATTATACCAACCTTGAAGGTGTCTGCTCTGGTATCCTTATCTCTTCACCTGTCCCACAGTATGCATCCTACCACATGTCTCAGGCATTTAATGGACACCTTTTCAGCTTCTTTGGCATTCCTCTGTCAGACACTACCCCTGCCTCTCTGTGCCACATGGTCACAACCCCTCTGACTCTTGATTTGAGAGTAAGAGGGAGCAAGCCCTCCTAAACTGGAAACATTCCCTCCTTAGCTTAAACAAGCAAATAAGACTTCTTGTGAAGTCATCCAAAGTAAACTACGAGTCCAAATTAGCTTCCTCAACAAAAGACAATCACAAGGCATTCTATAGTTACATCCGTAACCTAAAAGGAAAGAGTCAGATTTGTGCCGAAATGGTAGTTAATGACCTATACGACGCCAAACGCACATGCACAGAGATTCCTGGATTTTGTAAACACAAACTCCCTGAATCAGATAGTCAATACACCAACCAGGGTTGCAACCATACTGGATCTGGTCCTCACTAATATGGGAGACTGCTGCACACCCCCTATGGTAATGTCTTCCCTGGTAAGATGAGACCACAAAATGGTCTTCTTTGAAGTAAAAATAAAACTTGGATCCTCAGCTAAACCTGGAGTATTCAGGAACTATTCTAAGGCTAACCTCTTCCTATTAAGGGAGAACCTGACAAAATTCCAAGCCCCCATAAACCCCGAGAACACTTCTGCCTATGCAGAACTGTTCACAGAAACACTGTACAAGCATGTTAATAGCTGCACAGAGGCAGCTGTACCCACCAGGAAGAAGTACAGAACTAACTCAAAAAACAAGTTACCCTGGTGGAATCACACAATCAATCAGCTGTATAACAGGAGGAAGAAAATCATGGCAAAAATTAGGAGGTGCAGCACCAAGCAGGATAAAGGCACACATCAAACTAAACATAAAACTCAAAGGACAAATAAAGTCTATCAAAACCAAATTTCAGGTAAGTATGGCCTTCCAGGCGAAGGACAACCACAAAGCATTCTTTAGCTATGCCCATAACCTCAAAGGCAATACACCACTGTGTGCAGAGCTCATTGTAAATGGAGCCACCTATACTGAACCAGAATATATAGCAGATTTCCTGGCTGATAATTTCAGCTTTAACTTTATCCCTCTCTCCTCCTCAACCGTTCCTCAGGAAATATCAGATATAACTCCCCCTAGTATTATTAGGGAACAGGTCCTTAATGTTCTCTCTAAGACCAATAACACTGCATCATTGGGCCCAGACAATATCCCAGGATGCTTTCTAAATAGCATGAAACATGACCTATCAGGGCCTCTGGAATTACTATTTAACTGTAGGCTCCAAACAGGCTTTGTGCCTCATGAGTGGAGAAAAGCAACAGTCATCCCTCTGCACAAAGGTGGGCCATCTACAGATCCTGGAAACTACAGATCCATAAGTCTCACTAGTCTTATATATAAAGCCATGGAAATAATTATAATGGAGATGATTGAAAGAGAGATAGTAAACTTCCAGACGCTGGACCCAACCCTGTTTGGTTTTGTCAAGGGCAGGTCATGCCTACTCATCCTGGTGGACTTTTGAGAAGGTCACCAAAGCAATGGATGAGGTCAAGATCATTCACATTGCCTACCTTGACCTGACCAAGGCATTTGACACAATACCCCACTTGGGCATTGTTGACAAACTCAAGAGGTTAGGTACAAACCCATATGTCACCTGCTGGATAGCTAACTGGCTTAGAGATAGGACCCAGGAAGTTAGAATTGGGGAGTCTACCTCTACAAAGAAGCCAGTCACAAGTAGAGTCCCTCAGGGATTGGTCTTTGGATGGCTACTTTTTGGCATTTACTTCTCAGAAGTCAAGGCCAATGTCAGTTGTCTCTGGCTGACTAAATTTGCAAATGATTGCAAATTAGGAGCTGTCATTGAATCCCACACTGACACAAATGTTCTCCAGGAAAACCGATGTAGACATACAGCTGGTGTCAGAGCCATGGATTAAAAGTAAATGCCAAGAAATGCAAAATAGTATCCTTTGGGAAGTCATCCATCCTTGGTAACTATCATACTGACAACACGCCCCTTAGAGTTGACCCAGTAGACAGGGACTTAGAGATGCACATAGACAGTAATCTAGCCTTTGACCATCATGTGTCTGCAGTAATGAGAAAATCATTCTGTCTTGTGCACCTTATAAACAAAGGTATGGCATCTAGGTCCAAAGAAGTCATTATTCCACTGTATTCAACATTCATCAGACCTTCCATTAAGTATAATGCCCCCTTTGTTATTTACCTAAGCAGGCATATCCAACAATTGGAATGTCCATAGAGGTTTCTCTCTCAAAAAATTACAGGGCATAAGTAATACATCCTAAGCAGACCACCACAAGTTCCTATCCCTGTATTCTGTCTCTACAGGCTTTTGAGGGGAGATCTATGCCTGACATCTTGCATATCCACAAAACAAACAGCACCAGAATTACCCATTCTAAAGACTTAATCCTTGCCTGTGATATAAATAGGACCTGCTGGAGAGATAGGTCTGTATTCCAGAGACTTCCCCATCCATGTTAAACAAAGTTCCTCCCTAATCCAATTTAAGTGGAGGTTGGACAATTGCATGGGAAACCAGAAATTCATCTCTGGTTTGACACCTATTTCTCTAATGGATACAGGTAACCTATAAATGATTCATCTCCCAAGACCATGCTTACACTTATCAAGGGTATTAGAACTTTTCAGAGATTTGGGATGCATGGCTAGGCTTAAAAAGGCCCTTGCGGTCATTAGCATAGTAAACACCTATGAACCTGTGAACATATATAGCACATATACTAAGCCTGTGGACAGAGCTAACCTGTTAGCCAACAGGGTCTGTGAAAACATCACTCCCCTGTCCCTGCTACACATACCTCAGGCATCTCTATCACCTGTCCCCTACCTTGTATCTCTAAAGAGCAGGTCGTAAATGCCCTATCTAAGGCCAAAAATGCAGCATCTATGGGACATAACATCCTAGGCTGTGTCCTACATGGACTCCATCATGAATTAGTAACACCACTGGGTACTCTTTTCAGTTATAGTCTAAGCACCGACTTCAAACCAGATAAATGGAAAACAGCCAACATTATTCCCTTGCACAAAGATGGTGCTTCCATTGATTCCAGGAACTATACACCTAATAGCATGACTAGCCTTATCACCAAGGTCATGGAGCAAATCATCATGGACCTTATCAACACAGATATTGGTAATCTCCAAACACTTGACCCTATTCAGTTTGGATTTGTCAAAGGGAAATCATGCCTGTTAAACCTGGTGGACTTCTTTGAGTGAATTACCAAGGCCCTGGAAGAGGGGAAATCTGTGTATACAGCTTACCTGGACTTAGCCAAGGTGTTTGACAGTGTCCCTCAGTTTGGCATCATTGACAAACTTACCCAACTAGGCATCAACCCTTATGTCATTAGATGGCTCCTTAACTGGCTCAATGATAGAATTCATATAGTCAAAATAGGGGAATCCACCTCCAACAGCAGACCTGTAACCAGTGGTGTCCGACAAGGTTCAGTCTTGTGACCACTACTGTTTGGAATCTATTTCTCTGAAGTACAAGTGAAAACTAAAGGTCTGTGGCTGATAAAGTTTACTTATCACTGCAAACTGGGACTGGTCATAGAATTTACAAATTATGTCAACATCCTACAAGAGGATCTTACACAAACAAATTATTTGTGTCAAAGTCATGGCCTTAAACTCAATGCAAAAAAAAAAAAAGGTATTATCATTCCCTTTGGTAAAAAGCAATGTTCCTGTTAAATGCCACATCAATAGCAACACCTTAAGCATGCACTCAGTGGTGAGAGACCTGGGGGCACAGGTTGTCAGAAACCATACCTTTGACCACCATGTCTCCACAGTGGTAAGAAGGGCATTCTGTATTGCTCATCGCATAAGTAAGGGCACTGCCTCCTGAACAAAAGAAGTTATAATCTCCCTGTACTCTTCCCTCATCATCCCAATAATTGAGTACAACACCCCATTGCTATGTACCTTTCCAGTCACCTGCAGCAATTGGAGAAAGCACAAAGGTTCCTCACAAGGACAATTCAAGGTCTTCAGCATCTGACCTGTGGGAAATGTCTGAGATTACTGTCACTTTAATCTGTTTCATACAGACTACTCAGAGGTGATCCCTGGTTTGCATACAAGGCAATCTCTAACCCTGCTTTATTGGAAATGCTGCATGTCTGTAAGTCAAATGGTACACAGGTGACATGCTCTAAAGACCTTAACCCAGTATGTGACTTTAATAAAACATGCTGGAGGGACAGAATTGTCTCCCAGAGGTTACCACATCTTTGGAACAGACTCCCACTTCATGTCAAACAGAGCTCCTCATTGGCCCTTTTCAAATGCAGCCTGGATGATTGGATGGGTGACGGTAAATTCACCCTGGGGGTTCCACCAGTGTCCCTCTTGGACATGGACAATAGGTACTGATCGTGGAAATAAGCTTAAGAACTTGGCTTGATTTTTATGGGCCCTAGGGCTATTTTCCTAGCAACTTCCTATGATCTCCTCATTAAGATTTCCCTTTTCCCAAACAGATCCTCCCAAATACTTGAAGATGTTAACCTGTTCCACTATCTTGTCTTCTATCTCAGTTCTCAGCTTTTTTTCATTTTTACATTTGCTGCCATGACAATTGTCTTATCCATACTCGTTTCATCCCATGTGCCTTCAGTGATGCATTCCATTCTTCTATCATTTGCTGAGGTTCTTGCTCAGAATATGTCTATAATGCCACATTGTTTACAAACAGCAATTTTGTTGATCTGTCCCCGCCAACCTGTTTACCAGTGTTGTTGTCACCAGTATGAACAGTGATGGGCTTGGAGCTGAACCCTAATGCACACCCAGTCCCACTGGGAAACTCTTCTGTGAATCTAAACACCATTTCTGCTTGAGTCATTGGTCCTTTTACATAAGCTGCTCTAACTCTAGCAATGTTTTTTGTGACTTCAAACCACTGCTTAACTGCCCAACTCAGCTTTCTTGGGACCATGTCATATACTTTTTCCAAATGTAGGATTTCCCAGTTCACTTCCTTCTTCACGTCTGTCTTCTTTTCAGTTATCTGCAAACATCAAGTCTGTTGTGCTGCATCTTGATATGAATCTGAGCTGCTCATTTTCCATCACACTTTGTACTCTTCTATGTACTCATTAATGAATCACCCTCTCCAGAACTATCATGCAGTATGACAATAGTTGGATACCTCTGTACTGCCCACATTTCTGGATGTTCCCTTTCTTCTTGTACACTGGCCTTGATATGCTTATTCTCTGTTCATCTGGGATATGCCTTTCTCTCCATGCTGCTATGAATACTCTCAGCAGCCATTTCTTCCCATTTTCACCCAACATCTTGACCCCATCTCTTATGACCTAATCTAAACCTGCTGCTTTCTAGAACTCCCTTTTCCTTAGTGCTAGTCTTTCTTCTTCCAGCTTGGGCTCCTCTTACTCTTTTGTTGTACGCTGTGTCTGGGTCAGTAGAGATTCTGAATGGTTTTATTCATTCAGAAGTTGCTCAAGATATTATTTTCACCTGCCTTTGATTTCCTGTGGACTGGTGAGCAGGTTGTTTCTGGCATCCCTTATGAAGGGTGTTTAACTGTCTTTATCATTCATTCTTTGCCTTGCAACCTGGTAGAGCTTCTTTGTACCATCTACTTAAGTCACTTTCCAGAAACTGGTAGAGTGCCTCTGTTGCTTTGCTCTTAGCTATTGCAAATGTTCTATTAGCCTCTTTGTTAACCAGACAGTCTCTGTAGAACAATATAATTCAAGACAGTACATTACTAAAATTATATTTTCATCCTTGATGAGTTTCAAAGCCCAAAGTATTATTAAGAAGCCTTTGGTACATCTTTCAAGGATAAAATTTCCAAACTATATCTTGCATATTTTACAAAGAATTTGCATGATCTCACGCACTGTGTACCAAATATCAAATCATATTTCCTACATCACTGGGTTCCCAGTTTTGTCTGTTACACACACTTGTAGGCCTCAGAATAAAAGGCTTAACAGACTTTATCATGGAAAATGATAAAAGGAATACTCAGAACATTCCCAATTATTACACATAGTCAGAGACAGCACTCTTTGGGGATAATTGGATGAAAACTAATGTCTTTACACATAAGTGGTTACAAAGAATGAAGCAGTAGTTTCTCCATATCAATGTATTACACCAGCAAGCTACATGTGAGAGAATGTTTTAGTAATGCATAGACTAAGCCCTCCTTTGGTCGGCCACTGTGGTGCAGCAGTTAGCGTTGCCATCTCACAGCAAGAGGTTCTCTGGTTTGATCTTTGGCTGGGACTGCCTTCTGTGCGGAGTCTGCATGTCCTCCCTGTGGTCTCATGCATTTCCTCTGGGTGCTTCGGTTTCCTCCCACATCCCAAAGACATGGTGTAGGTGGATTGGAAACACTAAAGTGGCCCTAGATGTGAGTGTGTGCATGTGTGTGCCTTCTGTGGAAGGTTGGGCGCCGGGCTGGCAACTCAACACCGTAAAAAACTCCACTGCCAATCATGACCAGACAAGTGATCCGCTGTGGCAACCCCTAACTGGAAAAAGGTGAAAGAAGAAGACGACGACTATGCCCTCCTTTGCTTAGTTCTCCAATGGTTACAATGGTTAGCCAGTATATTATGCCATACAGACAGGTCCCAAAGGTCAAAGAAGGAAAGTAAATCCAGAAAAAAATCTTTGTATACATAAAAACAGCTGACAAACTCTGATTGATACACTTTGTGAACTGTAATGAGCCAGGGGTTCAGCTAAGAGGGAGTTGCATCCATCTTCATCTCTAGTCATTACCCCAGCTACCAAGAATGGTAGCCAATATGCGGACAAGACAATTAGGGAAATAGGTCTTGAACAAATCTCATGATGTACATTATAGCATCAGCTTGTCTCTCAGCATAGCATAAGCACATCAAACATAAACATGTATGAAAGACATAATGAAGTCAGTGGAACAGCAGCAGTATTTATTCATTCATTCCACTTAGTTGGTGCTTGATTCTTGCTGTGAACTTGACCCAAGCTGCTACAAATACACATGCAGTCATGGAGTTATCAAAGCCACATGAAATGACTGCAGAGGTGGCTGTTAAACTCTCTGCAATACAAAAGTGGTAGACAAATGTCAATCATACAGGATCCCGACAGGATTAAGGCTTATTAACAGTGAATAATTTCTCTTATCCCATTAGCTTACACAATACAAACATTTGATTGAAGTCAACAGTCTCTTACCATTTAAATTAGAAAAATTTTCAGCTAGGAATAGGCAGGAGGACCTTCTGGTAAAATGATTTTAATCAACTCTGGATGCATTACAATTGTTTTGATTTTATGCCTTTGTAGGACTTGCAGCAAATGCCTTTAAATGTT
>NC_056749.1:504859269-505091769 GCF_019279795.1 Protopterus annectens
TAATGGTGTCAGTTCATCCCATTTAGCCAGCAGATGTTGTATCATATGTTCTTTGTCAGACAGCCTACGTTTCTTCGGAGATGCTGGCACACAACACAGAAACTTCTGTTTAACTTCCTCTAAATGCTTTTGCTCCAAACAAATGGCATACAGCACATCTGTGATGTACAGGTCCTTTTTACCAAAGAGAGACTTCAGCCTATTGTGCCATCCTTCCACTGCGTTCTGGCTCCCAGGGTAGCCCATGGTACATGTATCAGCCTGATTCCAAAAAGGGACATCAAATAGTGGCAGTTGTCTCTCTGATGTGGAACCCCTCATGCCAATACCGTCTTGGCCTCCCGAAAATGTAGTTATTTTTGAAGAACTCCTATAGAGGAGCACCCCTTTCCCCCAATGCCTCCTCAATAGCAGTGAAAGTGTCCATAATATGTTCCATGCGTATGAAAGCAAGTGAAGGTATCTGTTTACATAACAGTGAATATTGAGTATCTGTACCATACACCTGCATCAGGTTAAGCTTCTGGATCTGCCTCCATATAATTTGGCACAGATGAAACCAACATCCCTTTGCTGTACTGTTAGGTAGATGCTTAATTATGCTATTCACTGCCCCCTTCTCAAAGTCACCGAGTACCATCCTTGGCTGGAAATTCAGATGGAAGTCCCCACATAATGCCATCATGGTTGCCCAGAACTGATCATAGCACTCTTCGCATTTGACGGTAGGATGGCATGCACTACAGGTACTACCTTGCTGTTGCTGGAACCATCCAAGCTGCAGTGAACAGAGTATACCTGTTTACACTCCCTGGTACTAATGGGACATGTCCCATCAACAAGAATGTAATCAGAACTGCAGAGCAGGCCTAGATTACCCTCTGTATTGAGAAGCACAACTTCATAGGTATGGCTGCGGAGTGCATTGTTTTTAATGATGGTGTCCCTGCTTAAGTGGTATCATCTCTGGGCTAAAATCTTTCAGACTTGCTAAGTCTACTCTGGGATTCATGCTGTTCCTATGCCTTACCCTATGCACACTCTGCTTCAGCGCATCAGTATTAGTCATGGTGGTCACTATGTCAGTGGACGTGGTTACCAGAACAACAGACACAATCATGCATGGATCCTCAAGAGTCTGTTCAGCATGCCTTTTAATGGCTTCACGTACCCTAGTCTGCTCTACCCTGACCACATCTGGTGCATGAAAATGACCAATGCTTTTCAGTAGCCTCTCCTCACCAGCACACTTCTCTGTTATACAACGGCCCTTACACCTCTGCCTTGCCTTCTGAATGCAACACCAGTAATTCTTCTCAGGGTTACTCTTTTCAAGGTAGTATTGAAAACCATCAATACAAAGAATTGGGCGACCTTTCTGTGATTTCACAGTGCCATACAATGAGCCAATAACACCAGGATAACTCATGGTTGGTTGGTCTGACATAGTACCTGAGCTAACCTACAAATCAACAACAGTAACTTAATTACTAACAATGAATGGTATTACTGCTATGTAATACAGGCCTGTATCACTTGTATTTATGACAAGTAACATGAACACAACCCATGGCAAAAGGATTTCATTGCCAATAGAAGACATCTCTTAATGGACAAACATTTTTAAAATGCACTGACTACACATTTACCCTTTCCAAATACTATTGATACAAATATACAGATAGACACCTAAGCCAATACATGTTTACTGCCAACTAAAGCCTGCTGGTAATCACTACAAAGAACAGTATACAGCTATAATTTAAACCTACACAGGTACACAACATCATGCAGTCTTCTTTTCAATTGTGCATTTCACAACGTACTGTCACTGTCAGCTCTATCACTGCTTCATTCAACAAAGGGAATAATGCTTATAGCCAAAAGGAATTGCAGTTAACCTTAAACATGACTATCCAAACAGCTGTTACAGTGCACATTTACTATATGCTCGTGTATCTACTGCCAATGTCAAATACTGACTACAATACACAACAACTCATACAATTTTAAAAATATTTGCAGGATTTGTAACACCATTACAGCAAAATGCTTTCCCATTTTAGTGAAATGTGATATATTACTCCTTGTAGATGCCATGGTTCAATTAACAAGTAATACCTACAGCGATATGTATTCACATATTATTGCTCATAATGAGCTGTATATGTTATAACTTTTGTTAATATACTGTTATGTACATTACACATTTAAACTACCTACTCACATATCAGTTTTACTCACCCTTCCACACTCAAAGTAATCTCCTTAGTTCTTCAAGTTATGCATATGCTTTCCGGAAATAAATCCACCTGTTTAGCAATATAATCTGTTTAAATGACAGTCTTCGCTACCAGTAGCTCTATAATCATGTCGTCTTGTAGTTCTACCCTTTTTCTACGTTTTATTTTCTGCGACTAGCAGATCTTCATCACAGATTCATTTTCGTCATCAGTGGATGTCGCATTCATTTGTGCGCCGTTCAATAGTTCGAAATAAAGTCCTCAGCAGTTTTATTAATTCAGTCTTGTTAAGATGCAGAGTTTTATGCTTTCGACATTATTACTGACGATCAGAGGACTGGGAGGTATGTGAACGTCGATTTTATGACAGTAAACCATATATAGATATATATATATATATATATATATATATATATATATATATATATATATACATATAATCACCCATATATATATATATTTTTACCTGCTCTTTATATACTTTGACTTGTTTATGTCTAATTATCATTTATGGGCATGTACTTGTGCAAAGATCTGACAGTGCAAGCAGTAGCACACCTACATGTTATTTTATTTGATTAATATATGCTTTTTTAAATGTATATAGTATATTTTTACAAGTTATGATGAGACATTATATGTAATAATAAGCTTTTTAATTGTATGAAAGCATGCTATGTAATGTATTTGAAGTGTTAAGAAAATCTTTTTTCATTTGATGGGTAGTTTTTTCTACCTAATTAGATGATTGGTAATTGAACAGCTTTTTAATTGCACTACGATTGTTTGATAATTAACACAAGCAGCTATTTAAGCTGATGTTTCAAAATGTTTTAACAACTTGAAAAAGCTAGGAATATCCTAGCGAAAGCGCTTGTGGTGATACGTGATAGCAGTGTGGTGTTTTTCTACAAATAAAGACCAGTTTTTGGATTTATTCATATTTCGTGGTGTCAGCTTGGTGGTCTTCAAACTTGTCCTCAGCAGTTTTATTAATTCAGTCTTGTTAAGATGCAGAGTTTTATGCTTTCGACATTATTACTGACGATCAGAGGACTGGGAGGTATGTGAACGTCGATTTTATGACAGTAAACCATATATATATATATATATATATATATATATATATATATATATATATATATATATATATATATATATATATATATATATATATATATATATATATATATATACACATATGTATACATATATATATATATATATATATATATATGTATGTATATATATACACATATATATATATATATACACACACACACACACACCTATACATACACATATATATATCTATATATATAAATATATATATATATATATATATATATATATATATATATATATACACACGAGGTATTCAGCATTTTTTTTAATGCATGTTTTTCTTCTACCCCGAAGCAAATACTATTTATGGAGATGAGGTCAATGACCCCAAACCTTGTGAGTGAAGTGCTTAATTGATTAGTTTAGTCAGCTAAAAGTGTTTGAGAGGATGTTTGCAGTTTAGAACCATACCCATTACACTGCTACCTGGAGGCCTTATAATTCCCCAAAGCATATGAACAGGCACATAATACAAGGTAGACTTGCTTAGTCATGCTGATGCCATAGACCTCAGTTCAGTGGATGTACACCATGTGAATATTATTCCCTCTGCAAAACCCATGACGCAGATGTGTTAAACATATCAGCTGCAGAAAAGTTAGAGTAGGCCAGTATTAACAAAAAATTTGAAATAAGCTGCATCCACTATAGCTTGTGCTATTGTTCTCCAGCTTATTTACTCAAATATTCCAGAAGCTTATGAGTGACAGAGCTGGTAAGTCTCAGACTTCATTCAGCCGCGTTTTCCTTGTAACATCAAATTACACAAATGAAAATGTACACTTTTTTTACACAATTTCCACTTCGGCTTGTGAACATATTTCTGTTAGACAGAATGATCATATAATTGACCCCTGATATGCAGCATTCTGAGTAATGCATATATGTGGCAATATGTGTATCAGCAGGCTAAAACACTATACTATATGCAAACTGAAAAGCACGCCATGCACTGAACTGCAAAGTGATGTGGGACAGCTTTAATGACATACAGGCAGGACACAGGATTTAAAGTTTTAACAGGGTAGTACTTAGGGCTGCACATTCAGTAAAAGCAGTTAACTATATAAATAACTTATTGGAAATGATAAGACAGTCATTGCTTAGAGCTTGATAACCCATGTCTGACATCCCAGATATAAGGAAAATAAGAAGTATTTTCATGCTCATAAATATTCAGATGACATCACTCATTGGGTCTTTGCACAGAATAAAATATACTGGCAGAGTCTAATTAGTTTGGAGTTATTGCTTGATATACATCCATCTAGAACACATTGATGTTCATAAGGTCATTCATGATGCATATCCACTATATCTACAGAGATAGAATGGTGGCTATAGCTGTTGTGCCTGAGTGTGGTCACATGAAACACATCTCAACAGAGGATTAGAATTAGGAGGTAAATCTACGCACCATGCATTAGAGATAAACACTCTATGAGAGGTTCAAGAGCTTCTGTGGTATCTACAGGTGATGTAGAGAAGCAATGTTTTTGCATAGCTACAATGCTGCATTGCAAACTGTAGGAGCAGTGGGCAATCCATGCAGTTTATAATAACACACAGGGATTCACTGTACTGAGGAAATTATTTGCCATACAAAATGTAAAATTGTGGTATATATCAACAGAAGAAAGGTACATATTCAACTAAGGCAGCATAGTTTAGCTATAATAAAAATTGTGTACCCCAACAGAAAATGAGAATAACGAAAACTGTCAGATGTTAAAGGACAGTGTATACCTTTTTTGTTTCCTATTTATAAAATGGCATATTTACATTTCCTGTGATGGTTCCTTAAAAATAAATACTTTTATTTGTATCATTCGCAAACAAAATGCACTCAGAACTGCAGTTCTTTCCACCAGGATTTAAAGGCTGTTAAGCACTGAATTTCAGTGCCTCCTTTGGCTTTCTCATACAATGACATTTGATCTCTAGCAGGGTAAAACTGAAAACATTCCTTTTCATGTGCTCTGCAAGATTTTTACTACTTCTGCAATAACAACTTGGTAAGGATATATTCTGGATTAGTGCCACACACCTCATCCTGAACAGACATCATATACCTCTCTCAGAAATAGTAATCTAAAATATCAGATTGTAAAACTGAAAGATGCATAAACCATTGAAACTGGAGCATATGTATAAAAATTAATATATCAAATTCCCTATCTTTTGTCCATAATAAGACAGATAATTATAAGGGAATACTTGCTTATTAAAAGCACTTAAGCCTATGATTCTACCTTAAACAACTTAAATGTTGCACAGCTCTGAATTTAACATAAACCTTGGGTGCTTTAGACAATGAAATATAATCCAGTGTGTTTAATTTGCTGAAAAAATCTCTTTTTTCTCAAGAAATACATATGATTTATTCACTCGACATTATGCCAACTTAATGTGTGTTCTAGGCTAGTACTTCAAAGCTCATCCTAAGCAGAAGTAATATATCCACAATTAGAAACCTAATATTTTACAAAATGTCAGGCTGTGACAGCTAAATAGAATGTGAAATATGCAGTTGGTACCTTTATATAAAAGGTCATATGTGGATTCTTCTTGAAGAATGAAGAATAAAAAAAAATCAAGAAATTAAAAAAAAAAAATGACACTAAGGTGCAACATGAATTTATGAATGGATTCCCTTGGGTCATTAGCCTTGTAAGAATGTATAAGGCTATTACTTCAGTTCTACCATCAAGAAATTAAATGCCACCCATCAAAAAATGTGCCCTCAATTTTTTTTTATCAAATCAAGGAATATAAGCCATGGCATGTTAAAAGTTACAAATCCTTTTTCTAGGGAAATGAGTATGATTTAAACTATTGACCTAATGATAAATTAGAAGACATGTATTCTTCATTCTTCTTACTGAGTATAATGCAAAATGTCTGAGTATAAAAGTCTAACCTCCAGATTTATGAAGCCCATTATAGCATGCAGGATTAGTTTAAGAGCTATTTTCGGCGATATGGCCAACGTGCGATCCAGGAGCAAGCTTAGGATTAGGCTAATCCTGCATACACCAAGCACTTGTATGCAAATTACCCTCATTTGCAGGTGAAAACTAGGCGAATGAGGGTAATATGCAATCCAGGAAGCTGGCAGCTGTCCGTGCAGGACAAGTGCAGTGTACATAAATGTACTTGGTTAGTAACCAAGTACAGTTCAGCTATCTACAAAACAGAGCCATGACGGCTCCAAATAAAGGCTGCACATCATTGAGGAAGGTTGCCAATGTCCAAGTAGAAGGTCATTAGCATTACAAAATGTAAAAGAAAAAATTAAATGTTTAATTTTATCTACGCCGCTCTTGCCTGGTTAAGCATAGGGCAGTGATGTGCAAACGGGATCGGAGGGAAATTAATAAAATAAACCTAAAATAAGCATTCTAACTAAAATCAGTATTCTGCCATGCAAGTCAATGGCAGTCAGAAGATAACCTGGCCAGTGTGTAATGGTTGCAAAGGGGGGGGGGGACTCAGTGTGGGACATGTAACTATGCATTAGCAGGCAATCCTATGCAAATGAGGGAAGAGTTAGTGAATGCCAGATTTTCTCAGGGTGTGAGGCAGGTTCCAAGAAGGTAAGAGTATAAATAGCTGGGTGCAAGACTAGGATATAGGTGACATGGGGGGGGGGTTGTCAAGCATGCTGTAAGTGGATTGGAGACCTGTGCATCGGAATTGCTCCTAGTGTAGCTCAGCTAAGCTAGGGATGTGTCGAAACCTGCCTAGCACTCTTTACAAAGTGTAAGCAGGTATGCATGCCGCGCACTGGGTTGTACAGGAAGAAAAGGGAAGTTAAACCAGGAAAAAGCAGCTCCATGCACATTTGAGCACACCATTCGCACAGCGCGCACACGGGCCTAAACAGGGAGGCAGTAGGAAGGGAAAACAGCAGTAGGAAGGTAATCAAGGAGACCTAGTCAAGCTGCCAGGTGAAATGTATCAGAATCAGCTAATCAATCAGGAAGCAGCTCAGAACATCACTATAAACCAAGCAAACACCTACCCCCCCTGGTTTTTCCACACTCTACATCACCGGTGTATACAAGCTGGGAAATTTTAAAACTAAACCTACAAAATGAGAAAGGCTGCAGCACGCAACATAGAACGAAATGTGCAAGAGGCTGAGGGTGGTGAGGATGTCAGTGCTGCCGAACAACCACAACCCACAGTGAGGACACAGAGAAGAGTGTACAGACCCAGGGTAACCTACCAGGGGCTACATGATCTGGAGATAGTGGAATGCTATAGGGTGGACAGAGACCTTCTACAATAAATCATTTTGCTGTGCAGGCCACACCTGACACACCACACTTGCCGAAGGGAACCCATCCCAGTGGATACCAAGGTATGTGTAGGCCTAGGTATACTAGCCAAAGGTACCTCCCAAACTACAACTGGGGATAACATGGGCATCTCACAAGCATCAGCATCCAGAGTATTCCACCAATTCCTGGATGCCATGTCAGCAAATGCCAGTGAGCACGTATATTTCCTCAACCCACGTGAGGTGTTTACCAGCAATATGCATCTCTTCCACCAAATAGCTAACTACCCTGGGGTAGTCGGTGCTATAGACTGCATGCACATATGCATCAAAGCACCATCCAGTGAGCAGGGTAGGGCATACATCAACTGCAGAGGCATCCCCTCCATCAACTGCCAGGTTGTATGTGATGCCCAAGGCATTATACTAAATGTGTGTGCTGGCTGCCCTGGAAGCTATGACGATTCACACATATGGCAACTGACGCAGCTGTACCGCAGATTTGTCAAAGTGGATATCCCCTACCGTCACCTAGTGGGGGATGCTGGGTACCCACTGGAGCCTTGGTTGATGACACCCATCAGAAATGCACACACACTTGAACAACAATGCCATAATGATACACACGTACAGGCCAGACATATAATAGAGCATATGTTTGGGATGATCAGCTCACGGTTCTGGTGTCTGGATACATCCAGTGGAGCCCTGCAGTATTCACCAGCTACATGTACCAAAATAGTAATGGTTTGTGCAATGCTACACAATATGATCCTGCGGAAACAGCTGCAGCAGGAACAGCATGGGGCAGGGCCACACAGCCCCGCACCAATGCCAATGCCTGAAAAGGTACAGAATGACTCAGAGGAGGAACAACCTGTCCCTGCTCCAGTAGGCAGAAGGGGGCGTGCCCAGTATGCCCTGGCCTTGGCAAAGAGGCAATGCATAGCATAAGCACTGACACAGTAGGGCCCAGGGAATGACACCTCTCTCCGACCCGACAGTAAAAGGTGTGCCAAACATGACACTACCTGTGCCTAACCATGTATAGGGAGTGTACTATGTGCATCCAACATAGGCAGCCCTCCAGCACCATCCTCAAGTTCGACACACCTTCAGGGTAAGTCAATCAACCTACCAATTGTCAAACAAAGTAGAATGTGCTTTTACCTGTAGCTATGGTATGGATGTGAACATGCAAGGGAATTGGGTGGCCAGATGTCAAGGCAGCAGAGAGTAGACACCCATAGTCGCAGCATGAGATATGTAACACATACTGGGGTCCCCATAGTAGCCAGTACTATACATGGTGAGAAAACCCACTGCAGGAAATGGCCTGGGTGACAGGGGTGTCCATAAGAGTCACACATACCAGTCAGGAAGGATCACGTACCCAGCAACAGTCTCAGCCAGCAGGACAAACACAGACAAATGCTGTACTATGGCCTCCGAATGTGCCCTATGGTTAACCCCTCCCACAGGCTTACACAGACAGACCGCAGCAGGCCAGGCAGTCAGATGTAAGTTGTGAAGTCTAGGAAGTCAGACACTAATAAGTAGGTAAACAAAGCTAGGATCTGTACTACACTGGTAAGCCCTAGCCAGCAGGATAGGTAAGACTACAGAAGGAAATGAAGTACCTGACTTACCAGTACAGTCCTAGCAAATGTGTACAAGTATCAGTTGCGCATCCCCCATCCAATGTACACATAGAGTAATAGTCAGGTTTGCCCCCCCCACTATTCAGAAATGTAGCAACAGTCAATGGCAAATGACCCATGGATACCCTTTAGACACAGCATGCTACCCGTTGGTGTACAACAATAGGTCAGCACCACAGTACAAACAACCTGGACTTGGTCTATACATGCAACACAGATGGCCATACTGGGCATGCTCACAGACTTAAACACATGAAGGCCATGTCTGCAAACACCAGTGGACCAGACATAACTGGAAGTTGCAGTTCTCAGTGTGAACACATGTCAGTATGCACCACTCCTCTCTTGCACACACAGTGGATAGGAATGCAGACAAATATGTAAGGCGAAAGGCACACAGGCATAGATGTGTGGAAGAGGGTGACTGTGACAAGGAGCCATGCAGGCCTGTCCCAACTGGCACAAAGCTTAAGGGCCCCCAACATATGAAGTGTGGATGTAACCCACTGCCGATACTAGCCACCAGTACCTGTCAGCATAACGGTCTATGTGGTGTACATGCCAGCTGTGCAACAAGACTGTACAAGGAAGCAGCCATCTGGTAGCTGTATACATGCACCTGTGACATATGACCCTGTGTGTGCCCGCATGTGGCATGTCAACTCCTACATGAATGGGGTATGACCCATGCACACACTGCCCTCCCCATAGCAGTAGTATGACAAGCCTGCTGAGGTCATCCAATGTGAATTACACCTTTGGGAGAGCTATAGCTCAGTAAAATGCATGGCATGTCCCATAACTGCATACTGCTGTGGTGACAGAGTAGTTAGGTAGTAGTACTAACCCCAGACATGTCAACTGTGTGTGTGTGTGTGTGTGTGTGTGTGTGTGTGTGTGTGTGTGTGTGTGTGTGTGTGTGTGTGTGCGTGTGTGTGTGTGTGTGTGTGTGTGTGTGTGTGTGTGTGTGTGTGTGTGTGTGTGCCTGTGCCTGTGCCTGTGCCTGTCTGCCTCTGACTGTGTAGAGTGAAATGGTTGTTAGGCTACTCACACTCCATGCAATACATATATTAAACTTTGACCAGGATGCTCATGTCACTCACCTAGAAGTACACCTCTGGGAACATGATAGCCCCGTAATCACCATGGCAAGTCCTGTAACTGCATACTGCTGTAGTGTGATAAACTAGTTGGGTAGGTGTTTGAGCCCCAGCCCTGGCAACTGTGTGTGTTTGTGTGTGAGTCTGTGTCTCTAGGTAGAGAGCAATGCTTTTTAGGCTACTGACACTCCATACAATACAAATACACTACTTTGCCAAGGCTGCTGATGTCACTCATCTAGAAGTACACCTCTGGGAACATGATATCCCAGCAATCGCCTTGGCACATTCTGTAATTGCGTACTGCTGTAGTGTGATAAACTAGGTAGGTGTTCGAGCCCCAACCCTGGCAACTGTGTGTGTGTGTGTGTGTGTGTGTGTGTGTGTGTGTGTGTGTGTGTGTGTGTAGAGAGCAATGCTTTTTAGGTTACTCTCACTCCATGCAATACAAATACACTACTTTGCCATGGCTGCTGATGTCACTCATCTAGATGTACACCTCTGGGAAATTGATAGCCCAGTAATCGCCGTGGCATATCCTGTAACTGTGTACTGCTGTATTATGATTTAGAATGGTGGTAGTGTTCCATCTCCATCCATGCCAGTTCTGGATGTGATGAGTGTGTCGCAGTGGCTGTGTATGGACCAATGCATTATAGACTCCGCATTCGCAGTACATTACAAATGTCCTACTATGGTAGACCTGCTGATGTCATTAATTGTGAAATACACCTTTGGGGAAGATAAACTTCAGTAATGTCCGTGGCACATAATATAACTGCGTAGTGCTGTAGTATAGTAAACCAGCTAGGTAGGGGGTTTACTGCCAGACATGACAGGTTGTGTGTGTATGTGTTTGTAACTCGTGTCCTGTGTAGAGGTGGTTGTGAGTCTGTGACACCTGTGGGCAATGAGGAGAGGTTTTGCTAATTTCATTTATGGTGGCCCTACTATATATCACAATGTCAACCATACAGAGATAACGGGTATAAATGGCTGAGAGGCTGGGGTGCAAAGCCATACCCATACATGTGATATCAAGGCCTGCCAATCACAGTTAGCAACCCCACTGTGCCTTCACATGTGACTCACAACAAACATACCATGCCTGACAACATGGCATGTATGGACAGATGACACTGACATCAGCAAATGCTGTTAGCATGCTACCAATGTGGGTGCAGGGTGGATGTGCTGACCAGTACCACTCACTGCCGCACGTGGGCAAGTTGGCACATCTGATAAGTTGTGTTCACAGTATGGGCCAGACACCCAAGGTACAGTTCCACATGTCACTGTATATGAATGTGGGATGTGTGCACATCCAAGACACCATCCAGGTCAGGGACTAGGAAACACATTTATGGCAAGTGATGCACAGCATTGGCCACACACAATGGTCACCCAGGTGCCTGGAAGATGGATGCAATACTCACCTGTGTGGACAAATGTAGAAGCTAAAGACCTATGTCACAATGCAGACCATTGCATGTGGGCTGATGCCAAGGTATACCCATCACCTAACCTGGTAAAGCCTGCTGGCACTGTTGGTCAACACTCACCCGTGCAGACATGCACCCATGCATGTCTGAACTGGACCCTGTGTGTTTGTGTGTGTGTGTTGTATGGTGCATATGTCCATGCTCATTGCCCATACGACCGTCATATCACCTGCGTGGTGCATGTGTTTCCTGCACATTGATGTGTTGTGACAGTCCCATTAGTGACAGGCTGCACTCCTGGCCCTGCCAAGTGTGTTAATGTGTGTGCATCCCTGTGCTGACACTGGCACCTGTTCATGCAGACAGGCACGTGTGCATCACCTACTGTATATTTACAGTATCCCTGTAGCAGATGTCACTCACCATCACATATATGTTCTGAGTGCTCCCCACCAGATAACCCATGTGATAGCACTACATAGCTGTTGGGTGTTTGATACCCTGTGCTTGTAGGTGTGTGAGACAAACATTTGTCGGTTTTACCCTCCCACCCCTCCCTGACATGTATTCGCCCCTGTCTGCCTCCCACACACCCTCTCTGCCAGATGTGGAGATCCACAACTGAATTGCTTAGGCAGCAGCATGTGTATTTAATGTGATGCTCATAATCAGCTGATGGCCTCTTCACGTATTGCAGGCCTACATTAGCCAATTGCATGTGGAACAGGTGTGGTAACGTTCCCATAGCCAATTGCATGGAATCACATTCCACTTCCTGGGAACATCCTGTTGGTGCTGGCCCTTGTCTGTCACTGTGAGCAGGAGCTAGAACTGTCATTTGGCAAACAGCATTTTAGATGGGTTGGGGATTTACCTCTAACAACATACACTGTGAGAAGAGGGCAAAAAGCAGGAGGGGGAATGTGCATGACCTGCTTACAAACTTTAAGTGCTGCTTTACTGCATGTAGAGTAATATTGGATTAACAGTGTTTGTCTGGATATGCCTGTCATACATGTCGCAATACCTGCCATGTCAGTTCCATGTATATTAGGAATCCCCATCTGCAGGCTCATCTGCAGACTGGGCAGTGTTGTTCCTTTGGTGTCACGTGTTAGCCACGATGCAGCTATCCAAGGAATGCAGACGGTACTGTGAGGAATATGCAGTCTCTTGATGGTGAAGGCCATGACAGTTATTGACTACATATCCCTCATTGGAAATAGGTTGCAACAAACCCCGTTACAATGGTAGATTAATGAGGGTATCACAGCGACATGTCTATACTGGCCCTGTGTATGTGCTGTCAGCCACACCTCTGTCAACCTTTGCACATATGTCATGTATGAAGTGGTGCATATGTGCTGTACACCATAAACAGTGTAAACATATGTGATAACACACTAGTGATATATCAGAGTGCTACACATGTCATGTACAGTAGGGGTTACACTTAATGCCATACCCTGGAAATCGTGTGGATGTTTGTACAGTACCGAGGGCTGTGTAGTGATGGTGAATGTTGACAGTGTGTACTGTTCATATGTATTATGGCCTCTGTACAGATTGTGGTAGATGTCATTGTCCTAGCTCCCCTTCTATCTGTTGCTACATGCTGCCCCACTGTATGATACTATATTACCTTACATGTGTGTAGGGCCATACACACACGTCTCATACCAGAAACAGCCATCAGACTGGACTGTGTAGCAGCCCAGTATATGTAGGGTCATGCTGTGAGTGGCACATATGAGGATGGTGTAGGACAGATAGTCCATATACTGTACTAATATGCTAGCGTACCATATGTGGCTGTGGTTATGTTCACATTGGTTGTGGTTATGCACTGTCACACAGGTGTAGCCTACCCTGTGCTGTGACATGGCTGTCGAGCCTGCTATATATGCAGGTACTGTACCATGATAACCTTATGATGTCTGCCAATAGCACACATATTATGAGCATATGTCACCTTCCTCACACACTGTGTCTGTGACAACAATCCCAATGACAGTAGCAAATGTCTACTAATATACCAGCTATACATACCAGACATCACCCTGCACTACTACTACATTGGGACTATAGGGGCTGGGGTAGGGCTACACTCCATATCCAGGACATATGGTGGGACGATATGGACATGCACATATCCAGATAGCCATATATATATATATATATATATATATATATATATATATATATATATATATGACTAATATGACTACACATGTGTAGTACTTCCAATTACCACTGTCATGGCAACCACCCACTATGAATCCCTACATCATGTGGGCGTATTCCCTGTGTGATGGGCATCCTTCCTGTGTGTGGGCATCAATGTTACAGACAGCAGGTAGCAATAACTCTTACAGGAGTACCTGCACACTCAGGGCAGCTACATATACATATATGTAGGAGGATCAGGAAATACAGACAGACTGTGAGTAGAGTGGTGTAATGCTATGCATAGTACTGGTGTTACAGGGTGTGTGTGTGTGTGTGTGTGTGTGTGTGTGTGTGTGTGTGTACATACTAGTTTACCTTGGACTGCAGTCTATCTACATAGCTCACTACTGTGGGCCATCCTCTAGCTGGACAGAGGTGTGCCTATTGTGTTGTCTGTCCACCACACAGGTCCTGTGTTGGATATTACACTGGCAGTGTGTATGCGTGCTAGCAGTACATGGCTATATCCATTTGTGTACCTGATGTATTCCTGCATAAGGGTATGTTCCAACACATCCTGTAGCACCAGCATGTTCTAGGGTGTGTTACTGCAATATTGCGGGTATGGTCCTGCATTCCTGCCTTTGTCCTCCACATATATGACAGCCTTTGTCTTGCTGTGATACGGGTATGGGTTGTTAGGTAATGGCCTATCATTCACCATTGCTAGCATTCCTACTATCATCCTAGTCATAGCGTGGACACCCACAACATTTGTTGGCCAGGGACCATACATGTGACAGATACATTGACATTACCACAAGTAATGAATGTCCCTCTAAGCCTTGACTACAGGGTATAATTGGAGGCTGCCGAACTACATCTGATATTGACTGTTACGTATTGTGCAGGCTAATCCGTTGTCAAATGTACAAATTGAAGAGCTTAGCCTGGACACCATAGTATGATATATATCCGCACTGTCTGCATCGACTGTTATGTGTGGGCATTGCATACATCACTGGTTATATACATCAACAGCCATGTGCTGTCAGAAATGGTATACATTATTGTATGGTACACAAATAAAAGTTGTCTGTCTATTTATACATGTGTGTAGTGTCATGTCCTTTGAACTGTGAGTGGGTATATGTGCAATGTAAGTATCCCCTTTGTGGGGCTGGTTGCCACACCACACCTGTCACAGGTACCGGTTACAGGGCTTGTGGCTGGGGATATACATTCCACCCAGTACATCCACACTACTGCTACACATGTATGGCTACTAATACCCTTTGTCTGTGTACATGTGTATGTACCCATATATCCCATATATTGTATCTATATATATATATATATATATATATATATATATATATATATATATATATATATATATATATATATATATATATATATATATATATATATATATATATATATATATATATATATATATATATATATATATATCTATACATCTATATATATATATATATATATATATATATATATATATATATATATATATATATATATATATATATCTGCACATGATCATCAATGTATGGATGTGTGTGCATATCTGTACCATAATGTGTAGCCCTTCAACATAGTACATTCCCTACGCTACAATGGCGTATCTGCATGATATGTTACAGATATTGGACTGACATGTACAGGTGACATGGATAACCATTGGAGCATTGTAGCTGTGTTGTGGTGGGTCCTGCTGTCAAGTACTGCATGTGCTGGATATTGGTTTGCATAGCATATCCATTAGGGCTGGGGGTGGTTTACATTGCAGTAATTGCCAGGTGTCCCTCATGTGTGCCCCCACCCCCATTAACTGTGCTCATGGACAGTTATATCATACGGAGTGGGCCAGGACTCCGTCCCCATGTGGAAATCATATACACATGTCTATCTGTATATACATACGTACACATGTATATATATATATATATATATATATATATATATATATATATGTGTATATATATACATATATATGTGTGTATATATATATATATTTTTTTTTATGTATATCTGCATAAGTACATATGTTACACCCCCATATATAGAGGGAGAGAGCTGGACATTGATATAGCTCTAGCTATGTATATGTATCCATGTGTATATATATGTGTATGTAGATATATATATGGATATATACACTGAACATATTAATCTATCTCGGTACGATAGCTGTCCATATGTGCATGCATGTTCGGCCTATATGTGTGGCCTGTACCTCATTCTCTTGGCAAGTGACATGGATGACCTTAGGACTGAGGTCTGTCATTCATGCAGACATGTACGTGTTTCAGATGTGTCATCTCCAGCAATATATGTGTTCTACCACCTATATCCATATAACTTGTAACATTTGAAGTGTATTAGAGCAGGATATGACAGATATCCCCTATATGTACCCACATTATGGCACACTATGTTCGTGATTCATGCATTAAGAGGTTGTGTGGTGTGTTATTACTACATTCTCTGTGCTGTTGACTGATTGTGTTGGATGATATGTATGTGGAATGAGTGGTTATTTACATCTGTCATGGTTTAATGGTACATCACATTGTGTATGATTTGCAGTGTCCCGGGTATGGCCCTTCCACAGGCTGTATATTGTGTTTCAGGGTAAAACATCAGCTGTCTGATACAGAGTGAGTTAGTGACATTTGAGCGGTCGTACGCGGGTGTGCGCATGTATGCACAGAGCTAAGCAATGCTAAGCTCGGGTTGCATTACCTTACACTTAGCTAGCATCTACTTAGTTCATTCTGTGTAGGCAATGCTTACCCCTGCGCGAATACATGTACACACACTTACCACTGCGTATCCATGTGTACTACTACTGTTATGCGCTTACACATGCTTATTAGTGCCTTTGTCTGACACTTCACATGTGCATTTAAGGCAGTACTCCTGTGCAAATATAGATGTTACTTAGTAGGTTATACAGCAAAGCAAAGGTAACATACGGATATCACATGGAAAATAGGATGTGCTGCAGTGGGACTCGGCCCGGGAATGCATGCTCATTAGGTGGATGCTCTGGCCATTACACTGTTACTGTTTTCCTTCATTTGCATATGTCTACCATAATGACATACACATGTTCCCTTCCCCCTGCACCCGAGCTCCATGTATACAGCATCCATCCATTCCCTGGTTGCTGGCCCTGCCATACACCTCCACACATTTCCCTCTCTGCACTTCTCAGTACACCTCCAGTATATTGTCCCCACCCAAGCATCTGCAGGCTTCTCATCCGTGTAGTCCATATATGTACCAGCCTTCCCCTGATCTTTCTGTGATACTGGTGGTGACATCAATGTGACCCACAACTGTTGGTTCATCCTGCCAGGGACGAACCTGTTGTTGTGTCAGGAGTAGACCTAGCTGGTCTACAGTCTTCCTCCCACTGGTAGCATTCTGTCAGGGTATTCTGTAGCAGCACTTTACTCACACACCTGGCCAGCCTCATCTCCCGGTTCCACGGTACCAATGCCCCAGGTGTGACATACTGTGCATGAAGCACACTCACATGCCCCCATGGTGTGCACCGTATGTCATTATTCCCTTCGGTATTATGCAGGACTACTATTCTCACAGTATGATTGGACAGGCACTGTTCTGTGCCGCACATAGACTGCTCATAATACTGTGGTTGTGCAATGGATACATGTGTTCTGATTTTAATCTACACATTTTTATACATTTCCTATACTGCTGGAAGCCTGTGCTGGATGATGTGTTTGTGATTACAGCAGCTGAATGTGTAGCCACCATGGCGTAGTGGAACTCATGTCTACTATAGTGTGCAGGGTTGGGGGTTTCCAACCTGGCAGTGCAGATTATTTTGTTACTGGCCACAACAGCAGCTGTTGGCTGCAGAGTGACTGAGGCACTGTAGAACAATTGTAGGTGAGTATGTGCTTGTTTGCGTGTAGCACAGCATTACTGACCACTGGTTGTGGCGTCTTGCCCTCAGCCTCTACATTGCTTCACCAGTGTGGTACTCGCATACCTGCGGCCAAACAGGCTTACACCCGCTTGCTCCCGCATACACACATGGAACGTCATGCATTTTGTTCACATCTGTCAACCAGGACACTCGGACTGTATGCTTGTCTATTGTCAGCGGTGGCCCGGGGTGTAGAGCTCCACATTGACCCCAGCTACGTATCCCAATTAATACCGGGGTGATCACATTCATAGAGGGTAACAGACATAACATAGCTACATCCCCCATTAAACATGCTTAATTTACATTAAACTGTCAGTATTATCCATGCTTAGGTCAGGTTTACATGTCAGATATGACTGTTTACAAAGGTCAGTTTAAGGTGAGGTTGGATTCCTGTTACACAGGTCAGGATAGGTTACATGCAGGTATTCGGGGTAGGTGTGCATATTCCATACCTGTTTGGTACAGTAGAGGTGAATAGCTAGAGAGTAGGTAAGTAGTGGGGGTGACATTGTAACTGTCTAGTAGCCCACAGGTAAATTGGATGAGGAGCAATAGGAAAGGTATGTTGGATGTTGGGATTTGTATGCAAGCAGGACAAGAGGTGTCGGTATCACTAGTTGATGTCGTGGTATAGAGTGCGAGGTGGGGGGGGGGTTCTCAAGGTGGTGAGCCTGTGCTGCTCCAGGTGTTCTTGTGGTGTTCCTTCATGTGTTGGTTACATGCCCTGTGGGACAGCTGTGATACTACATGTGGGTTGGGGTTCCAGATACTGGCAATATAGTGGGGGAAGAGGGTCTCACCTGAGTGTACCCATAGAGATTAAGAGGAATGAAACAGTGTGTGATAGGTATGTGGTGTGCATGGGGCATAAAGGGGGGTGTTAGTAGGGGGATTATCCAGGGATGTGCAGGATGGCTGCAGGGAAGGTCCACAGCTGGCCATGTTGTCTAGGACAACAACTGTACATATGCACTGCATTTGGTGTTTGCCTTGTACACTCACATCCCTGGGTGGGGGTGGGGACTTCAATAATACCTTGCGATGCCCATTACATTGGCTTACATGCCTACACTGGGGTGTTGCGACCATGTGTTCATAGGTGTTGTGTGGTGGGTAATGCAACAACACACATGGTTATACCATACTTTGCCATGTACACTGGACTGTGCTGCAGTGGAACCCATATCGGGAATGGCTGCCCATTAGGCATAAGCATGCCTGTCGACTGTACAGAATCCGCTGCCTGTCCAGAGTTTGCTTCATAATATTGGTGTGTTCCTCTTACAATCCACACCTGTCTGGCAAATACCTGGGAACTGACACCATTAAATACAGACAAGTAATTGGGTTTACGACTCCATATCCTTCAGACGTGTCATGCTAATGCATAACCTATTATTTTATCAGCTTTCTAAGGTTGTAAGTGGCATATGTACTTTTTGTCCCCCCAACGGTTTAGGTTCTGTCCAGTGGTTTAGCTCTTAGAGGTTGAGAGGTATGGGTGTAAACTCTGCCCAATTCGCAATATTACTGACATCCCTGGTGCGGTCCAAATACAACTGCACCAGCCAACACCTGCACGCCTAGGCCCATAATTACATACCCATAGTTCCCCCACCTGGACCTTCTCTACAGCACTCATCCTTACTGTGGTTGCAGGTGGGGTCTAACCACACCACTACACACTGCCCACTCTCCACGTGTCGGGACCCATGTCGTATGTTGTCTCAACCCATGGGTCATCAGGCTTGCACAACCTACTGGTCCATGTATGTATACAGCCTGGTTGGGTAAATTGTTACAGGGACTGACTCCAATTATCATTAATTTTTGGGGTGTCCCACAAGGGACATTGATGTCTTTGTTTTAAGATTAGTCATGGCAGGTCTCTCCCACTGTTAGTATCCTGCCTGTGGTCTGGGAAGCGGTGGTGTCTTTGTATGTTTCACCCATCTAGGTGGGAGGAGGGTTGATGCTACATGTTACACATTTGTTGATTGGACTCGGCCTGTGAACATATGTAATCTTTAACTGGTGTATCATATCTATAAATATATCAATGTATATATAGATCTAGATATATATACATATGCTGTATACTACTATTTAACAAACTGTTTACTAGTCCTGAGGAGCTGTTCTGCCCGGGTCTCTGCTGTAAATGAGACAGAAGCTCAGCCAGACTTACCCGGTTAACAGATGTGATTAAAATAACTAATTCAATTAATATCCTAGCTATATATATATATGTGTATGTACACACATATAAACATATATATTTCTACATTTTTTATTTTTTATTTTAACATTTGTTGACCGGGAAAGTCCGACTAAGTTCCACAGATCCTGCTTTCAGCGGAGGCCCGGGGAGAAATGCTCCAGAAGCATGTCTTTAGAATGTGAGAGGAAACCAGAGTACCCGGAGGAAACCCTCGCGAACGCAGGGAGAACATGCAAACTCCACACAGAAGGCACCCCAGCCGAGAATCAAACCAGAGAACATCTTGCTGTGAGGCGACAGCATTAACCGCTGCACCACTGTCTATATCCATATATATGTATATATCTGTATTTGTATACATATATGTGTCTAATGACATATGAATGTATGGGTGTCTGCATATGTATATATCTATATGTGGGTGTTTAATTATAGTCTGTCTCTGTATTTACACATTTGTACTACAGAGAGAGGGAGGTTCACTCCATGTAGGTATATGTATATATATATATATATATATATATATATATATATATATATATATATATATATATATATATATATATATATATATATACACACACACACACACACACACACACACACACACACACACACACACACCCCTCGACAGTTGTACATCTGTACATCTACATCTGGTTATTCAGTTCTTTGCCATGTACACTAGACTGAGCTGCAGTGGGACTCATAGCGGGAGTGGCTGTCCATTGGGTGGGGGCCCTGCCCAATGCACACTGTTGCTTACATTCCTGGGGCAGTCCACATAGGCACATTCCAGCCAACACCTGCTCAGCTAAACCCATAATTTCTTACCCATAGTTCCCAATCCGCACATCCTCTTTGGCACTCTTCCTTACTCCAGGTGCAGGTCGGGTCTGGCCACACCTGTACACTGTACCCACTCCCCACTTCTCAGGACCCATCACGTATGCTGTCCACCCCATAGATCATCAGGCTTCCCCAACCTTGAAAACTGGGAATATGAGTGGCCTGACATTCAACATTGGTGTAATGGCAGGGAACTGAAATATGTTTGACTTTTTGGGTGTCCCACAAGGGATATACATGTCTTTGTTTCAAGATTGGACTTGGTGGGTCTCTCCCACTGGTAGTATCCTGCCTGTAGACCGGGAAGCAGTGGTGTGTTTACTTTTATTGTGTATCTTTATGTTTCACCGGTCTAGCTGGGGGGGGGGGGGGAGTTGATGCTACGTGTTACACTTATGTTGATTGGACACCTCACCACCACATGCACAGCCTGTGCACATATATAATTTGTAACTGCTGTATCATATCTTAACTATATACATGTGTATATTTACACACATACACATATATACACATATTACTATATACAGATATATCTGTATATGTATGCATACATGTATATATTTTTATATTGCTGTCTATATATATCTAACGACATATGGGTGTCTGCATATGTATATATCTATATGTGGGTATGTATATGTATTCTGTCTCTGTATGTATACATTTGTACTACAGAGAGTGAGAGGTATAAATCCATGTAGCTATGGGTAAATATACACACACATACCTCTACATATATACATCTACATCTGGTTATTCCGTTCCTTGCTATGTAGATTAGACTTTTCTGCAGTGGGACTCATAGCGGGAGTGGCTGCTCATTGGGCAATGCCTCTGCCCAATTAACACATTTGCTTACATCCCTGGGGCTGTCCATATAGACCCACATCAGTCAACACTTGCACACCTAGACCCATAACTAGCTACCCATAGTTTCCCACCCGCACCTCCTCTACAGCACCCATCCTTACTCTGGGTGGAGGTCTGGTCTGAACACACCACTACACGCTGCCCACTCTTCACTTCACGTGACCCACATTGTACGTTGTCTCGACCCATGGGTCATCAGGCTTTCCCATCCATGTATTCCGGGCATGTAAACACCCCGGCCAGAATGGTCATTGCATTAGCTTGCTTCCATAATATGTCAATTTTTGGTGCGTCCCACAAGGGAAGCTCCTGTCTGTGTTCCAAGATTAGATTTCACGGGTGCACTGTGTACCTCCCCCCTGGTTGTATCCTGCCTATGGTCTAGGGAGCATTGGACTATTTACATTGTTTGTGGGTTTATGTGTATGTTTCCTCTGTCCGGCTGGTGGGGGAAGGTCATGCTACGTGTTACATGTTTATTGCTTGGGCCCCTCACTTCCATTGGAATAGCCTGTGAACATATGTCATTCTTGTGTGCTGTTTCCTATCATAGCTGTATATCTGTGTATATCTACGTGCACACACACACATACATATATAAATAAATCCATGTGGGTGTATGGGATGTATGGCCTTAATCTCATTTATCTATTGCTATGATGGCTTAGTGGTTAACTACTTTGACTATACTGTGCAGGGACCTGGGTTTGAGCCTTGCTGAGGCAGTTTATTTTTTTTCTGAGCGGAACTTGGGCTATTGGGTCCAGAGTGATTAAGGCACTTTAAAGCAGTTGTAAGTGGGTTTGCGTGACGGTAAGCACTGCTAACCTCCGGTTGCAGTTTCTTACACTCATTAGCTTCTACTTTGCTTACTCTTTGTGGGCAGTGCTTACCCCCTTGCAAACGCATTTGGACACGCTTACCGCTGCTTATTTGTGCTTAGACCTGCTTACTAACACTTTACATGTGCATTTCATGCAGTACTCCAGTTCACATTTAATTGTTATTCTGTAGGTTATACGGCAAAGTGATGTAAAATTATGTTCATATACAGATTTCACATGGAAAATGATTTGTTTTGCAGTGGGACTCGAACTGGGAATGCCTGTTCATTAGGCGGATGATCTAACCACTCCACTATTGCTGTGCTGCTTCATTTGCATATATATTCCTTGTTATCCTCTTTAGCCTTTTCAGCTGCTTTACCCGTAGCTAGATGATGGGCAAACCTGTGCTCCTACTGTTACATTTCCTCGGGGTTTTAAAAAAAAAATAAATAGGGTTTCTTCATTTTATTTGACTGTACTGTTGCTGTTGAACACATGGGGACTGTTGGTGGGGATATGCGGACACTTGTGAGCAGTCTCGCTCATTTATTTGCACATTCTTCTGTTCTACTTTGCAGAGGCGTGTTTATTCTGAGAGCTCTGTTCTCAGACATGCCCGCTGCACTCGTCCACGCTCCATGTAGCATTAGGAGTTCAGGCAGTGTGCCTTCATTAATATGCTTGGTGTGCTGCCGTCCTCCACTTCAACTGCTGCTTGCGTGCAGGACTAGATTAGTCCTCCACGGAAGATTAGTAAATCCGGGGGAATGTTTTATCAGTCATTACATTAGTACCATTTCATACAAGGTCATATGACATATTTTCCCTTAGAGTTCATAATAAAGCTTCCCAGGTAATTTCTGATAGTGTACTCTGGTACAAAATGCAAATAAAATGTTATTCTACAGATAGGATTTTTAGTGTAATATAACACACAAGCTGACTCTACTAATGTGGCTGCTTCAAATTATGAGATTAAGACCTAGCAGATAAAAAATCAAACAAAATTCTCCCCTAAGTATTCATAATACAACTTTAAGAGAATAATAAGGTTTAAAATGTTATTCTTTTAGGGGAATTTAAATGCTTCTCGGTGGTGAACATGAACTAAGTTTGGAAATTGCCATAATGGTTAAAGTGCTTACCTTAAAGACACAAGGTACAGGGTTTGATTCTCACCTTTGAGTGAAAATTGTTTAAGCTTAAAATGGCCTGCAAAGGCAGCTAGCTTAGGATCCTACCTATGATCCTATAAAAAAATCTCCCTAGTGAGTACTGTTGTGCTTGCCTTAGAGACAGTGATTAGCAACAAATAAGCCATGGGCCCTATTCATGATTCTCTTTCTTACGTTTACACTATTGGCCATTCTGATGTCATGGAAGCAATGTACTATTGTCTAATGTCAAAGGGTGCAGTGGATCATAAGGAATACAACCACAATTCCTTGGATAACTGGCATTCTTTTCTATATCATAAGGGGTGGTGATTCAGTTCACCAAGCCTCAGTGTTTGCCTTTCTTACTGTACAGGAGAATGTGCTCACAGGTGAAAGCCATTGTGGCCCACACTAATGACATTAGATAATCCCCTAAATGAGTGGATGGGGTTAGGTCATATAGATACCTACACTGCTGGAATGCTAGTAAGGCATTTATCAAGCCTGATGACTGCCTGTATGACGACTCCAGATGGTTCTCATCTTTGTACTTTACTGAGTTATTTTATTTATACAGATGCACAAATGGGAAGAGTCTAATTGCATGGTCATCAAGCATGGGGACAAGAACACCTAAAATAATCTAAATGCTGAAGGTGACCCTGCCAGTATGATTGTTTTTAAACCATATTTGTCACATCTTGCTAAAATGAGAAAAAATATATAATTTTTTCTAGAGAAAAGTGCATGTTTATTATGCAATAAAATCTTTTTTTTTTCATTCCTGTAGCTGTACCTTATTTGCATAAGATCTTTTCTCCATTCACTAGGTCTATCAGACACACCTTAGCCTCCCCTGAGCTAAACTTAACCAATGTCTGAGAACTGTGAAGTGATGGACACTGGCAAACATCATACTGCTGCTTGTACATTTTTCCGCATCACCTACCTTAAAAGCACCAGAATTTCTGCCCTCAGGTGGTACATGTATGTTTCTGTGCATGTACAAGTTTCTGTATGTATATGCATTTTTTGAATATAACTACTTCCTTTTTAGAAATTTGTAAAATGCTATGTCTTCTTGATGAATAATTTCTTTTATACCATTTCTTGGTATTTCAGGAACATTCTTAGTTTCTAATTTTGTGTTCACTGAAATCCTCTCTACCAATATTACTGTAATATTCAATGACAGCTTCTGTTCCAAGCTTCAGATTACTACCGTACTTCTGCTGCTTAATATAATTACCAGTATTTTTGTTGGTTAATGTGTGTATATAGGTTCTTTTGCTTTCAGTAACATTTAAATTGCTTGAAACTGTGATAGCATATATACATTTCCACAGAATATGGCTGGTTTCAGAAACAGCTGACAAAACTGGAGCATGAGTGAAATGCATTCATACACATCAACATTACCTTTCCTAGCAAGAAACCAACAAATGCAGCACAATCTCCTTCACTAATACCCCTACAAAAGGGACCGCCTATTGGAGTTTAACTGACTTGTGCATGATTAGCAATGAGGTTACTAAAGAAAGTAAAAGAAAAGAGGCAATCAAAATTAACGAGTGTAAAAGAAGACTGAGGAAGGTTAACAAAGGAAATGACAATGTAGATACATAGAGATTTATGGCTGAAAGAATTGGAAAAGAAGAAATATAGAAGTTGAGAAACTGATGGGCAAAGAAAGTGAAATACAGAAGAATCACGACATGCAGAAATTATGGAAAACGTTTACAACAATAGGACTGATTTTTGACTTGCAATGGTGATCATTACATTACTGGTGCAGTGTATCTAAGAGGTTCAAGGAAGAAGGGCTATATTTAGAAGAGGAACGTTGGAGATGTGGAGAAGCAGAACCAGACATGTTGCACGTATGGTGATATTGTATAATAGTTTAAAAGGAGTGGAATAGGATGCAGGAAATTTGTAAAGAGGTATATAAAAATGAGGTTAGAAAACATTCAGTTTTGTGCCTGTTTGGAGTAGAAGAATGCACCAAGTTGAAGGGTAAGCCTAGAACTCCTACTAGTAGAAGGCTCGCTTAAAACAGAAATTGCATAGTTGTTGTAAGAGAAGACATAAGGGATCTAAAAGGACAATACATGAGATAAAACAAAGTAATGAAATAATTAGCAGGTTTAATGAGGTAGAAACAAGGTTGGTGGTTAAAGAGAGTCATTGTAGGGGAAAGGAAATATTGAAGTTATAGCACAAGTTAAATGGGTGTATAGAAATAATGGAGATAATAGACTGGAAGGTGGAGATAAAGATAAGAATTATATTGGGGAGTCACTAATTTAGAATGGGTTGGAAGGGGAGTCACTAATTTAGAATGGGTTGGAAGGGAACAGAATATTTAAAGGGCAAATGAAGTGATATGTTTGTCTTCCTCTCCAGTGAGCTGCAATCACAGTAATGTTAGACTGAATTATGAAAGATTAAAATAAGATAAGCCTGTATGATAACATAAGAAAATGTATATTGGGTTCATTCAAATGGATCTGGAAATCACAATACAATTGAGAAAATAAATGCTCAAGATTTTGGCCTTTCATCCCTAATAATTTGTCCACTTATTCCTGATACAGGACATAAGATGTGGAGAGTTATGGTTGCCTCTTTTTCTGTTATATGCATGACAGTAAACTTACACACACACACACACACACACACTAGCAGTCTACAGATATGCTACACCAACGGTCTCAAATTAGATTGGGTTTTCACTCAGCTCAAAGCTTTATATGACAAATCAAAATCTTTTAGTGACATAAAGTGTTTGAAAATAAGCCTATCATTGCACAGGAGAAGTAATTGTCAGTGTATGTGTGTCTTCCTGACATTTCTGGAGACAAACATAGGAGTGATTGTTTTTGTAGATAAAAGCTTATTCTGCAGATCAGATGATTACAGGACCAGTAGTTTAGAATAATTGGTTTATTCATTATTTCAGCAATGGACCTGATCAAGAATTAATCACATATGTAGCTCCCACTCACCTCCTCCTCCAGACATACCCCACTTTCCCACGCTCACTGACAAACACAGACACACACAACTCCCTTACTATCCTTCTGGAAAAATGTTTGTCTGGTATCTTGAAATTTAAATGATTTTACTTTTTTTTGTAATTTTCTGATATAAAATGAGTCTTTTCAATTAAAAAAAAATAAATGCCAATACAAGAAGTAAAATATTTTAATAGGATAGGGTTACAAGCAGTATGTGTATTTCAGTGTGTTTTCAGAGGGTAATTTCTAATAATAATAACTTAGCAACTTTTAGACATATATATGGCTACAGATATTTTGATTAGTCAGAAGACAGTCACCTCATTTTTCTATTGTCTGACAGTCTTCAAAGAGCACTGCTGTGCTGGGGTGTGGCCAAGATGTCCACTGTGTAGCAACATTTTTTTATCAGCTCTGTCTTTCAGTCCTTTTTCTGACAGGATTTTAAGAATATATCTACCCTAATTTTGGATTTTTTGTCTTCAATAAAATTTTAGACTATATATTAGGATAATATCTAAACATTTGTTCATAAATTGTAATTTTTCCTGTCAAAAAACTAAGATATCTGCATCAGAACATGAGCTTCAACAAATCTTCACATCAGAAAACTTTTAAAAAACAATTCCAATCATTAATAACTAATCTACAAGTAGTCTCAACAAAACTAGATAAAATGGATATGAAATTGGATAACTTTAAAGAGAAATGTACTCAATAAACAGATCTTATACATGTTGACCTTACCCAGCAGAAAAAGCAGATATCTGGAATAGAAACAGCACTGAGTGACACAGAGAGCAGAACTCAAGAAAATGAACATAACATTGAGTTTTTATTAAAACAAAACTCTCTCTCCTTCAATCAGAAGTGGATGATCTTGAGAATAGGTCACAAAGAAACAACATAAGAATATTTGGCTTACCAGACAACACAGAAGGAACTGATATGGTGAAATTCCTCTCTTCGTGGATACCTGAAATTTTGGAACTCCCATAAGCTTTTTCATATGGTATTGAAAGAGCACATAGATATTTAGTAACAGCTAAAAATAAAAATAGTTTCACTAAGTCTGTCATTGTGAAAATTTTCTTTTCTCATGACAAAGTAATGGTATTAAAGACAACATGGGTAAAATCACCAATTAAAATAAAAGATAGTTATTCGATTTCATAATGATTATTCTCCAACTGTTATTTCAAAAAGAAAAATGTTTCTGCCTTTAATCAGAGCTCAAGAAAACTCAAATAAAAACCCACTTGCTATTCCCTGCAAGACTAAAAATATTTCATCAAAGTGGTTATAAAATATTTCAAAATCTAGACTCTGCCATCTCATTCATTAAAAATAAAATAATAGAAAGAATTGAAGACATGGAATGGGCAAATACTAGCCTTAAAAGAATTGCAGACAATAACACCTGGAAAACCTTTGATCCTAAAAAGAAGCTTAGAATGATTAGCAATTAATCATTCAACAAAATTATTAGCTAGAATATATCATTCTTCAATTCCTTTTAACATTAAAAGAGTCTTAGATCGTGATAAAAACCTTTAACTGAATCTTCAAGCATTCAGTTACTATGACCCTATAAGTCGAGGAAAGGAAAACGAATTTCCAGGTGAACTTCTTATTTTGTTACTATATAGGTAGTTATGTTATTTTACTACTATTAGAGATGTGCTTAGTGATGGTTGCAGTGCTCTATAGTAATATATTCTTATTTTTAAATTTAGATTAATGCTCATTTCTAGTTGTGCTTCTTGTTTTCCTGTTATTTGTGTATTTTATATCACTTGATTCAGTTTAATAATTTGGTGCTGATTACTTGTTAAACAGAATGATTATGGCAGCAGCTTATTCTGGATATCTCTCTGATTGGATATATAACAGCTCGCCTGGAATTAATAAGTGCTGTATTATGGTTGCTCGGGATTTATAGAGATTAATAGTTATAAATATCTAAGTGATGAAAAGTGTGCAAAAACTTATTTTATGTTTGACTTCTGGTGTTGTGTTGAAGCTCACTAATGCCCCTCATTCTGGGAATTTGAAAAGGCTTTTTGACATGCAGTAAGTGATTTTTTGGGGTCGTTCACTTTGTGTGCTGGCTCTGTGAATCGGTGTTCCTGTAATGAAGCTGATTGGGGCTTGAGAAGGAAGCAGATGCATGTAATTTGTTTTTAAAGTCACTATCTCTGCTGTATTGTCTATTTTTGAAATGGCCTTGTATTTATTGGTATGGATTTACCTTGGAATATGAGTTCAGTTATTTGCTGAGGACACGGGTGAGCTTGTAATGTGATACTGATAAAGACTAGAATGGTTTGCTAATTCAATAGTATAAAATGTTTATTGAAATGATTTGATGTTGAGTATAGATTGATGGCCATTGGGATGATTGGTAATGTTTTAATGAGGTGTTTTTTTAACTTAGAGGGGTTATTGACAGTGATTGGACCTTTTGTGTCCATTGAGTGACTGCCACACTTTATTTGCGTTGCTTCAAAAAAAAAAAAAAAGCTTTGGGTTGCTGGCAGAATCTCAAGCTAAAGAAGTTGTTTACAAGAACAAACGTGAATTAAGACTCCCTTTTAGTTTCCCGCTAGAACCTGCTCTAGTGTTTCACATGAAATAGCAAGAGAAACTGTTTATAACTTCTAATAGGTCCAGTGCATGCGCAACAGTCATGGTTCTTCAAGTGATGACTTAAACTGACATTTGATCTTGGTCTTCAGTAAATTGCGTAGCTTTGGAATATTGAAACTCTACTTTGTAGGTCCTTATTCTTGATGTTAATTTGAAACATTTGTTCACATTACTGTATTAATATGATGCATATGCATATTCTTTCATTCAGTTCTGTTATGCTGTCTAGTAGACGCTATACATTTATCACCCAGAATTAGTCTCTGTGGCATGATATAAAACATACTGGTGGAGCTTGATATAGCTGAAGCGATACAGGGAAAGTAATGGTTCTTTACTTTGTTTTAAAATATTTTATTTCATTGTGCTGAAGAGGTCTTACTTCAGTTTTAGCTTGGTTTCCTTGTTGACACTAGTGATTACCATGAGTCACCCATTTAAATGATGATATATAGATATTCATACTTTCATCATATCTCAGAGATCAATAAATGGGTGGATAGAACCTGTCCAATATATCTTCATTTATTTACATGAAAGTATTTTCTACAAAGTGTAAGAAAGAGTATGGAAGTTATATAAATAAACTTTATCGTGCCTGCATTTAATATGAAGAATACAGAAAATAGAAAACTAGTAAATTATATAAATTCAGTATATAATTAAAACACAAAAAGATGGTTCATTTTGCAAAGAAATATGTTTTAAAATCTGTGTGTACTGTTAAAATAGTTAATGATAAGTTAGATGCTGTATCTGATGCATAACTTCAAGAGGACTTATAGGTCATAATGATGAAACTCAATCATACTAGTGAAGGAAAGGACTTTGAGATGATGGTGACCACATTACTAGGTTATTAAGCACTTATTGCTGAGCCTTTAGCCAAAGCTAATGTAAGGTTTAGATGCATCTTTCAAGTAATATACTTAAGGGATAGGGAGGTTATTCTCCTAGTCAATTGGGCATTTGTCAGTTACAGGTGAAAAAGAGAGATATAGCAATATCATAAAAAATATAAGGAAATCAACAAATGTAATTAAGGGAATGAAGGTTTTACATTACTGGAAAATCAAATAGTTAAGGGATATGTTGCAAGTATAGGGAACAATCTTTAAATGGGTTCAGACAAAGTTCTACTTCACAGAATAAGTGGTGGATGCCTGGAAAGGACTGATAATGTCAAGACAAGCTCTGACCCTAAAAATAATTAGAGTTTGCAGAATTTATGTGTAGTAAAGGAATCTATAGCATAGTTTTGTATAATTGTGTGTTTTCTTAAATAAATCTAATATAATGATAGGGGTAAGCAGCTCTACAATCTGATAACAAGGAGATCCAATTTAATATATTCTACCCGGTGGTAAAACATACTTCCTCAGACAAATGGTATACCCTATTTTATGGTAAATTATACTTCCTCAGACATTTGGTTTAGAGTAGACATACTTTGGTAATACATTTGGGACCCACCTCAACACAATTGCTTCTAACTAGAAAGTATGTCAATCTACTACAGTTACTTTTATGTATTATCTGTCTTACCAGATTAATAGACTTTAGCATTTTGATTAATCTGTAATATCATTAAAAATGATGAAGTAAGTCTAATGTCCTTTTATTAATATTGGAACTGAAGAGAGAACCTCAGCAATGAATAAATACGGAGACATTTAATTAGTATCTTTGCATTTGGATTCCTGCAACATCAGAATACTGTAGCAATAAATGAAGATACTTCAGTTGGAATTGTGCAGATACTTTTGGGACTATACACTTAAAAGATACATAACTTGGCACATGGTATATAAACATGCTATTTTTTGAAGATTATTTTAATGTCATCTCTTTACATTCAACTATAGTCAACTGTTATGATTAAATATTCATTGCATTATCTAGATTATATATGACAGTTATACATATTAATTTCTTTTCTCATATACTTTCTTAATTAGATACCATTTAGAAAGAATATGAAAGCTGTGTAATGTCATATACCTTCAATAAATTGATATAATTAGAAACTGAATAAGAATGAAGCATAGAATGGTTAAAGTTATAAGTATATTTAGTCTAATAGTAGGCTTATTTATATTTAATTGTTTAAAATGTATCTATTATGTGGTTAGTAGATAATTAGATTTTCTAGAAGATCTTTTCTTTGATAATTAGAGTTTTTTAAATGTAATAGATGTATTAGTAATTATTCTGTCTTCACTCATATAAAACAGATAGGAAGATAACATATTCTCTGTTTGAAGATTAACATGATTTTATTAAGACAGAAGCTGGTTTGATGTTGCTACTAGTTTGAGGATTAATTTACATGATGATATGTCACCTAAATTGGGAGTTTTAAACTCCAGAGGGGACTGGGTTGTAAATATTGTTTTAAAGTTTGGTTATAACAAAAGTTTTTAATTGCCTTATTAATGTTCACCATTAATTTGAAAAGAAAGTATATTCAAAAATATCTGATTAGTATTGTTCCATTCAACTGGGAAATGTATAGTATTACTTTTAGTTATTATAATTGTATTATTTGATGGTCAATATTTTACACGTATAACTTATTCTAAGATGTCAGTAATAGAAGGTATTTCAATCAACATCAATGGTTTGAATAATCCAAGTTAGAGAGGAAATTTATTTATACACCTTAAGCTTCATAATTCACAACTAATATTTCTACAAGAAACCCACTTATTATTTGTAGCTATATCTAAACTTAATAAATCTTATTCTGTATTGATAAGCTCAAAACACTTTCAAAAGAAGAGAGGGGTGGTTATTTTATGGAATAATACATTACCCTTGCCTAAAGTAATTGACATTTACAAGGATAATAAGGGACTGTTTTGTGCTATAATTCTAGAATTAAATAAAAAAAATGATACTTTAATCAATATATACTGGATTCCAGGTATAGGAACTAATACAGTTAGACAACATTTGGACCAGATTGTTCATTTTGCAAAAGGAAAAATAATACTAGCAGGAGATTTTAATTGCATTATAGATTCTAATTACTCTACTAATAAAGGTAAAAGGAAATTTTCAGCTTCCGCTTAAAGGTTAAAGGACTTTATTGAGCTATTCTTAATAAAAGACATTGATAATTTTGCTGATCCAAATTCATTATTTTACACTTTTTATTCCCATAGACATAACTCACACTCTAGAATATATAGAGTTTTGATTTCTAAAGATTTAACAGACTCCCTAATCAAAACAAAAGTAATAGCTTGCCCTTTTTCTGACCATAATTCTATAACTTTTGAAATACTCATTATTAATAATTATAGTATTCAAATCAAAAGAACACCTACATACATTACAAAATTAGAAGACTTTAAAGAGTTTATATCATTAGAAATTCAAAACTTTATAGAGCTTAATAATACCAATATATCAGAAATATTTATTTGGGATGGTTTAAAAGCATATTTATATGGAAGAGCTATAAGTTGGTATCAAAATAAAAGGAAATTATGGGACAAAGAACTTTGTGATATGCAACTTCAGTTAGATAATTTAAAGCTTAATCATAAAAAAGAAAAATATATAACTGACAAATAGAAATACATTCTTTAAATAGTAAATATCTAGAAATTTTAAATAATAAAATGACAATTATTCTACAAAAGTTTAAGCTAATAAACTTCTCAACAAATCATAAATCATTAAAGTTGCTAGCAAACAAAACTAAAAGACTAAACAAAATGAATAATAATAATGAAATACTTTCACCCCCCCCCCCAAAATAAAGATGGTCTAAAATTTACACAACAGTCTATCTGAATTTAGGGAGTTTTTTTAATAATAATAATCAAAATTCTAATACAGCTGATCTAAAGGAAGATATTAGAGCTTTTATTAATAAATATACTGGCAAAAGATTATCTATAGAACAAATACATATATTATAGACAAGCCTATATCTCTTAAAGACATTCAGACACGAATTAAATTAAAACAAAACACCAGGTAATGAAAGCATTGTACCAGAAATATATAAAATATTGCCTAATAAAGCTTTAAATTTGTTACATGAAGTTTTTAATATCTCTAAAAATTTTAATAAAATCCCACCCTCTTGGAAATATACTTGTATTTCTCCCATACTGAAGCCTAATAAAGACTTCACAAATGTTCTTCATACCGACCCATTTCTTTACTTAATATAGATTTGAAAATTTTCATGTCCATATTTGCAGACAGATTAAAATATATGTTACCAAATTTGATAGATGAAGATCAAACAGGATTTATAGTAAATAGGAATTCTTATGATAACATAAAAAGAACATTAATTTTGATTGAGTTGGTCAAACATTTAAATAAAAATCAAACAATAATCAGTTAAGACATTAACTGTTCATGGGACTACTTATTCACCCTTTTTGAAGAACTAAACATCTCCCATAACTTTATAAATCTCATCTCACAGTTATATAAAGGCAGTCAAGCTTACATTAAAATTGGCACTAGTATTTCTCAAAACATACCAATAATTAAGAACACTAAACAAGGATGCCCCTTATCCCCTTTATTATTCACACTATTTATGGAACCGTGGGCAAATTTAATCAGATGGGATAATGATATAGTAGGTTATAAACTAAATTCCAAGTTATCCTCTAAAATACAAATGTTTGCCAATGACATTCTTCTAACCCTTGCTGATGAACATTCTTCTATTCAAGCTCTTTTTAGAAACATGAATCTCTTTCAAATAAAATAAGGTCTAACTTAACAATAATAAGACACAAATTCCCTTAATTGGACCAAAGCAATTTAATCACCAAGATGATTATAAAAATATCTAGCACAATCTGATCAGTTTCTTTATTTAGGTATCTTAATAGCCAAAAATATTAAAGATATCACAGTAATTATAATAAAAGTCCAACAACAATAGAAGATTTGATAAAACGATGGAACAAAATTCCTTTTTACATGGATGAAAGACTTACTATTATTAAAATGATTCTACTCCCTAAAATACTTTACATTATTCAATCTATTTCTTTACCACCCCCAAATTCAATAATTAAACAAATAAACATAATGTTTCATAAATTCTTATGGTTCCCAAATAAACCCAGAATTGCATTAACACACCATATAAAAATTGGGATAATGGGGAAATAGCTATGCCAAATGTAGAATTTTACTCAGTCTCATCCATGATTAAAGCAATATCTCTTTTAATAGATGTTAAATATCAAGCTAAATGGAAAAATTAATAGAAATTTTAATGATGGATACACTGAATAATAATAATTCACAAAAAAATCTTATTTATGAATAACCCCTCTATCTGGATTCTGAAAGATCAGTTCTCTGTTTTCTCTTCTCAAAAAATTAAAAGTAATTATTTAACACTCCTATTAAAATATTTTAAAAATGTTCTACTTAAACATAATGTACATAAAGACTGCTCATTCTTTCTTTTTCCCATAGCTTATATACAAGGCATTATTTTTACCTCAAATTCTACAAAAAATGTTCACTTTTCAACAGAAAAAAATAACTTTTTGGTATCAAATGATGTCAAACAATGACTTGAAATCCATCAATACTCTCAATACAGAATTTGAATCCCTTTTTTGGTTAGACCTGCAAGAAGGAAGGAAATTTATTCTAAATAATATTGAATTAATGTCTTTAACAACAAAGAAAGTAATGCCTAATTTAATACAATATATGATTTTATCAGTTTAGAATATCTCTCCAAGTACTAACAAATTATATATATATAAGGCTATAAAATCTGACTTAGATGTTTTCCCTGATAGTTATTGCAACTCTTTCTATTCAATTAATAACCAGCCTCCTACAGATAGATACATTTAATATATTAAAATCATCAAGTTTAACTATGTCTTCACTCAAATGGAAAATATTTGCATGGAAATATTTGAATAGATCTTTTATTACTCCTTTTATAATTAAAATTGAAAAAAAGATGTAAATTGCTGCAGATGTAATAAGCAATTAAATGCCGATTGGTCTTGTATGTTCTTTGACTGTACTGAATTAAAACATTTTTGGGAAGATATAAATGCTTGTATGCAGGCAATATTTGCAGATAACTTCACTTTTTCTAAATCTCTGTTATTTAATACTCCAGTACCGGCCCTTTTAAAAGCATCTAATTACCCTTTGATTTGGTCTATATTATCTATAGCCAGAAAGATAATTACAAGGAATTGGAAATGACAATCCTCTGTATCATTACAAGAATTCAAAAGTTTACTTAATTAAGATTGTTTTGGAAAAACTGACCATCAAGATTAGATGTTCTAGGAATACTTCTACTTATAGCAGTTGGAACAAAGTTTATGAATTGTTACAAAAATAGTTTAATATTACAGTAAATATATATATATATATATATATATATATATATATATATATATATATATATATATATAATTTTATTTAAGATTTATGGTGAATTATTTTATATATAGTTAACATTTGTTTAATTTTGTATATGATCATTTTTTCACATAATTTACAATGGTTCATTCTTTAAATGTTCATTGTATTTTCAACAGCACTTCTAATAAAATTGCTTTTAAAAAAGAGCACTGCTGTAAAGCAGTTATTTTCCATATAAACATTCAGAAAACAGCAATTTCCCTTTTTAGATAAATCCTAATCCTTTTAGGATTTTTGTAACACTTCTGAGCATAGCTCTTAACCTTTCACCTACAAAATGAGGAACACTAGCCCTCATAATGTGAACACGTGCAATATGTGGAAAACATACTAATGGTTTATTAACAACTTCATTTAGGAAGGTCATAGGATTGTTAAACATGCTGGTTTTACTAATAAAAAATTATCTTTTAATGAATTCATATGATTCATTTCTATTTGCCAAGGATATCAGTTAAAAAAATTCCTAACATTGAATATGTGACAGACCCTTTCAATGTGGAACTTCGAGGAACATGAACTGTTTAAGACTGCAAATGAGGTATGTTCCTTGTTATGAGGTACATTTGAGAGGTATGCTTTTGAGACTGCCTATATAAACAAGCATAAGTTAGTGCCAACAATATTTCAAATAAATATAAAGAATGAAAGCAGTTATGATTTTGGCTTCCCTACACAATCTCGTGGATAAATTCTTGAGCTTCAGTAGTTTACAGAAATAAAATGAATGGCATAAGACTGACTGTACAGGTTATAGAATGGACTACTTGTGAATGACTCCTAAATTTGGATCATCTTGTTTTAGGTAACTATCCCATCTTCCTTCCCTATTTTATTTTTTTTTTTTGAATTGGTGCCTTTTTGGCATAGACTGTAATTTCATATTTGATTGTTTACTACTAAGTAGGTAAGTGTTTTGAGGCACTGAAACATCATCCCACCCAACATGAGTGTACATGAGTACACAATCTGTACTATTCTTTAAATCTGGTGTAGCTTCCATTTTAAGTTAGGGTATATTTCAACTTATACAATGTGTTTTAACTTCTAGCCTTTTTTTCATGAATATTTAAGACATGTTCCTTCAAATCACACCAAACTCTTAGGTTCCTTCAAATCACAACACACTTCATTGTGTTGCTGCAAATGCATGATCCCTAACTTTCAATAAAGATGCCTAGCCATGTTTGTCCACCTGGAGCGAAAAACTGTTAAATACGAAAATTCACCCAAAAGAGCAAAGACACTGAAAACAATCATAAATGCATAAAAATGCCACCACACTGGTGCAAACACACTTAACAAACAGAAGAAACTTTAGTAATAAAGAAAATCCACCAAGCGCTTTCACCCTGCACACTCAGGGTTTCTTCAGAGTACAGTGGCTTCCATAAAACAGTCTTTAAATACAGGAAGTAACGTCACCTAATAACAGCTAGTTAATTAATTCCCTGATGATACAATTTCCTCTAAGTTACTTAGTTAAAACCTCTAACCCTGAATACTGTCTAATCCACAGTTGTTTCAGTGTAGCTCACACTAGTCTATACTTAAGTCATACCAGTAATGATACATCATAAAAACCTAAAATCAACATTAAAACAAAGTATGTTGTTCTAAGAAATCAGTAGAATCAAATCTGTGCTTCCTTTAATTTCAAAACAGATCTTAATGAAACATCGTCATTAATTCTAGGAAATATTGTGGCATTCGTCCTGAGTTGCCACTGCATTTCAATTTTTTTCCAAATATAGTTTCAAGTCCCCACCTCTTCCATGATCAATCACTCTACCAAAGATAAATAAAAACTTTTTAAAACTAACACACCTCAAGGAATAGTTGCACAGTGCACTTTCTTTCTTTTTCTTATTGATGCCCCTGTTATGCTCCAAAATTCTTTCCTTTAGTTTTCCAGTGGTTTTACCCACATAGAAAGCTGACCAGGACATGCATGTGGTCATATATACCACCATCTTAGTGCTACAGTTACAATGGCCAGGACATGGGATAGTACAGTGGTAACCCTCTACTGCCATATATGGATGTGAATTCATATATTTACAAGCTCTACACATTACATTTTGAAATGGTAGATCTGAGTCTTTTGTTGTTAGGATTTTTAAACTAATTCTTTAAGTTTGCACATCTAGTGAAAGTGGTTATTGGTGTAGTGCCTAAAATATTTTTCATCTCCGAGCCCAAAGCTAAATCCCATGTATAATTGACCATAGATCTAATTTTCAAAACCTCATGGCTAAAAGGAAGGAACAAAACACTACCAAAGATGGTCCCTTTTCCTGTATCAAAAGTGAATCCTTGTTTAGTGGACAAAATGGGAATGAACCTATCCTTCCTTTTCACACATATTTGATTTCTGATTTTAATCGATAATTTAATGGGGTAACCTCTTTCTTTGAGCATTCTCTCTAAGGTGTACATCTCATTTGAAAAGTCACTATCATCACTAGTCAGCCTCGAAATCCTCACCATCTGACCCTTTACAATACTTTTCTTCTTATGCACAGGATGACAACTGTTGTAATGAAGAAGGTAATTGGAGTATGTATCTTTCCTGCACATTCTAGAGTTCAATCTATACTATCAGTGTCAATTCTGTGTGTGAACTTCAAAAATGTCATAGTACTGTTTAAATAGTCCATAAAATCACCAAACTCAGTATGTGTGCCCCTCAAAAAGATGAGTATATCATCCAAAAACCTTAACCAGGTAATTATTTTGTTATAGAAATTTGATTCCTCTCATTGAGCCAGCACCAAGTTGTTATAAATTGGCGCACATTTGGCTCCCATGGCCACACATGAAATTTGGTGGAAAAGCTCTACTTCAAAGAGCAAACAGTTGTTATTTAGCACTATTTCCATAAGTTCCACCAGTAAATACCTTTTAACATTATGTATACCTTCTTTTCCCCTAAGGGTTTCTTCATATAATGCCAACACTTCTTTATGTGGTATTGCTGTAAATAGATGTATTACATCTACTGTGACAAATAGAAAATTGTCTGTAATGGGAGTGTCTCTAAACAGTGCCATGAATCTTTCAAGATGTGCTTGTAACACTTGAATACATTCTTACACTAGAAATCAATGTAAGCAGCTATGGGCTCCGTTTTCGAACCCATTGCTGAAACAATTGGTGTAAAAGGGGGGGTTATGTAAATTTTTGTGGATTTTGTGGATCCCAGAGATGTGGGGAATCACAGGAAAATCCGCAGTCATAAATTTGTGTTCTGTATGATCGATCACTTCTTGAGTTAAAAAAAAATCATATAAAACCCAGTCTATTTTACTATATGCTCTCCTCAACTCATTTATAAACATTCTCACATATGTATTACTGTGATTTAACAACTCATACATTTTGAACACATAATCTTCTTGATTCATAATAACCCCCCCCCCCCCACCTTTATCTGGTTTCATAACTCTAGTCTGACTCGTATCATTCAAGTGTTTTAAAACACATCTTTCATCAACAGTCAAATTGTTATCATTTGTTGTAACTCGAGATCATGGCACATATTTCTTTTTCACATAAGGTTTCAAAGGTGGCAATAGTAGTGTTTAATGGTGGAATGAAAGTACCTTTCCTTTTTAAGTTTAAAACTTGTGTACTGACATTCTCGTGTTTATCCTGAAAAAACAATTTCAAGTTTAACTGCTTAGTAAACAATCTTAAATTGGTGAGGACCCTGGCAACATCTTGTTTAAATTTCGGCACGAAAGAAAAGCCTTTACTAAATAAATACAATTGTACATCACTAATGGCCATTTGTGAAATAATTATACACATTGAACCCTTCTTTTGCAATTATCATGCATACAGTTTGGTCATAATGGTCTAATTCCATTATAGTGACTTCACTATCTGGTGTGTGGCTCATCAATAATGGTCCACAAAATTCTCTCTCTTCCCTTGGTGATGTTGATAAAAGGAATTCCTCCCTTGTCTGCCCCCATCCCCCCCCCCCCCCCAGTGTCTGATTCTTGTCCTTTATTCTCTGTGACCTTTTGGGGAGTTGAGGTGGATCTAAAAAATCCCATTTTTATGTGTCTCATTGACAGGTTCACTATCCCTAATAATTTAAACTTCTTGACCAGAATCTGTATTGTACTGTTTCCCAGCTCCCTCTGTTCTGGGCAAGGGATACACGGTCTTATTACGGTAATCATTTGTGTCTCTTTCTAATTGCTTTAGTTCTTTAGAAATATTGTCTATAACAAATTTGTCAGTTTCCAACAATATACTGTAGTAAAGAGATTTGTTGGAATTTTTCAATAAGGTTTAACTTCTGTTCATTGTCTCTAAATATTATATGCACCAGATCCAGTCCTGTATGGTCAAACAACTCAAGTAACTCCTAGTGCATAATGGAGCCAGCCTCAGTCCCATTTGGATATTTCCAAATTTGCAGGCCCTTCGGGACCTGCTGAAGTTCTAAAGAGTGTTTCAAAAACAATCAAAAACAGTACTATGACATTTTTGATGTTCACACACAGAATTGGCACTGATAGTATAGAGTTCCTGGATATCTCATTAACCTGGGATAAAACCAACAATAGATTGAACTCTAGAGTGTGCAGGAAAGATACATACTCCAATTCACTTCTTCATTACAACAGTTGTCATCCTATGTATCAGAAAAAAATATTGTAAAGGGTCAGATGGTGAGGATTTCGAGGCTGATTAGTGATGATTGTGACTTTTCAAATAAGATGTACACCTTAATAGGAATGCTCAAAAAAAGAGGTTACCCCATTAAATTATTGATTAAAATCTTAAATCAAATATGTGAGAGAAGGAAGGATAGGTTCATTTCCATTTTGTCCACTAAACAAGGATTCACATTTGATGTATTAAAAGGGACCATCTTTGGTAGTGTTTTGGTCCTTCCTTTTAGCCACGAGGCTTTTAAAATTAGATCTATGGTCATTTATACATGGGATTCAGTTTTGGGCCCTGAGCTGAAAATCATTTTAGGTACTACACCAGTAACCACTTTCACTAGATGTGCAAACTTAAAGAATTTGTTTGAAAAACCTAAGAACAACAAAAGGCTCAGATCTACCAAGTAGAAATGTAACGTGTAGAGCTTGTAAATATATTAATTCAGGTCCATATGTGGCAGTAGAGGATTACCACCATACTGTCCCATGTCCTGGCCATTGTAACTGTAGCACTAAGATGATGGTATATATGGCCATGTGCATGTCCTGCTCAGCTTTCTATGCGAGTCAAACCACTGGAAAACTAAAGGAAATAATTTTGGAGCATACCCTAGATCTCCTTGTGGCTGCTGTACATCCCTAGCCTTGTTATCCCACACTCCTCACTCCAGCCTTCTCTACCTATTTTGTTTTGCTTACCGGCCCTGCCTTCCTGGACATTCCAAGACCAGTCAAAAGATACGAATCTCACCTTGTTTTGCAACATTTGCCAACAGGAAAGGTCATAACTTCTCTCAGAAGTGACCTCAAAGTAATTAAAGAAACACTCCAGCCTTCCCTACCTATTTTGTTTTGCTTACAGGCCCTGCCTTCCTGGACATTCCAAGACCAGTCAAAAGATACCAATCTCACCTTGTTTTGCTACATTTCCCAACAGGAAAGGTCGTAACTTCTCTCAGAAGTGACCTCAAAGGAATTAAAGAAAGTATGTTATATGATGTTACACCTTTAATTTATATGTGACATTGCTTTACTTTATTACTAGGAGCTAGTATAGGATCCTGACCAGAATAGCCAGCAGCCATACCCTTCTTACTGTGAACCCCCTCTCCATACCTGCCTTACCCCTGCCTCCTGCACTCTATTCTTGAGTCTTATTTCTGCCCTACAATTTTCTACCTCCTTTAGTGAATCCACTCTCCACTTTCAACGAATTTGTCCACTAGATGGCAGTCTTCCACTACCATTAATCTCCCTTCCCTCTCTCCTTCTCTCACTTTAAAATAATAACTATTTCTACTCTTATTCTTTAACTGCTTGTTAACAATTCTACCTACCTCTGAAATCACTCAAATCATTTCCCTTATAACAACCCCCTAAGCATCCCTCTAACCACCCTGCTTACTTTCTACCATACTTACCTTCACTATACTGATTGTTTTTCTCACTGCCCTGCTGTCTTCTTTCCTTGGGTCTACCCACTCCATTCGACCTGCGGGCTCACTCCACTACCCTACCCCTCAAATTCAATGCACCCCCAGGGGTCCTAACCATAAACCTCCAGTGGCCACAACCCCGTTCCTATACAACCAATCCCATCCTCCTACTCATTAAGTGCTAACTACCCTACCTCACCATTTATAGATGCTCATTACATCACTAAGTACTTAACTTACAAACTCAATACGCCAACTTACTACAATACCTTTCAAAACCACCCCACTATCATCCTCTTTAATATACCTTACCCCAATTACTTATTTACCTAACAGTTCACTATGACCATTACACCCAGATCCAAATAACCAATACTATTGCTCTTAATTGCCCTCCTACCTTTACTATCTATAACCTATGTCCTAATTAATATGAACATCTAATCTAGACTAACTTCAACTAGTCCCTTAAACAATCAACCCTGACAGACCTATCAACCCTGACAGACCTACCACCTTACCTAAACTACATTAATATTACCTCTGCACCCTCCTATTTAGTGCCAGTTTCATCCTTTAGTCCACATTAACTATAGTCCAAATAATAATGAGATCCAAAGCGTAACAAAGAAACACAAAAAATCCAGGCAGAGTGGCAAACCCAAAATGATCCAAGTACAGTGACTTGGTTGCCAATAGTAAAAATAAAGTGAAGGTAATCCAAGTTTAAGGTCTTTATTCACATCGATTAAACACAACGATAAAACAAGCGCTTTGTGTTTAATTGATGTGAATAAAGACCTTAAACTTGGATTACCTTCACTTTATTTTTACTATTGGCAACCAAGTCACTGTACTTGGATCATTTTGGGTTTGCCACTCTGCCTGGATTTTTTGTGTTTCTTTCCACATTAACTATAACCAACCCAAGTCACTGTACTTGGATCATTTTGGGTTTGCCACTCTGCCTGGATTTTTTTGTTTCTTTCCACATTAACTATAACCAACCCAAGAAAACAAAATACACACTCTGTAAATTCCTAAATATCATACACAGGATTAAAATGCTAAACTTTTAGATGGTGACATCCCCCCCAACCCTGGCCCCAACACCACAACCACCACTAACCCACCTAAACCAAATACCTCTACTTCTCAAACCATCACTAAAGCATCAAGCTCTCTCCTTATAGATCACCTCAATATACAGAGCCTAAACAATAATGTTGCCCAGCTCCATGCCCTCTTAGATGTTCAATCCTTTGAGATCCTTTGCCTAACAGAAACCTGGTTAAAACCTGCAACACAGGACAATCACCCCACCAGGATACAATATCCTGAGATTAGATCGAACAACCAAAAAGGGTGGGGGTGTAGCAGTATTATAAAGGCAGAATTGTAAGTAACACCAATAAATGTGCAGCCACCTTCTATTAGCAGCACTGAAATCCTTATTTCTAAACTCCAAATCAACACCTATAAATCCATTTATATAATATGCGCCTACCTCCCTCCAGGTAACAATATAAACACCCTTGAAAATATTCTTTCCTGGCTTTCAACTAACTACCCACAAAAAACCATCGTCCTGGGTGACTTTAATAATGACTGGAATACCTGCATTTCAGTTAACCAAACTACCCACATAAACCTCTTGTTTTTTTTTTCAAACTATAACCTCCTCCACCAGGATCCATAAACCTAACAACAAAGAAACTACTCTTGACTGGATACTGATAAATAGTCACTCCCTCTCTTATGTCACAGGAATCCTTCCTGATGATGTCAGTGACCACTCACTGACCTACAGATTCAGGCAAAAGATCAATGCTCATAAACCAACCGTATATAAAACCATTCGCACCAACAAAAACATTAACCCTATTAACTTCCAAACTGAACTGAAAGCATTTGACTGGTCACCCCTAAGACACCTCCAATTAGACAAAGCAGTATCCTATTTTAATGCCAAATTTTTAGAAATCCTGGACTATCATGCCCCATCCCACTCAATGAGAAATAGGACTAAAACTGCTCCATGGCTAACAAAAGAGACAAGGCACAAAATTATACTAAGAAATAAAATCTGGACCAAATGGCAAGTAACTAAAAACCCAGCTGATCATCTAACATTTAGACAGCTGAGAAATACTACCAAAAAATCTATACTTCTAGATAAAAGAAACTTCTACCACAACAACCAGCAAACCCACCAATACAAACCTCAAAAGTTCTGGGCAGGTATAAACAGACTCCTCTGCCCAGGTCAGTCCAAAACTCCTACCCCAACTGATCCACCTATGAAACTCCTAAGCATATTGAAAATGCCTTTAATACCTTCTTTACTGATGCAGTCCAAACTTTCATCAATTCACTACCTCCTGTTAGTACAAGTTTGTCATCCTCCTTGACTACTTTAACCCCCTCATTTCATTTACAACCAGTCCCTACATCCCTCATCTGCACTTTTCTTAATAAATTAAAACCTTGCTCCCCCTCAGCTGACCTTCTACAAGCAGAATATCTACAGAAAGCTGCAGCAGTAGTAGCCTTTCCTATTTCCATCCATATAAATAGAACCATTACTGAAGGAATGATCCCATCTATCAGGAAAGTCTCCCGCATTATCCCACTACACAAAGGGGGCAACTCAACTGAACTCTCTAACTACCGCCCAGTAGCTCTTCTCTCTCTTTTAGCCAAAATTATGGAAAAATGTATCCACCGCCAACTACTAGACCACCTACTGCAAAATACTTACTAGCTAAATGTCAGCATGGCTTTAGGCCTCACCATAGTACCCCCACAGCCTTCTTATCCTTTTCTGACTGTATTAACATTAAACGAAACAACAATACATCAGAACTCTTTATTGACCTATCAAAAGCCTTTGATATGGTCAGCCATTTACTTCTTTTGAATATACTTAAGTCTCTCATTAGATACACAGACTTTACAATGGTTTAAATCTTACCTTGAATATAGACAACAGGCTGTGCTTTGGGAAAATAATCTATCCTCTCACCTTCCTATAACCCTGGGAGTCCCTCAAGGTTCTATCCTGGGCCCTCTCCTTTTCTCAATTTTCATCAATGGTCTTAATCTAATCTTTCCTCAAGCTACATGTATCCAATATGCTGATGACTCCACACTAATATGCTCGGCTACCTCTGCACCTCAACTCCAGGCCATTACTCAAACAGTGCTTAACACACTATAAAGCTGGTTCTTATAGCATAGCCTCCTCCTGAATCCTAAAAAGACAAAACTACTACTCTTCACTCCCACACAAAGATCCCCCCAATTGACTTCACAGTTATATCCAAAGATGGCATCTTTCTATCTCCCGACCCAACTACCAAGCTCTTAGGGGTACAAATAGACCATAATCTTAGCTTTGAGACACACATTAACACAACAATAAAAGCAGTAAATGGAAAATTAGGCTCCCTCTATAGGATTAAACCCTTCCTTACTCCAACAGCTAGAACAACTATTGCCCACACCCATTTAATTTCCACCCTCCTCTATGCCTCTCCCTTCTATACCAAACTATCAAAAAACAACCTTAACAAACTAGCTACCTCCTACAACAATATTGCCAGTTTTGCTACTGGTTCCTCATTTAGAACTCACCACTGTCAAAACCTAAAGCAAATATGATAGCTAGAACTTCATAGTCAATGTCAGATTCAACTACTTATTTTTGCCCATAAGATCCTTTATCTTCATAAAAATACTCTTATACTTACTAGCCTTCTAACCCCCTACAGTAATTTGACAACCCTTCGCTCAGCCAATAAAGTACTATTATCTACAGTCAAATCCAAAAATAAGGCCAGTGATTCTGTGTTCACCAACACTGTTGGCAAATCCTGGAGCCTGCTTCCCAAGGAACTCTCATCTCTCTCCTCAGTGAACTGTTCATAAAACAACTCAGAAAATACCTTAGTAACCACTGGTTATGCCCATGTAGTCACCCAGACTAATCTTTCCACCACCTCCCCTGAACCCTACCTACATGACCATTTGCAATTTAATTCCAACTCTCTCTATGCCTTAGAGAATAGACCTACCTATACTAATTTTAGTCTTTATAACTTTCTCTTACATATGATCCTCTTCTAACTATGTACTTGCATAGTTTGCTGCTTACAGCATTAACTTGATATCACATATAAATATATATACAGCCATTCTTTATATTTCTTATTACATGCTACCTTAAAGTTGCTATGCTACTATAGGATAAATGGAATGACTCACTGCTAAACACTGTACCTGGAGCTGCTATATTTGTTGTGTGCTTTTCATTTCTCTTTCTTATGGTGTGCCACTTTAAATTTGTTTGTTATCCAATCTCTTTCTTATTATCTGCTACTTTAATAGTAATATTTGTCTATAAAACATTTGTATTCTTCACCTTAAAATAGTACTGTACCTAAAATTGTTACAATTTACTTATCTGTATCTGTAGTTGCTAATATTTTGCTTATGTGGAGCTTTTCTCCCCGGGCCTCTACTGAAAATGGACATATATCCAGTTAGACTAGCCCCGTCAACAAATGTAAAATAAAAATAAATAAATAAAATAAATATCAGGGACATCAATAAGAAAAAAAAGAAAAAGAAAGTGCATTGTACAACCATTCCTTGAGGTGTGTTAGTTTTAATAAGTGTTTATTCTTCATCATAGATAGAGTGATTGATCATGGAAGACGTGGGGACTAGAAACACTATTTGGAAAAAATAGAAATGGAGTGGCAATTCAGGACTAATGCCACAATATTTCCAGGAATTAATCACAATGTTTCATTAAGTTTTAAAATTAAAGGCAGCACAGATTTGATTGTACTGATTTCTTAGAACATGTTGATTTTAGGTTCTTATGATATTAATGTCATTAATGGTATGACTTTTAAGTATAGACTAGTGTGAGCTACACTGTAACAACTGTGGATTACACAGTATTCAGGGTTAGAGGTTTTAACTAAGTCCATCCAGCCAAGATTTGATTAGTTGTTTGGGTGACCAATTGAGTGGGACAGAGGGAAAGATGGGTGGCTGCATTCTCCCTTGTGGAGATTGGGGATATTGTCTTTAGGGGGTAAAAGGGTTGTGGACATGAGTTAGCTGCCGTGCAGGCAGGGTGATATGCAGCCCATTCCCATTGCATGCTCACTCCTGAGAAATCCTGAGATGCAGTCTTTGACTACCATGCTAAGAGGGGAGTCACAGGGTAGGGCTTAAAGTTAAAATACCCCCAGCAAAAGATAGGCCCCATGATCAGCCCCAGCTGTATCAAATGAAGTCATGGTGAGGAATCGGAGAGCTGGTAGACCCAAAATGGACATGGGGCAATGGGTAGAAAGGCCTCAGGAGGATGCAAGAAAACAAAAAAAAAAAGTCTGAAAAAACTCTGTATAGAATAATAAATGAATTTACTATATTATTTATATGGCTTTAGTACTAATAACATTGTCAGTGTTTTTCAGTTTATACTTGATGAAAGTAAGAATTCATAATAGTTGTAGGTTTGCTCTAATTATATATAGATAAACTACAGCCTAAGATCAGTGGCTTTTGGTGCTGTCCCACAACAAAACTCAGATGACTTATTCATGGAACTTTCCTTAGGGCATTGCAAAATATTGTCATAGTGTTAAGCCAGTATTTGTAGCTGATATATCTAAACGCTCTAACACTCCAATGTACTCCTATCTAAAAGTCTTAACATGGATCATCTGTCTCTACCTGACAATCATAGCAAAATTCCCTGCCTTATTTAAGATATTCTGCAAATAATGTGTTTTGCTACAGAAGAAATATAATTTCTTCCAGACAAAGTATATTATCCTGTAGTCTATTTAGTGGGATTGACCAAATGCACCTAGATGGATTTCTGTATAACATTAAAATTGACCATTGTACAACATGGCATATCTGGATTGAGAAAAAAGAATACGTCCTAACCCATACATTTGTCTCCAGGCATGTAACTGAGATAGGAATTGCATTTTTCATTTTTTTCTCTCTCCTATAAAGTGTTTATCTTGTCCATTTAAGAATAATCCTTGCATAAATGATGCTTTAGATTACTTGATCTCAAACTTTGAGTTGGGCAGACATGCAATACTAAGAAAACAGAAGTTGCCTGACAAATGCTCAGTCTTAGTATAACCAGAGATCAAACCATGCATTCGCAGGTTTGAATAGTTATCACCAAAATAATTACACCATGCTTAGAAATGTTCAATACATCCATTTATTCCTCTAGAAGTAAATACTAGCAAGGCTTGCAGAAAAACACTGTTGCCACAAAATTTATTTTGGAAAGAAACAAGTTTCATTCCTATGGGTAGAGATCTTACACAAAACTGCTAGTCTTAACTCATTATGTAGGGGATAATGACTTTGCTGCCATAATCCTCTTCAACAGAAGACCCATTTAACAGCTGGTCTGCTTTGCAGTCATTAAGCTGAATTCCTATCTGAATGGATGTCTTGGTTGAAGATTTGTATTCTTCTACATGGTTTCTGAATTCACAGATCCACAGAAACCTTTTAAACCTGGCTTGCACTAAAGTGATTACCACTATTTGGCTATTGTTATCAGATTTTTAGTGGAGGGAGCTGGGGAGAGGATATGGAAAATTACACATGCGGTTCATCTTCATAAGAGTGGAGACAGATTAATTTTCATATTACTAGCCTGCCTTTATTATTTTGTTTTGTTGCAAAAATGCAAGTGACATAAAGGATCAGAAACTGCTATCAGTGGCATAATGTCAAAGGTACACTGCTATATCTTATAAATTCAGTTCTGCTGCCAAGGTTAGGAAATATCAATTTACTGGCATTCTAATTTGAAATTTTCGTAAAACCTTTGACTCATTTTCATATCATTTGCTCCTGCTAAGGCTTGATCAACCTTATTTCAGTAACCACTCAGTTACTTCACTAACACGCTGTTTCACTAATAGGCATTTTAAGTTATAGTCAAAAAATAACTAGTTCACATCATAAACAGTGAGCAGCCATTTTCTCAGGGAACTGTCTTTAGGCTATTGTTGTATAACCTAGTTGTAAATTATATGAAAACTAGAGTGACAGACTACCGTATTCAAATATATTGATGGCACTACCTTCCCTGTGTTGAGATACAAGCATCTCCCAATCATACAGGCTTAGATCTATAAAATATCTTTTGGCAACTATATATGTTTAATTCAAACTCACTAAAGCTTCCTTCTATCTTTTGGCAAAAAGTAAACTACAGATATTTCTGTTCTACAACAGATTAACTACAGCGCTCAAGCTATAATTGAGTAAGTGTACTATTTCAGGCATATGGCTTTTCAGTTTGACAATCTGCTGATCTACTCAGAACAAGTTGCAGCAGAAAGCAAAATAGGCCACAACCAATGAGGGCTTCCCTGCTTACTAAAAAAAAAAAACTCTGCCCCCCCCCCCCCACAAAGGTTAAAGTGATGTGAGATACCTAGCTATCAATATTCACTTTCAAAAGCAGAACAAACCCATCCAGAGCCACTCTAGCTTGCAGAGGTAGCACTTATTTGTAAAAATAATTCAAGATTGATGTGTTGGACAAAAAGGATTGATACCCAGTCAGCAAGGCTGAATGTACCTCTGAAAATGGCAGTATTACCTCTATCGTCTTATTCTTTACAGCATACTGAAAGTCAACTTGTGTTTTCACTTTTATTCATATTGTTCTTTTGCACGGAGACGGGGATCCTCTGAATCTTCACTTCTAATTACCCTTCTTGTTGTCACTGGGGGTGGGAATAAGACTTTAATTATATCTCCTTTCTAGAATAAACTCCAAAATGTTTCAAAAAACTCCAGCTTTACTCCGTAGCATATCGCCTACTCCAAGCTGATCTCTGCCTAACATATAAAGCTATGTTTAAACCCTGCTACACCTAAAGAAATCCTAATCACTCTGAGCTACACACTCTAGGGACCTAAACCTTGTCCCACAATAAACAGGACATGCTGGAGGGATAGATTCCTGTCCCAGAGACTTCTATACTCTGGAACAAGCTACCCATCTATGTCAAGCAAAGTTCCTCATTAGCACTCTTCAAGAAAAATATTGATGAGTGGATGGGAAATAGGAAATAAACCCTGGGGATCACTTCTGTGGCCATGCTCAACAGGGGTACAGGAAAATACCTTTCTTGGGTGGCATAAGACAGGGAACCTTGTTGGCTAGGTCTTCTTAGGCCCTTGGGTTGATAGCCTAGCACCTACTTATGAACCTATGTATCACATAAGCCCCACTTAATCTAGCCTTTAGTAATACACTTAGTACACAGGTGATGCCCAACAATATCCTTAAAATTTGCCCACACCTCATTAATTTACCTAGAGTAGTTATTGTTAAAACAGCTGTAGATAATTTTATCTATATGTCCTGTACATCTGTTGCAGTGACCTTGTGAAGATATATTACAATACCTCTCAAGTGTACCTTATTGCAAAGAATGTACTTCATTTGGAGTCTAAAAAAGTTCATGTTCCTCAAAGTTCAACATTGAAAGGTCTGTCACGCATTGAATGTTAGGAATGGTTTAACTGATATTAATGGTAAATAGAAATGTATCATATTAATACATTAAAACACATGTTTCTATAAGTAAAAGCAACATACTTTAATCATCGTCTGACCTTTCTGGTTGAAGTTGTTTATAAGCCATTAGCATGTGCTATCATTTTATTCCATGTTTTGAGGGCTAGTGGACCTCATTTTGGAGTTGGAAGGCTGAGAACTATGTGTATTATGGAGCTTGAAGCACTGGAAGGCAAACAAACTGATAAAAACATTATCAACTATGTGTATTATATTTAAATTTCTATACCAAGATTTTGTTTCTCATTTTGTAAACCGTGCCAGTAGGTATAATTGCATGTATGTTACATTAAGCCTATTTAGACATTTAATTTAAAGCCACAATTTCAGTATATTAAGGCAATTAACTAGATACAGGTTAGAAGAATGGTAAGCTATATGACAGAATAAATGCAATGGAAAGATGGGCAAAGCAGTGTAGATAAGATCATAAAGGACGGGGTATCTATGCTGAAAAAAAAAGCATATGGTAGCCTAATCTCTGTATCAAAAGGGAAAAAAAAGATCAGCAGAGCATGCCACACTGTCAGGAAAAATCAAGCAGGAGACTGCAGAAGAGTCATTAGAAGATGGATTTATTTGACTGTGACGCATGGCGATCTTGATTTAAGTGTACTTGATTACTTGGCTTTAGAAAGTCATTTTGGAGAGGCGGTAAGAAAGCTGAATGCTTCTATCATTCAGTGACACCATCAGCAGAAAGAATTATTTAATATTCTCAGAGAGAAGATGAGACTCATCACATTTAATTGATATGTCTTCTTTTTAGTCATAATTATGGATGATATCATCTTGAAGAATGTAAGTGCCATACAGAAAATGTATTTCAAATTATATAAAAAAAGATCAGAGTTTATTCACACCACTTAGTGATGTAGGCAAAACACGATAGAAACTATACAGTAACTTCAGTACGATTCTTATGTCCACAGCAGCAACTTTAAGGGGAGTGAGGGGATAAAAGTTGTATCAGAGTAACAGGATGAGAGATAAATGGAGAAGCTTTTTCGAAAACTGTTTGAATGCCCTTCTCATTCTACATCACTGGTTCAAGTATTAGCATTCTGCTGATGGCATCACCACTTTTCTGCTCTGTTTACATCAGTTGTATAACATATACAATGTGCAGCAATGCTGAGCTCTGATACTGCTAATGGTTTTATGGACACTATTGCCTTGGTCACTTCATTTTTAACTCCTGTACGTATATTTAAAATAGAAGGCACACTGCAGAATAATCTCTGCATTTTAGATGTATACCCACAAGCCCACAATGCAGATACTTTGAATGCTGAAGTCTCAGTTGATTGTTGCATCTTTTTTTCTGTAATGAGGTCAAAACCATAAGACCTGTTGAAAGGATGAGTGAGCCATGCCTGGCTACGTATATCTACAGCTCAGCCTGAACATAAATACATCTTCAGTTCTGGGGCTCTTCTATGGATGGGGAGATGGGCACAATCTTATTTTCTTGATTAAAATGTGCATCTTTTAAATCTTGGACATCAGGAAACTTGAGCATCTGTTCCATTGCATTGTCTCTGCTTTTAATGTGGTTTTTTTTTCATGTGCAAAAATTAAAAAAAAAAAAAAAAAAATCTTTTAAAAAACGTATTTAGAATTCACAGATGGTACATAACATAGTCACTTGCAGAAAACCATTTATAGACTTCATGTAATAAAAATAGGATTACTTTGTTCTTGTCCTTTAGCATTTAATCTCAGTATTATGTCATTACAGCAACATACAGCTTCTTGTCCAACAAAATACCAGATGCAGCCCTGTGATTACAGCTTCACATGTCATGTGATAATCCAAGCGTGAGTAATAGAAATGCATATTAGCTATGGCTACATATTCCATCAGCTCTTATCCTGTAGCTTCTATTTTGTTGCTGTGCAAGAGGTTATTCTACACAATTTTTTACTAACAAGTATTATATGTCCATTTTACGTACTTTGGACTTCTCTTTTAAAAGAAGTAAAAAAATGGTGCCTCACAAACAAGTGCTCAAAGCTTCATACAAACAAAGTGTGCATTATTACTGATGAAAGGATTCATTCTGTTTGTACTGACAGCAAGGAATCTCACATAAATAATACAAGGTAAGCAGTCTTCACAAAACAAACTGAAGTATTAATAGTTTACTCATATCACTGGGTCTCTTTCATCACCTCATGTAGCTTCAATATTAAACTAACATAACGGTGTGCATGAAAATTACTTCTCTTATACTACTTTCAGGCAGTCTCAGATCTCAGCAAGCACATTTGTAATGGTCTTTGTCAAAAAATATAATCAGGAGGATTTGACTTTAAAGGAAGAACTTAACTCACATCTCAATTAGCCGCTGTTTTCTTCCATGTCCTCATGCCGACCTGAATCAGATATGCAAAGCAGTAGTGCCTAATCAATCTGCTCATAATCACACAGGAAGAAGGCACTCTTCAGGGTTTTGCTGAGAGAAAAGCCCCATGCTGTGGCCCCTACCTTGCAGAGTGAGCTTATACTAATTAGGATGCTTGCTGTCGTTGCGTGTGGGTCATTACCATGGCTTTTGCTTATAAAAACACAAAGAGTGGCAGCTTTCTCACTCATGTCTGGACTTGCAGCATCCACCCACAAAATTATTTTCTGGGCTTAATTATTTTTTAGGAGCTTGTTTAATTCAAATGCTATTGAGACTGCTTTATCCCTGGGCAAGCACCAGCTCATTTTATATTTATGTTTAATTTTAGTGATAAGGCATGTAATTCTACACGTTATTACAATTACAATATCCTATCCAGAATAATAGCTATGATAAAAAAGTCTGAAATATTGGTAAAGCAGCAACTTTTTTCTTTCAAAGGATAGCTTGCAATGATTTCACAGAGCATTGTTTACTGATTTTATACCCAGCACTGTGAGAACTTATGGTAAATGTAATAAGATTACCCAAGAGACAATCGAATACAATGTATTCAATGAAGTGAAAGCTTTACTTAATCCGTGCTCTGAACAGGGTACCTTACAAAAGAAAACCCAAAAATAAATAAATAAGCAGTACTAAAAGGAGTACTGAACCAACCGTTCTTACTAGACACACACACACGCGCATACACACACGTACACACACAAAAGTATGTGTATATAATATGGTTTACTATTAAAATCTTGAAGCCTATAATCTAAAAAAAGACCAAAACAATAAAGTACATGTAAGCTATCAGTAAGTATTCTAAGTTCAAGATTAAGTTTCAACATTTGTGTTTTGCATTCACTACACTACTATTCATGAAGCTGTCATGAAGTGCAAAGAAAGAAAAAAAAAAAAAATATATATATATATATATATATATATATATATATAGAGAGAGAGAGAGAGAGAGATCTTCCACATTTTCTCAAATGCCATTTTCTTTAACAAATAAAGAAAGTGTGATTTAATAGCAATGGTACTGATAGCTGAGCAGTGGAAATGTTGATGGTGTATAATGTCAAGGAGGTTAAGTGAGGCTGGAGGAAAGAGAGTGTTTGTGCATGCGAGTTAGGATTAGGGTTGGGGATGAATGAATGATAGGTTTTTTATATTAGTGTATTTTAGGGTTAGGGTCAGGGATAGGTTTGTGGATAGATATAGTGTTGTTTGTGTGCGTGTTTTGGTGAATATTTGAGAGTCCAAGTGAGTCTTGTGTAGAAGCATTGTTACAGGAAGGTTTTTATAAAGGTAAGGTATATGGTTAGGTCTGAAGGAATTTGGCCTTTGGCCTTTCCCCATCATTTTACAATATTTGAATTTGTATATTTAGTTAGCATGAGGTACGAGGGGGATTTTATTTTTGATCTTTTAAAGTGGGTCTAAAGTTATCCCTCATTTTGTATTTTCTCTCTCTTTGGAAAGCCTGATTTTGATAATAGCATCATACACACACACACACACACATATGTATGTGTATATGTGTATACATATATATATATATATATATATATATATATATATATCTATATGTATGCACATATATGGATCTACTTTTTAATCTCGAAAGACCATAATCCTGAATTTCACTTTGTCAACATGAAAATGTTGAGAGTGCATTTTACAGAAAGATTAGAATAGTGAATCTTACAATGCCAAAACCCTAGTAGTTTTGGTTTGTTGTTGCTGTGAATTGTATACTGTTCCTTTAAGGGTAGTGGTTTGTGGGCTGTTGAGCTAGCTGCTGATGTCTGGTTATGTACAGAAGCTTAAGGTACGTGTTTAGTGTGTAAGGCTTTGGAGAAGAAATGTGTTATATTTTAAGTTGTTGGGAACTTTGATGAGTAGATTGCAGTAGGTAGATGACAGTATGCGTGTGTTAGTTTTGTAAGTGGTGATTTTTATAAAGGTATGGTGTGTGTATTTCTTGCATGCGTGGTTTTGAAAGTGTGCAATGGAAGTGTGGTGTGTGTAATGGTAGACTTTCAATTTTCTTCGTGGTAGTATGACCTCAGAGTTGATACATATAATAGGCAGGGGGTGTTGGGAGGTTCAGTGGGGCTTGCCCCTCTGCGTAAACATAGTTTAATAGTCTGGTATTAGTTTGTCTATTGATGATGTTTTTATGGTTGAAGGAGAAAGGTTGTGTTTGTCTTTCATTTTTCGATGTTTTGAAAGATGGCATTTTGAAGTTCCAGGTTATTGTGTTTTAGACATTTTCTTCTCCACATTGTGAAGTTTGGGACTGTAGTTTTTTGAGATTTGAAAGTAGATCCATATATATATATATATATATATATATATATATATCTACACACACACACACACACACACACACATGCACACACATTATACACATTATAACATACCATCATACCATGATGGCAGTCCTGAAAGGTACCTTGTAGACAATACTAACAAAGAAGGGTAGGACTGCCAGGCAGATAAGATCTCCTTAAAGAAAATACCGTTTGTCTTTTTCATTCTGATTTTTCTACTGTCTAAAATAAAATGCAAGATGTAACAATACTCTTCCATGCTTGAAAAACAGTTTTCTCCGACTTGGACGTGAACCAACTGTTGATGCTGTTGTAACAGAAAGAAAGAGTAGACTTTTTTTTTTTTAGCCTGGTAGTATCGTATATCTCAATCATGACATGATTACACAGAAATACTCCCCTCTTTTTAACGAAATATTAATTAAATGAGAAGCAGGAAATTAGCAGAAAGCTGCAAGAGTGTCACCTACTAAATGAAGGGGAACTTATCGCTAAAAAAGAAGGGCTGGAATGAGACAAAGCACAGCACACAATAACAGCAGATAAATAAGGTAGCACAATACTAATGGCAAATGTCCCCAAAGTGAGGGAGAATAATAGTACAGGAACAAAGATCTCCAAATATAAAGAATGAATGAAATGCCTCCTGGAAGCCAAAGAATAATGTGAGAGGAGGTAAAAGAGTTGAGAGAAAAGGAAGAGACTTCTGGCAGAAATAAAAGAGGAACATGAGACACTAAACTAGAAAAAGAAGAGAATTTATCCAAAAAGAGAAAAATAATCCTGTTGCTAGGGATATGGGTGATCTAGCAGAACAGTTAATACATCTTTCCTTTCTTGGTGAAAATGGAGCACAGATGTCCCTACATTTGTCTTAGTGGGAGAGGAAGACAGGCTGTCCACCTGCAATGGTAAGTTGCAGAAAACTGCACAGTTGTGAATAATGATAGGGTAGATTATACTAGTCATGACCTCAAAAAATACTGCAATGCTGGAAGTTTTATTTTAAGAATTGTTACATTACGCAGGACATCCCATTCATGACCGGGAAGATCTCCTGAGGAAAAGCGCTATTTATTTGTCTTATTCAGTAAGATTTTAGTATCCGTCTTTGAAAAATTCAAAAAGGAGTAACCAAACTCTTGCTCATTGGTAAGACCATTATTTCAAGCTTCTGTGAGAAATGGCTGCTAATAATGCTGCAACAGAAAAAAAGACTAAACTATGTTGATCAGCAGGTGATGTATTGCACATTCCCCTGATTAGAAGATAACTGATATTTTTGATAGGGACATTGTATGGATTTTGATTGGTGTGTGACTCTCACACACAGAATCCATTGAAATGTTTCTTTTCCAAGCCTGTGGAACTCAAAGTATGTATAGATCTTTCTGTTTTTATCTACGGTGATGTTTCGGGCATCAGCAGGGGACTTGTATACCTCACAGACCTCCACTTGTAGAATACTTTGCATGTTTCTCAACATGATTACAATTGTAGTTGCTCATTATTTAGCACGCTCATCGTTGGTGTTGGAAGATCAGGAGGCTGTGGAATCTATTCCAACATTAATTGGATTAAGTTAGTTTTTAATTGTTAATGCTGGCGTACTTAGCTGTATATGTACATTATGTCCAAATGTGTTAAACCCCTACCAGATTGATGTACGATACCTGCTAGAGCCCTGCTTTATGGTGCATATAAAGAACGCAGTGTGTGTAGCTGAACTCCGTTATAACATTGCACTTGCACAAGCCCACAGCATCATACAGCACATGTTCAGCCTGATCAAACCTACATTTCCTGCCTTGATATGTCTGAGAGCAGCTCAGTATGATCATGATGCAGCTTGCATGATGTTTTTTTAGCATGGGACATGCTTCAAAATATGCTGATGAGTAAACAATGTGATGGTCAGACCATACACACACACACACACACACACACACACACACACCCTCTCACACTCACATACACACACACACACCACATAGCCAAAAGGGAATGCCTGGCCATACCACTGTCTAATAAGTGCTATTGAATAGCACGAAATGCACAAACCCGTAAGACAGTAACAGGAATAGTACATGGCAGAACTGACAAAGAAGGATCATCCAGTTGAGAAGTATGGACTCTAACAATGCTCAGACTAACAGTGCTGTGTCTCACAGAACTAACATGATGGACACACTACCAATATCAGGTTGTGCTGGTGAATGCATGGTATTGTCACATTCTATATATACTATTTGAGAGGAAGGGTGGAGTGCGTCAAAGTCATCAACTAAAATATAAGTGACTATGGATAAAATGATGTATGACGGTCAACACAAACAGGGCTGGGGAATCAAGTCATAGGAGGTAGACATGGGACACTCAGTGTTACAGGTAGTTTACATCATATATGACTATTACCTGAGCCACATTACTGTATTGCTGAAGTAGGACTTGGGGGTGGGGCCCACTAATTGGATTGGTATGACCAGGTAGAACCATGAACTAACAGGAGTATGCTGTGCTGATGTTCATCGTGTTTCACTGTTGCAGTTCTAACCAGTGGGTTTATCTGGCTCCCGGTAGCCCTTGATCGTCCAGAATACCAAAGGTAAGTAGGGTCTATATTATATTGTCGCAAGCTGACAATATCGAATCTGATACTGTCGGCATGAAAATATCGAAAGAGAAGAATATCGGCCAGGTAAACAGAAATCTCTGTAGGGGGAGATTTCCGTTTACCTCAATGTAGTGCGGTATAGGAGTTGGTATATTTAAGTAGCGGGGGGTGTGGGGGGCTTGCCCCCCTGCCTACGCCCTTTAGTTTTTTTTTTTTTTTTGTTTGTTTTTTTTATCCTCGTTCGATATTTTACTGTATCGATCAATTGTGTTTGACATTTATTGCTTCGATGCAGTAAAATTTCGATGAGGTAATATAAATGCGGTAAGTAAATATGACATCGGCTATCATCGGTTGTAAAGGACATCAGGATATCCAATACAAAAGGAGGCAGCCTACATCACTTCCTCAGGCTTACTTGCCACGGAGCCGAAAGCAGAAGCATTTTTGCACAAGTGCTGGTCGTCAGTTTACCTTTTTGGTTTTTGACTACAAAGTTGAAGTCTACTACAGCTAAGTACCCCATTGGGCTTCTCTTTTCTTGCCTTAACGAATGTCAGAAAGAGTCAATAATTGTCTTACCTGTGGAAAGCAGATTCCCCATAGAGATTTTCATTCCTATTGTATTATTTGTTTAGGCCCTAACCACGATGTTCCTAACTGTGACCTCTGTGCTTCCTTTAATACGCGTACTATTCGTCGTCAGGCTAAGCTTTTAGCTAAGCATTTTGGAGTGTGGCCTAAGTTTGTCGGTATGGCGTCTGCTGGTCTTCAGACTTCAGATATCCCTAAGAAGTGTAAGGACAAGGACCACGACGGGCTTCAGAAGGTCAAGTCTTCAGATGATGTTAAGTTGGTCGTCAGTCCTGCGGTAGCCAGTGTTGCACCTTTGCAGACCCTGCAGTCCGTGGATTTTCAGCCGCAGGACTCAGTTGAGACCATTTCAGAGTCCTTCAGGCTCCGGCTTCCATTTTGTCTTCTGACCTTCTGCCTGTTGCCTCTTCAGCTAGATCCGGAGCGGTTTAGCTGGCTTTTGGTGTCAGAGGCCTCTGTTCTTCGTTCAGACAGCAAGCTCATACTGACAACCTCTGCCACTACTTCAGCAGTTGCCAGGCCTCCCAAGTCCATCAGACTTGCAGGTAAATCTTCCAGTCCTAAGCCTGTGAAGAAACAGGCTCTAGTTTCCTCTTGCTCCCGCCAATCTCAAATGGTTAAAATGGCTAATGACCTTTTGACTCTTATTAGGGGTTCACAGCCTCCTCCTTCAAAAAGGGGGTAGGGATGTCTCTCCTGAGGCTTTGTCTTATTCATGTTCTGATACTTCTAGCATTTCTACTGATGAAGAGGACATTTTTTCAGGTTTTTTTCTCCTTTTAATGATTCAGAGGCAGAGGAATCCATTCCTTCTGCTTCTCCTCCAGAGGATTTCTCTTTTGCTGATACTTTGAATACTCTCAGGGAGCATTTTAAATGGGAAAGTCAGGATTATCCCCAATCTAAGAAAAGGATCAGGGACTTTTTGGATTTGCCTCAGCATACGCCTCTGGCTATTCCTCTAGTGTTGGAAGTGGTTGATGATGTTTTTCTGGAAAATTCCTTAACTCCAAATTCAGCTCCTCCTGCTCCCAGGAAACCTGACAGATACTATAGAGTCCCTGATTCTCATTTGTTTCTTTTTTGGAATCCATTAGCTGACTCAGAGGTTATTTTTCAAGGGCCTAAAGGAGTTAAGGCCACTGTTTCCAAAAATCCTGTTCCTTCCGACAGGGAATCTAGGAACCTAGATAGGTGGGGCAAAAAAGTTTATACCTCTGCCACTCTTGCTATTAGGTTTACTAATTGCCTTTTTCATATGCTTAAGTATTAGCAGCACACCTTGGAGGCTATTAAGTCAAAGACTGCAAGTGTGCCTCTTTTGGCAGAGAGTAAGGATATGCAGGATTTGCTGAATTCTGCCAGTCCTGTCAATAAACATTCATTACATTGTGGTTTTGACATTCTAGAAGCCTCTTGCAGGGCTACAGCTACTGGATCTTTTCTCAGAAGGCATGCTTGGCTCAGGGAGCAGCCCCTTCCAGAGCCTGTCAAGTCTAAGCTTTTAGATGTACCTTTACATAAGGACAGTCTTTTTGTCAGCAAAGCAAAGGAAGTGCTCAAAAAGATGGAGGATAACGCCAAGTCTATGCAAACAGTTAAAGACTTTCTGCAAGTTCAACCTCCTCGCTTCAGCAGGAATTACCCTTCTAAGAGTTGGATATTTCTTGATATTAGCAGACAGAACCACTATAGGACTAGAGGTTACAAATCTCGGGGGCAGGTGGCTACCCCTCAAAGGTCTAAGCGTTGGCATGCTTCCACTTCCAAGGCAAGCAGTTCTAAGCCTACATCTCAAGCCAAACATTCTCAATGACTTGGTCCAACTTCTGCCTGTTTCTACTTGCCCAGAGAATCCTTTAGGGGGAAGGTTGGCCTTTTTTGCAAATGTCTGGGCCACCATCACGGACGACAAATGGTACTCAGAACTGTATCCCTGGGTCACAGGTTTTCTTTCCACACCTTTCCAGTACCCAAGGGATTCCCAGATACACCTCCAAACCAAAGGGCAGAAGTAGAAAAGCAAATTTTGTCTCTGTTACAACTGGGGGCAATAGAATCAGTTCCTGCTCAGCAGGTAGGACAGGGCTTCTATTGCAGACTTTTTGTAGTTCCAAAAAAAGAAGGCACCTGGTGTCTTATCCTAGATCAATTCCTTTTGAACTCTTTCTTGGTAATTCCAAAGTTCAAAATGCTCACTCTGCATCAGTTGTTACCAATGTTAGACAAGGACTCCTGGCTAGTAACTTTGGATCTCAAAGAAGCTTATTTGCACATCCCTATCAGGGAAAGTTGCAGGCAATACCTTCATTTCAGAGTGGGCAAGCAACATTATCAATTCTCTGTGCTACCCTTTGGCTTATCTACTGCTCCCAGAGTTTTCAAGAAGTGCCTAGCTCCAGTCATTGCTTTTTGCAGGCAGAAGAAAATTCAGATTTATCCAAACTTGGACGACTGTCTAATTCAAGTAAATTCTCAAGAACAGCTATTAAAGGATCTGGAATTTGTAAAGACTCTTATCTGGGTTACACTCTCAATGTGGAAAAATCAAAAATGGTGCCATCCAAGGAGATAACATTCCTGGGAGTGAGTCTGAACACAGCCTTCCAGATGATATATCTCACCCAGGAGAAGCGGGCAACTCTTTCAGTTTACTTCAAGGATTTCGCAAGCTTGTCACAGCTCTCTGCAAGGAAATACCTGCAAGCTCTGGGATACATGGCCTCTTGCATTCTCATGATACCATATGCAAGACTGCATATGAGGAAATTGCAGTGGTACCTCAAGAACCTTTGGTGCCAACACACACAGCACCTGGATATGATAATTCCTCTGCTTCCATGTCTGCAGACAGAGTTTCTATGGTGGGCGACAGGCTGTCTATAAAACAAGGGCATGTCTTTTTGCCCACCTCCTGCCATTCAAGTTCTTAACATGGACACATCGGACTATGCCTGGGGAGCTCACCTGGATGGCAGATGCATACAGGGCAATGGAACGCCCAGCAGATGCACCAACACATAAACCTAAAGGAGGTGATGGCAGTTCAGCAAGCCTTACTATCTTTCAAGCTTCTTCTTTCTCCAGGAACTCTGCTTATCAGGACAGACAAACACCATGGTCATGTGGTACATTGACAAACAGCGAAGGACTCATTCTTATCCCCTGTGCAGACAGAGCATGATTATCTGGTCCATAGCAGCATCCTTGGGCCTGCATCTCCTAGCTCAGTTCCTTCCAGGGAGACTCAATGTTTTGGCAGACCAGTTGAGCAGACAGACCCTGGATCCTCACGAGTGGCAACTGAACAGAGCAGTCTTTTACAGCATCATTCAGTGTTGGGGCACTCCTCAAGTGGATCTTTTCTAATCCCCAGACAACCACCTTCTACCACTTTTTTGCACCAGACAGCATCACAGCAAGGCCTGAAGAGTGGGCGCTCTGTCCTTCCCTTGGACACTTCTGTCAATATTTGTCTTCCCTCCTCTTACTCTTCTTCCCAGAGTATTATTGAAGATCAGGGATGAAAGACCAAGGACTATTCTCATAGCTCCAGACTGGCCCAGACAGCATTGGTATCCACTGCTTCGCAGTCTCTCCCGATGTCCTTCTTGGCGTCTTCCTCTGAATCCAGATCTTTTGGTTCAGGAAGGGGGAAACATTCTACATCCTCCTCTTCAGTCTCTCCATTTGGCCGATTGGCTCATTGTATGAATCAATCCATTTCTTCTTCACTTTCCCAGCAGGTGGTTTACATACTTCGGGAGGCCAGGAGGCCTAGCACTAGGAAGTCCTATGCTGGAAAATGGGAAAGATTCTCTCATTGGATGCAGGCTAGAGGGGAATCTTCTTCTCAGCCTACTCTTCCTCTCATCCTGGAATACTTGACTGAGTTGCTTCAGGGTGGTCTTTCTTTTCCTCTATCAAGATCCATGCTTCAGCCATTTCTGCTCATTGTTCTTTTGAGCAACCCATTTTCTCTCATCCCCTGATGAAAATGTTTCTCAGAGGTGCTTGCAACTTAAAACCTCCCAGAAGGGCACCTACTCCAAGCTGGGATCTTAATTTTGTTCTAGAGAAACTCACTCTTCCTCCTTTTGAGCCAGCTTCCACTGCAGATTTAAAGTTTCTCTCTTGGAAGACTGCCTTCCTCTTGGCTATATCTTCAGCAAGGATGGTTTCGAAGCTGCAAGCTTTGATGGCTGTGGAGCCTTTTCCTATTTTCCATGCAGATCGTGTCTCTCTGAGAACCAATCTCTCTTTTATGCCTAAGGTGGTTTCTAGCCAGACTCTTAATCAGTCCATACACCTTCCTACTTTCTTTCCTAATCCTAGAAATAGAGGTCAAAGGATCCTACATTCTCTTGATGTGCACAGACAGGTTTTACCTGGACAGGACTAAAGACCTTTAGAAATCAACACAGTTATTGGTCAGTTTTGCCCCTGGAGCTCAGGGCAAAGCTATCTCTAAACAAATCATTTCTAAGTGGATTGCACATTGTATTTCTTTCTGTTATTCCTTTCATGGCAAGGTTCCTCCTCAAGGAGTTAGGACCCACTCCACAAGAGCAGCTTCCACTTCTGCAGCCTTTTTAAGGGGTGTTCCTACTTAAGACATTTTAGAGGCTGCCACATGGTCTTCTGTTCACACTTTCACAAAGCATTATAATTTGCCTTTGTTTTCTAGAGCCAGGGCAGAGTTTGCTACTGCTGTTCTGCAGGGCATTCTCCAATCCTTGATTCTGTTGGTACCTCCTCCCTTTTCTTTGGGCTTTGATAATCAACCCATTGGTTAGGACTGCAACAGTAAAACACGATGAACATAGTACAGTTGTGTACACTTACCATAAATGTAGATGTTCGAGTGTATTCACTGTTGCAGTCCTGATTCCCTCCCTCCTTCCCCCTTTTTGTTTGGTCTTCTGCTCTCCTTTCCTAAGGTACAGGCTGAATATCGTTTTATTTGCCAAAGTTTCTTTTGGTTTAAACCTTGTTTTCTGGGAGCTCCTGACTGTTATGGCAAGAAAGATTGAGGAAGTGATGTTGGCTGCCTCCTTTTGTACCTGACGCCCTGACGTCCTTTACAACCGACTATAGCCGATGTCATATTTACTTACCTTTGGTATTCTGGCCAGTCAAGGGCTACTAGGAGCTGGATAACCCATTGATTAGGACTGCAACAGTGAATACACTTTATGGTAAGTGTACTCAACTGTACTTTCTACCAGTGGAAGGTGAAGAGATGATAGTTGTGACACTGCCACCCCAGCTGTCTGGAATTTTGTAAATAATCATGTCATTTGTGAATATCAATATGATTTATATGCTTGTCTTACAAATGTAAGAGAACTGTATGTTATGTACTGAGCATCAAGAATGTAACCACAGTGTACCCTACTGGAATAGAAAATACATTTATAGAAACTAGATACCTGTACAAATGTATGTTTTAATGGTAGAAGCTGGAACATACAGAGTTAACTTGCAAAACTTCAAGAAAATAAGTTTTAATTCAAGTGTTGTACAATTCTATCATTTCTCAGTTTCAGCTTAGGGCAGACCCAATGTCTAGAGCTAGATGTTTTCTATGGTCTTGAAAAAGAAATAATTACTAGGTTTCAAATGTAAAAGAGTTTGTTTTACAACTTCCAGTTCTGAGCAAATGTCTGAGAGATATGTGCTTTCACACAGAGATGATAAAATTCTGTTGGTATCTGTTAGCCTGGGAAATGAAGGCAGGTGACAGAGTGATGTCATCCAAGTTGACCTAGCAGTAATATTTCACAGTAATTTAAGAAGTCTCTCAGAGAAAGACTGTGCAATTCTGTATCTTGTCTTGGACCTGGAAAAATCCTCTCATCAGCACTTGCCTTGCTAATAGTAAGTAAGTCTAGGGTACAGTAATGTCTCTTAGATATAGATAGGAATATAGTAAAGATTAGTTTAGATGTTTTCTGTATTTATTTGAGACTGTTCTGCAATGTTTTAAATACTTTCTGTGATTCTGAACTCTGAAGTAACTGTATTGATTGAGTATTGTCTTGTTTTTTAATTATTTATTATTAAATATATTTAAACCTATCTTTGTGGATGATATTTGTGAGACATAGTTAAGCTCTTATACTTGCATATGTATTTGGTGACACTACAGGCCATTCCTAAATAGCCTTAGTCTTGGTCCCACTTACCATTTGGATAATTGTAACATTACACAGTAGGACTGGTCACCCTTTGTAAGGGCTTTTAAGTAGCTGATAAGTAGGGGTTGGTAGCAGTGATAACTACCTTATAGTCTGGGCAGAAGGGGGCATAGCTAGTAAACATGTGCCAGCCTTCAACAGGTATGTGTTTGTATACAAGTCAAATCCCAAAGTATGTGTGTGTCAGCTACTAGGGCAGGGACAAAAAACACTGGTTGGACAGACGGTGTTGGAGGTCTTGCCTTGACCTCTCAGCTGAGATTTTAACTCTCTGGCTGTGCCAGTTGGGAGTCTTATTGGGGATCAGGAGAACGAGGGAGAAACCAGTCCCAGACTGACTCTGATCTCTGTGCTATCTTAAGGGAAATTATACTTTACTGTGTATGTACTTTTCATCCTCCCAATGTGCCCATCTCTCACTGGTGCTAGTAGTGAGGATTGAGGCTCCTCGATTATTGGGCCAGTGCAGGGGTGTCACAGTAGTATCATGCAATGTTAAGGTAAGGACTGTGTAGCCCATGACAGGACCTCAGACACTGCAGCGAAAGTGGCATTGGCAATCCTGCTAATACAGGTAGAGTTTGATGTAGTGTGCGTCATCACAGACCTTATAAAACTTTTTAATACTGTACCCATGGACAACGTGTCCTCATGTAGCTGTTGGCAAGCTGTGCAACAACCTTCCAAAGACAAATGCAATCTGCATTACCTTACACTAGAGTATGGTAAATTATCCTTGTACGAAGGTCTGGCACATTTACTGATTGATCTCAAGTGCTGCATGTTATCTTGGATTGATGGTACCACTGCCACCAGTATGAACTGTTGCCAGAGATGGGATAAATTCCACCACAGCCCAAACTTAGCACCAGAGGGACAGTCTCTTGATTCACAGCATTGGTACCTAGCAAATGAAAATAAAAGAAAGTGGCTTGCAAGTCTAGCTTGATAATCAATTCTCAAAATGCAACCTGGCTCACAGAGAATAAAAAAATAAGCACTGCTTCCATATCCACGCCCAGACTGGACTGCTCACAGGCCACATACGGAGCTGAATCTTGGAAATAGCACCTCAGGCCCCTTTCTCCCCCTTCTTTCAGTGAACCAGAGTGTCTTTCAGTGATTCTTAGCTCTCTCACACACATGCACGTGCACACACACACACACACACACACACACACACATATATATATATATATATATATATATAGAGAGAGAGAGAGAGAGAGATGGGTCTACTTGATATGGTCAACATTTCACAATGTTGAAATTTATATCGCCGAGACCATATGATCGACATTTGAAATGTCGACCATACAAGTAGAACATAAAAAAAAAAACAACCCCCGGAACTTAAATATACCAACTCTGAGATTGCACTACCGTGCGGAAGTGGAAATCTTTCCATTCCGCACTGTAGGGAGATGCCGGTTCCCCATGGTTGACATTTCAAATGTCAATCATATGGTCTCAGCCATATGAATATCGACATTGTGAAATGTCGACCATTTGAAGGGACCCATATAGATAGATAGAAGGCCAGCTACAAGAGCTTAAAAGTGAATAACTAGACTTTGCTTAAACAATAATGCAAACAGTGCAGTTGCAAATTAACTATGCAGAGGAATTTGAATGTATTCATAAAGTATATCAAAATGACAGGTAGTATACGGAATATGAAAAGAAGAACAGAAACCACAGCTAAAGTACATTTGCTGTCATTTAATAAAAAACATTAGACCTGATTAGCCTAAGTCAGCCAAACTAATACAAATGCACAGGCAGGTCAAATCTTTTTATAGATGTGGACAAAGACTAAAAACAAATAATGCAATTTAGCTGTCTAGAAAGAGTAGAATGCTGTTGCAGTATAGAGAAAAAGCATAGAAAGAATAGTAGAAATATAAAACACCTCAATATCTTGAATAGTTCAGAATGCTTCATAATCATACTAAAAAGAAAATAAATTAAGATAAAAAACTATAACTTTCAGAATAATACTGAACACAATCCTAAAGCATTTTGGATACCCATTAAAGAAATCTTGCATCTCAGTCAAAAATTCAACCCAACCCCCTCCCCAATAACTCACCACTTAAAGCTGCAGTGCAGTTCAAGTCTTATTTTATAGATAGTATATATAGCATCTCTAACAAAGGATTCCTCACCATCTAATCCCAACTCTTTCCAACAACCACATATCACCACATCCACTTTCACCTTTAAAGCTGTGCCCACATCCTATAAGTCATGCTCTTCTTCAGCTGATGATCTTCAAGTGAGTACCTAAAACGGCAGCCAGTAGCACTGCCTGTCCAGTTTCAATCCGTATAAATAGGTCAGTCCTGGAATCCCACATTCCCTCTCTCTGTAAAAAGTCACATGTTATCTCTCTGCACAAAGGAAGACATTCAAGAAACATTAATAACTTTAAACCTATAGCAATCTTATGGTACTTGCATATTATTGCAACCACGTAAGTTCCGATTGAAACTACAAGACATACCATAGGCGAATTAACTGTCAGAATTCTGCAAATGTTAAGCACCCCGTAGGAAAGTTATGGTCATGTCCCCATGTCCCACATTAGACAATAAAATCTGCATGCTGTAAACAGCAACTGACACCAGCAGAATTAAAAAAAAAATGGTTTATAATTGTTAAGTCCGGTAAGGTTCCTTAAGCTGCTGTAAAACATGTACAAACTTGTTGTGACAATAACAGGAGTTGCTTTCACATGTGTTTCCTGAAGAATACAAACTCTGACATTTTAAAATGTTATTTACTGACTTCACTGCAAAGTACTTTATCAGAAACCCCCCACTGTTCACTGCCCTACTGACACCTTCCAATAACTGTTTACGCCTTTAAAAGCAGACAAAAATGTTGATATTTTCCTGTCAGTGCAACTACATGGAGCACATAAAGCCCCACGCAGTACATATAATTATGTTCGTCACATTGATCAAACCCTGAAATTATGTGCTAGTGACCTGGATGGTAACATTGTCCTCTCCAAATTTGTGGTCCATTCATTTGTCGAGCAGAAAAATAAGGTGAGTACGATCTCGGAACTGATCGCTTAGAAAAAAGCCACTTGCCCTGCTCGGAATGTGGTTGCAATAATATGCAAGTACCAATCTTACCTCACCTCTCCAAAATACTTTAAAATGCATTCAAAAACAATTGCTAGACTATCTCCTGCAGGAAGAACTGCTATCCTCTACACAACATGGCTTCCTTCATTCCCATATTACTAGCACCGCCCTTATAACCTGTACAGATACTGACAGTAAAGCTAGAGATAACTGCAAACTAGTGTCTTCTTTATTTCTAGATTTGTCTAAAGTCTTAAACACTAGCAAAACTACTACTTCAAATGTCGTCACTAGGTCCGTCTCAGCCAACCCTTCTGTGGTTCAAAAGCTACCTGCCCAATAGGTATCAGTCAGTAAAATGTCATTCCATGACCTCTCCCCCAGTCACCAGCAGTATACGACAAGGCTCTATCCTTGTTCCCCTCCTCTTTAACATTTTTATCAGCACCTTCTAGACATCCACACAACAGACCACCCTAATACAATATGCAGATTATTACACTCTCATCCTCACATCTGAAGATATGATACACCTCCAAAAAAATATTCAGGAAGCTGTAACAGCCACTGAAACATGGCACTGTAACTCAACGCATGCTCTACCCAAAAAAGACAAAACTGCTACTACTACTTCTCTTGTGGAAAAAAAATTAAATTACCCTGACTTGATAATATAACCATTGAATGTGCTTCTCATTGCAAATTGTTATCGGTGATAGCAGATGATAATCTTGCATTTGACCTGCATATACAAAATTGCGTAAGAAAAACTCATCAGAAACGAGGGATACTTTACATAGCCGAAAGCTTTTCTCCTTGGGCCTCTGCTGAAAATAAGCTTTTACCCACTCAATCTTTCGTGGTAATCAAATGCCATTCAATCAATCAATCAAGCAGTCAATCGAATAACCTTTTATGGAATGGGGTTACGAAGTACCATCTTATAGCATCTGTGAACTACCCAGCATATCCCTGTGTAACTGAATTAAATTTCTTTTTCAGGGTAAGTATGTTCATATTTTCACAGAAAGTACATATCTTCCTGTTTCCAGTCACAGAGTTAATGGAACATATGTGTGGACTATGATTTGTATCTATTATTCTGGCATAGGTTCATACTAGACTAATGACTACCAAGGTCTTTATAAGTCTAGCCATGCAACCCAACTCAGTCTTGACACCAAGTACCTTGGATGCCTGTATGGTGGGGGGGTACGTTAGTAAGGAAATAGGTAAGGGTTATTTGGCAGGGGGATATATTAATTGAGGATTAAGTTACTCATTGTTGACCTCTGTCCATCAGAGATATGAGGATCAGACCAGGGAGAATTTGCAATTTCCCATCTAATGATCAAGGATTTATTTAAATAGAATTGAGGAAGAACTCTGCTTCACGTGGATGTGAGTAACCTTTGAGACACCCATTGGTTTCCTGCATGTTCTATTTCACATGCAAAGTTTAAGTCCTTGGAAATTTTTGCAGATGTGCAAGAGATCCATCGGCGTGGATCTGTGTATGCCTTAAATGCCAGGCATAGATTGCCTCTCAATAGCCTGCAGGAGACTGAGTACAGAGATAGGGTCTTAAGGCGATTTGTGTAGGACAGGGTATTCATACCCTGGATTCTCCTGGTGAGGTACATGCCAAAGGGCATTATACTTATTGACTGGCCTGATGAGGGCTAGTTAGAGTGACTGGTACAATGACGTTCATGGACCTGGATGCCATACCCTTGCTTATGAGTTAGGTTATATAGAATGATTGTTTTTACAATCTTGGCTACATGTTGGTCAAAGGCCAATTTACTGTCTACCTATGTGCCCAAATCCCTAACCTAAGGGTGTTTTATCAATGGAGAAATTACCTTGAGTGAATAATTTCCCAAAGGGTACTCTAATGCATTTCTTTGCATTGAGGTTTAAAGTGTTGCTTTCGTAGTAGTCATTTCATAGGTTCATAGGTTCATAGATTAGTACTAAGCTAACTGCCCTTGTGAGCCATTTTAAGCTTAGCCAATTATCCCTTGTGAGACTCAAACCCTGCACCTTGTGTTTGTAAGGCAAACACCTTAACCATTAGGCCACCCTTCCAACTCTTTCTTTGTCTTAGACCTTCTTGAAGGATGCCAGTGTCATGTGGAGAACCTGTGATAGCTCCCAATTTGAAGTCATCTGCCAACTTGGTGAGCCAGAGGCCTTTGACTATAGCCTTGACTTCTAGGAAGCAAATGCCAAACAGGAGCGAGCCCAACATGAATCCCTGGGGTACTTTACTGGTGACCTGTCTCCTGGTATTGGTGGTCTCACTGTTCCTGACTTTTTGGTCCTTTCTGTGAATAAACCAGCAGTCAAGTGAGTTATTATTCCTAGCTCTGACATTTTGTCATTCATACCTGAGTGGAGTATTGTACTGAATGTATTGGCCAGGTCAAGTTTGGTAGTATACTCCATTTTCCCATCATCCATAGTCTGTCAGACTGAGTAGGCAAGACCTTTCTTTAACAAAGACAAGCTTGGATGGATCCAGTGTCAGTAGGATGCCAATATCCTTGTTGATCATTTCCATGATATTTCATGGCTTTACATATTAGAATTGTCACACTGATGTGTCTGTAATTCCCTAGGTGATCTGTTGGTCCACCCAAATGAAGAGGTATTACCTTTACTGTCTTCCAGTCACCTGGCTCATAACCAGATTTGAAGCTGTAACTGAAGAGTGCCTCAAGTAGTCCTACTAGATAATGTTTTAGGATATTTAGGAGGCAACCAAGGATACTGTCAGGGCCTGGTGAAGTAGTGTTTTTGCCCTTAGCAAACACCACCAGGACCTGCTCCATGTTGATAGTTTGGGGTTATGATAGAAGGGATGTCACAAGGAGTAGTTGGGACTGGGGGGGTGGTGAGGTTAAAGATAAATTTATCACCCAGTAGATTCTCTATACCACCCTGGTTTGTGAAAGTTGTGCCATTTACAACCAGTTCTGCACACTGCTGAGTGTTACCTTTCAGGTTAATAACATAGCTCAAGACATACCTCTCAACTGTCTAGATTTTATCAGAATGTCCAGATTTTTGCCTCATATTTTTGGACTGTTCCTCAGAACATTTGTGCTTTCCTGGCAAATCACTAAAGTTTAAAGTCAATAAATAATGACATTTATATGAACTTCAGACTTTGTATCCCACAGAAAATGCATGCCAATACAAATCCTGCTATTCAGACAATGTTCTAAAGTGTACACGAGCAATATCTAATACCTGTCCCTATTTTTGGGTCATTGTCCCTCCATTATTTTAGTGGTTGAGTGGTATAGCTGAAGATGGCCTTGTAATTATCCTTAGCTTGGGAGGCTATCTTGACCGTGTGACTGGGCTTGTTGGGCTTTGTAGACCTCTTAGTTTCTTGTTTAGTTGAACCGGAGACCTCTTGTCTGAGAGTTGTTCTTTCTGATGTTGCCATGACTTTGATTTCTTTGTTATATACCATGTTAAGGTAATAATTCTACTAGTGGGGTTTGTTTTTGGTGTTGAGCTTACGTCTGGTAGGTATGGCAGCTTCAATGCAGCCTACCTGTGTGTATCCCAACTCAGACAGATTAGGCTGTCTTTCTACTGACACTAGAATTGCTGTTCAAGTCTTATTAATGTAAAAACATACTTTAGCTAGCCAAAAGTGAAAAGATATTGGAAACAAATTTTACAAATAGCTACAACTAATTGCAATGTGATTCAGATGCAGACAAGTCAGCAATAAGGAACTCATACATACAGTTTAAGGCAGATTCAAAGTATAGTAACAGTCTAAGTGGGAGGGACTTCCCAATTTTGTTTTTCAGTACCCAGTAAGATAAGCACAGAAGAGAAGATGAGACTGGAAGGAACTTCTAGGGTCAGCAATGCAGATGAAGAGATTGGAAGTAGGCTTCCAAGGCCAGATATCTCATTAACATCTGTGTGGTGTGGAATATTCATCCCTGGTTTGGCACCCGTGTCTCGAATGGACACGGGCAACCTGTAAATGGTTCATCTCCCAAGCCCCTGCTTGTAAATGTTTCATAGCCCAAATCCCTGCTTACACTCACCAAGGGTATCGGAAGTTGTCAGTGATTTGGAATGCATGGCTAGGCTTAAAAAGGCCCTTGTGGTTATTAGCCTAGTAAGCACCTATGAACGCCTCCAGCAGCCTATACACATCTGACATTCCAGAGCATTTTCTGGAAAATTAACTTAAAGCTTAACATGAAGAAATGTAAATATTTTGTGAATAATAATTATTAATACTGTACAAATAGCAATGTTATATATAAGATGCAGCATTCATAGTGATAATAGTTGGTGCATTCATAATCTTTTCCATAAATACTGTAATATATTATAATGCATGCAAACCCTAAATTAGTATTTTTTGTTAACCATTCATAAGCTTTCACGCGACAAGAAATTCTTCTCTAAGAGCATGTTTTTTGAGATCTTTGCAGAAATGTGAAAACATATGTTTAATTAGCAATACAAATGATACTGGATATCTCTGAAGATGTGCAACTTGCAGTGCAAATATCAAATGAAAACATCAAAGACAGTTTTGTTCAACAACACCTAAGGCTTCCCTTAATTCCATGCAACAGTTTGTAAGTCACTAGGTTTCTGAATTAAGTACATATGGAAATGATCATTTTCATACTTTCTAGCAAACACCTGGCCATATTTCCAGTACAGAGTAATATAGGCCATCACTGACCATGGATTGCACTGTCTCCCACACTGGTGTTTCACACCATATGCCTCAATAACATGAAAATCTCTCAGATAAGAACATACATTTGAAAATATGAATAGTAAGTGCCAAACAAAGATTATTTTTTCTATTGCAGGACATCCTAGACTAACAATTTTACAGTCATTCTGTTAATAACTCCTTGCCCTTTCTCAAACTGCCTGTTATTCCCTGGTAAGTCACATATTTAAAGAAACCTGATGTAAATAATAAAAAAAAAAAATTCTGGACATGATGAGAAGGTGTGGCTGTGAACTATAAGTATACAAAAAGGCATTTTAGGCTTGAGTGAGTTATACAATGGGGTGGGCAACTCCAAATTCAGAGGACAGATAGTAAAATGTAGTAAAATGAGATCTCAGTCAGAAATGATTTTAACACCACTTGAAAATACTATACTATAAAGTACTGAAACTATAACAATGCCTTCACTTAAAAGTATTTACTTCAGATACATAACAAACGCATCAGAAACAGACAAAACTAATTTAAATTATAAGATATCTGCAGTATTTTAAATGTAGCATAAATGTACTTCCCTGGATACAGCATGTAGTCCAAGTGCTTTGTTCTCAAGCTCCCAAGCTTTCAAGATTCCATCAGTCCCAAGACTAACGTGTCATGATTTTTAATGGTTCCTCCTCCTTTCTGAATGAGCATTATGTAATATAAATTGTGTTATCTACCTCAGGAGGCAGGAGCAACTATGGGGGATACACAATGCGTTCTCACAAATCCTGACCTTTGATTTGCATGTATTCATTCCTTTGTCATAACAGGTTAACTTGTGGCAGACATTCCCATTGTGTCCTCAATACAAGTCCAGATAATGCCTTTGTTCAGCAGGCCCCACAACCATGGCCCACCACTGCTAAGGCTGTAGAACTAGAGTCTGAGGCTGCTAAAGCTTGCAGTGCCCTACATCATGGCATCCTGGCAGCTCATCAGTAGATTGCCTAGCTGCAGTTAAAGCAGACAGAGTAAGTGGTGGATAGAGCAGTAGGTAGGTCTATGGTTTGGCTGGACATACTCCTAGTCAATTTTCAAGTTTATTGCAATTTAATACTTCTGAAATGTATTACTTGAGCCCTTAATATTGATATTATGTGGTAGTTACATGATATTCTTGTCTAGAAACTGTGGTCATGATGCTAGGTACTAGAGCAATTTATACCTTCTTGAAGGATATGGGTATCAGTTATAGGGTTAATGATAGTACCAAACTTATGGCTTTCAACTAATTATATCAGCCATCAGCATTTAATATAAGCTCGGACATTAGGAAAAACATATGATGATGACGATGAAGCGCAATATCAAGCCATATGAAATGGCACTACTGACAAGCATTTTTGGGAGAAACTGTGCCACCAGCCTTCACTGTATGTATTCTGTCAGTGAACCCCTAGGAGATGTAGGAATTAAAATTCAGGTAGGTGAGTGTTTCATTAGTACCAAAGTGCAGTGTAGTATCAAAGGCCTTAGATAGATCCATATAAGGAGTGTCAATTGATTGGCAATTATAAAGTTTTTCATGCAACCTCTCCAAGAAGTCCTCCAGATTCTGTACACAAGACATACGGGTTGAAGGACTGCTGCCTACAGATCTCACTTATTTGTCTGTCTGTCTGTTTATTTAAGACATTTTGCCCACACAGTATGTTGATCTTCAGCCTTATTTTGGTTAATTAGCCCATTAATTTCCCATCAACAGGGAAAGGATTGGAAGGAGACATTTTGAGAGAGCCATCAGGATTAAATGCACACACGTCTGGGCACAGGGGAAGGCTTGCAGTAGGCCATGTGTAGAGGATGTCCGCTAAATTCTGCAAGGGTCATTCCCTCTAAGCAGTCCCACCTTCCCAGTATGGATGGTGGTCTCCCCTGTCTCAGCCTAAGAGAGCTCACCATCCAATTTCCCCACCAAGTGCAAGGAACATCTCACACTCCAGTGGACGGGTCAAATAGATATACCCAATTCAATTATTCCTCCTCCACTGCCTGACTCCTCTAATGCTGGGGCTACTTTGCAAACCCTGGTAGTCTGGTTTGCAATCAGAGCTCCATCCCTCTACATGAGTGAAACAGGTAGATATAAACATTTATGCTTTCCATTATAATACTCTCCACAACATTAGAAATAATTCTGGTAGTATAAATTGGTCAGTAATGACAGTCAGCAAGTCCTTTGTCTCAAGCACACTCTGATGGATAACGTCTACAGCCATCTATCCATGTTTTAACTTTAGTGACAGCAGATCACTAAGTAAATATGATTGGCCAGCTGTGCGGCACAGAGGATATGCAGCATGGAAAAGAATGAAAAGTGTGTTTTATGACTGAAGGTGTCTGTGTGTGTTTGTAGGACATACTGATGTTTTGTTTATATAGATATTAAAATATACACACAGACACGTATTTAAACAATGGGTGTACGCACATTGATCAACACACCTAAATATCGATGTCAAGAATGCTGACCACAAAAGGTCAACAAAGCAAATAACAATAGTGTAGGATACATGTGAGGAAAATCCTTGTTGCATGGAAACAAAAATTAAAAAATATATATATATATATATATACCACCTGTAGCCACCACCCCATGTTAACTGTATATACTAACTCCAAGCTCATATAATCCCTAGGGAAAAAGACATGTTCCCCAACCACAGTCAATGTTGATCTCTCATATCTTTTGATCATCCACTTTGCTGACCAAATAGATGTTGATTTTGGAGAGTTTGTCACTTGCACCAATATCATAGACACACAGACACACACACACACACACACACATATATATATATATATATATATATATATATATACACACACACACATATATATATATATATATATATATATATATAAAACTGAAAACTATCACAAAAGAAAAAAAAAATTATATAGACAATTTTATGAAGGAGGAAGGTCTCTGACAAAAAAACACGGAGCCTTGGTGAATATTTCTTTGAGTGCTTTCATTTGTTGTAATAGTACAATCTAACTTCATTAGAAATGAATAAGGACAGATACCTTGTGAATAAATAGTGGGGATCAAGGATGCATTAAAATAATGCTGGTGTAGTGTGGATGTCACTTCCTATCTCTTCGCCTTTAAGATGCTTCTAATGCTAAGATTGCCATTGAGGCCCAGAAGTGCATCTGCTCTGATTAACACTTTCAATTTCAGTTCTTTAACCTCTAGTAGGAATTTTGGGTTTTCAAAGAATTTTGTAACACTCTAATGCCAAGAACATAAATCCTGTGAAGTTGGGGCATGTGGACCTGTGTCTGGCTAGGGCATTGCTGTGATTTGCATTGAGGATAGCTTGCTAGTTCTTGGCATTAGAGGGTGTTGGAAACTTTGTTTAAAACCTAAACTCCCTACTAGAGGTTAAAGAATTGAAGTGGAAAGTGTTACTCAAAGACGATGCACTTCTGGGCTTCAACACCAGTCTCAATATTAGATGCATCCTAAAGTGTAAGAGATAGGAAGTGACGTCCACACTATGCCACGATTATTTTAATGCATCCTCAATCCCCAATATTTATTCACAAAATATCTGTCTTTATTCATTTCTGATGAATATTATTGCAATATTAAAATGGGCAAAAGCACTCAAAAAATTATTCACCAAGGCTCCGTTGTTTTCTTTCAGAGAAACTTCCTTCATCTGAGCTTCAAAAGTTGTCTATAATATATATATATATATATATATATATATATATATATATATATATACATACATACATACACACACACACACACACACACATATATATATATATATATATATATATATATATATATGTACAGCATATTTATATAAATGTATACATAACTGCACAAAAATGCTCAAATGTTAACGTTGTGAATGTAGACACGAAAAAATTGACATTCACAGTATCAGTAGCTCAATGCATACATTGCAGAATAATCTTGGAAGATAAAGACTCAAAACTGCATTTTCCACAGGAGCCAAAGACCCCTACAATCCCCCACACTCCCTGATACTTATGTATCCTAAATCCAAGATCACGCAGTCCCTGAGAAAGGAGGACCTTCCCCATCTCCAGTTGTGCAAGATCAGCACTCCCTGTTGACCATCGGTTTTATCTACCAAAATATGTTGACAAAACAGATTTTGACCTAAGCCACACTTGACTAAATTGAGTACAATCATAACATCTATATTGGTATCTATCTATCGATATATAGAGAGAAGGAGAGAGAGAGAGAGAGAGATGGATGTAGATATATAAACAGATGTATGTAATACTATAAAGACACACACTCCCAAATGAATGAATGACTTTCAATTTATCAAAGTCATAACTGGTCAATCACAGTGGTAAACAGCACAATTCATTTATATGTAACACAGAATAACTATGGTTCGACACTCCACTTGCTTAAATATACCAACTCCACTGTTGCAGAACTATGTTAAAAGGAGAGCTCCCCTGTAAAACACTTAGAGAAACAGAGGTCCGTAGGTAAGTAAAAGGCTAGGTACATATGTGGGCAAGAGAAGCCTAACCAATTTCCTTGCGTAGCTGAGAATTAAACCCTGTATTTTGTGTCTGTGAGAGAAACACCTAAACCATTATACCAATTCAAAACCTCACAAATGACGACTGAGGGAATCGAACCCTTCATCAAAGGAACTGAAGCTCACAGCCTCAACCCTCTGTACCATCGGTCCTTTCATAACCGAAGGGATAGAATACAATCCATTGGGCATTGGCCATTTATAAAAGTGTGTATGTGTGTGTGTGTGTGTGTGTGTGTGTGTGTGTGTGTGTGTGTATATATGTATTACATGCAGTAATTTGTACATTTATTAACCTGAACTCTTATTGATATTGTCCTGCAGAACTTAACAGGCTCCGAGTATGATTTACCTCAGTAATTAGACTGCATTCTTATTAAAAATTCAAGAGTTGTAGGCAGAAAGTAAACAGGAGTACATTATATTTCGTGACAGATGTCTGCCACTATAAAGCAAGTGTGCTGTTCTTTGATACTGCTGCTTTGAAGTTCAGATTTTAAACTTCCTGTTTACATTTAATGAAAATTTGTAGATTTTCCTTTTTATTACTTTAAGGGGACACATCAGTAGAAATCCAAAATTAGCATATCGATTTTTAAGGTACAGACATTCAGTTTAAAAGATGAGAGGTTGCACAGTGCTGAAGACATTTTGTCAGTAAATTACATTTCATTTTCATAAAAATCTGCCAAATGAAAAACACATTTCATTCACATGTAGCACACAGTATCTGTTGCTATTGATGCATCTTAAAATAAAATGAAAAAAAAATGATTAAGGCTGCCAAGATAATTACCATTAATGGAAGTATTGGTTTTGTTTAGTTACAAACAAGACTAAGCATGAGGACCTAACATGCTTAGAATTTTAAATTAGCCATTTTGACCAAATATTATAGACTTATGACAACCACAGTGATATAAGCAATCTTAACAGTAAAGAGTGGCTCTTTATATAGTAATTCATTTTATCCTTTTCAGGTAGAATTTTTATTTATTTATTTATTTATTTATCTATTTATTTATGTTGCATTCTTCTGCAGTGTTTTTGTCAAGCAATTTCACATAAACAAGTGGGAAACTGGTATACTTTTAGAATATGCATATGCAATCACAAACTCATGTTCCCAAAGCAGGCAGACACACTAGGCTTATACTGTCATAAACAGGAGTTATACTCACAAAGTCTATGCATTGTACAATTAATAGATATATATTTCATTATATCAGCAATACACGACAGTTGCATACATTCCAATGACCACAACTGATCAAAATGCATTAAATAAAAAAAAAAAAAGAAAGCATACATACACACAAAACAATATCTTATGCAGAGGGCCAAGTTCCCATTCCCCTGCTAATTATGTATAACAATTTCAGGATTACACAGTAGTGGGACAAAGTCAAAATCCCACCCCCCAATGTATAGTGATCTTCCATAGATAATGCTAGTATTTTGATAAGAAAAGCCTACTTCCAAAATTTTCATTTTACTGGACTTACCATGAAACATTCTGAACACGTGTACGTGTGTGTGTGTGTGTGTGTGTGTGTGTATACACACACACACACACACAATATATATATATATATATATATATATATATATATATATATATATATATAGTTGAAGTCTGAGACAGTGAATGCTCAGAAGAGCAAATTCTCTTTTTGACTTGTTCTTCAGCCTCTTAGCCTGCTGGCTGCTTTCTTTGCAAAATCATAGAACATCAGAGTTGGAAATCTGTGTGATATTGGAGTTGATATATACATATTATTAGCATGGAGTATGTAAAAAGATTGCTCTTTTAGAATTCACTCTTCAGAACATTTAATATTTGCAGACGGAATCTTGAATCTTTTGTAGATATGCATAGAAAACTCAGTTATTTAGCATTTATTTTGATATGCCTTCTTGCCTAAAATGTTTTAGAATTTGAAAATTGATCAGAAGTCTGCAATAAATTACCTGTAGATTTTCAGTAATCTAGATTATAACAACACTTGTAAGTGTATTTGACACTACATATTTTTCAGATATTAAACTGATGCTTCCCCCGGTGCACTGAAAGCAGTCAGTACATGTATTATTTTAATAATAAATTGTCAAATATTTAAATTGCAGTGTTCAGAATTAGTCATTACTAACCCCAGTTTTGCTTCATAACCTACCTGTTTTTTATCTATAAAATAGTGATTAGCAAGCACTAATGGTTGTTGCGACTAAATAGTGCCATATTTATCAAAAATGTTCTCAGTTTCAGAGAATGTAAGGGCCTAAGTACAGTTATTCTTATTTAACAATATCAGCATTTCAATAGGGCATATTTCCCCTTGCTTATTTTATGACCTTGTCTATGATTTATATATTAAGAAGGCTATTGTTGGATCTGAAACAATTTATAGTTTTTAATGAAAAAAATTGCATGTTTTCACTTGTCTTCTCTGTATTTGGTCAGTAACCTCTTGGTGTGTCAATTGTAGATAGTCTAAATAAAATATTTTTTTGCTCTAAATCTTCTGTATTCAAAATTTCAGTAAGTAATGTCTTTCAGCTTTTCCCGGTTAGGGGTTGCCACAGCGAAACACTGGTCTGCTTATGATTGTCAGTAGATTTTTATGGTGCTGATGTGCCAGCCCGGCACCCAACCTTCAACAAAGGTACGCCCATTCACACATGCAGCTATCTGCATGTCTTTAAATGTCATTCAACCATGGGGAGGACATGCAGACTCCACACAGAAGGCGCTCCAGCTGAGAATTGAACCGGAGAACCTCTTGCTGTGAGGCGACAACACTAACCACTGCACCACCGCTGCCATATTCAAAATTTCAGTCAAAAATGTAATTCTCTGTATCTCCAGAAATTGTGTACTAATAGTTTTCCAAATTAATTTTAATAATAATAATACTACTACTATATAAAAAACTGTATAAACTCTGCTCATGTTGGCCCTAGCATGCATATTTCAAAGAGTTATATATTTTAATAAATGAGCACATTAGGCGAGTTGTTGAACCCTCTTGTATACCTTCTAGTAAAGTTTCTAAAGAGTGAATATATTTTCCTGGCTCTGTGATAGATTCTAAATACCTAATTCCTATTTCAAATTCAATTTCATATTCTTTGTAGATCTTATTTCATATGCACCAATTATGAAATAAGAATGAAGCAACTGAAGTAGAACAATGAGACGTATACAATTGCAATAAAATAAATTATTTAGAAGTCTACAAAATAATGGCAGTAAAGACATACAGGAAAGCCCAAACAAGGGAGGGAATGTCTATTAGAATGTCCAATAACTTATTTACATAAAGAAGTAAAATTATGGCTAAATCCACACCTCCTGTAACAACTGTGCTGAGATTAACACCAATAGTATACTGGCTTAAAAAACACTGATTCAAAATCAGCTTCACAAGAAAAATGAAATCCACATGAAAAAAGTTTTTATACTAAAAAATGAAATTATTTTGCATCCTAAGACAAAAAAAAAAAAAGTCCGTAAACCCCACTGAACCAAAATAAAATAATTTAAATGCAAATATGTTGTTAACAAACAGTTGGTATCAGCATCAGATAAGCTTGCAGTGACCAATAATAAACAAATTACCCTAAAGTCAAAAAAAAAAAAAAACATACGCCAAATGGTCTAATTGTTTTTTAATACTGTTAGCGAGTTGTTTCCCTCCACTGCCTCTCACATAGTAGTGCTTTTTATGTTCATAAGTCTTTACCAAGATAATGACCACAAAGGCCTTTTCAAGCCTAGCCATGAATCCCAAATCTCTGAAAGGTTTTGATATCCTTGATAAAAATAAGCAGGGACTTGGGAGATGAAACATTTGCAAGCAGGGGCCTGGGATATGAACCATTTATAGGCTGCCTGTGTCCATTAGAGACATAGGTGCTAAATCAGGGATTAATATACTTTTCCCCATCCAGTTGTCCAAGTATCACTTAAACTGGGTTAGGGAGGAACTCTGATTCACGTGGATGTGGAGTCTGTTCCAGAGAAGGGGTAGTCTCTGGGATACAAACATCTCTCTCCAGCAAATCCTATTTCTATCACAGGCAAGGTTTGAGCCTTTAGAGTGGGTAATTCTGGTGGTGTTTGCTTTCCAGGTATGTAGGAGTTCCACAACACTGGGGTCTGATAATGCCTTTTATGTCTGGCATAGATCTTCCCTCAACAGTCTGTAAGAGACAGACTACAGGGATAGGGCCTTGAGGTGATCTGCATTGGACACGTTACTTATGCCCTGTATTCTTTTAGTGAGAAACCTCTATGGACATTCCAATTGTTTGATATGCCTGGTTAGGTATATAGCAAATGGGACATTGTACTCAATGATAAGTCTGACACAAAATACAGTGAAACAGTGACTTCCATGGACTTACATGCCATACCTTTCTTTATACGTTTCACAACATAGAATGATTTCCTCACTACAGTAGACATGTGAAGGTAAATAGTTAGATAAGTGTCTGTGTGTCCCCAAGTCCCTCACTACTGTGCAACTATTAGGAGTGTGTTGTCAACATGATAGTTACCAGGGGTGGATGACTTCCTAAAGGATACTGTTATGCATTTCTTAGAAAATAGTTTTTGTCCATGGCTCTGACACCAGTTATTTGTTGTGTTAGCCCTTGCTGGAAACATTTACATCAGTGTAGGATTCTATAACGGCTCCTAATGTGCAGTCATCTGCAAATTTAGTCCGCCAGAGGCCTTTGACATTCCCGTTGACTACAGAGAGGTAAATGCCAAAAAGGAGTGGTCCCAGGGAGCCCGCTTGTGACTGACCTCTTTGTAGAGTTGGACTCCCCAATTCTAATTTCCTGGGTCCTTGTCTGTAAACCAGTTGGTGACCTAAGGGTTTATACCCAACCTCTTGAGTTTGTCCATAAGGCCCAAGTGGGGCATTGCGTCAAATACCTTGGCCAGGTCAAGGTAGGCATTGTGAATCATTTTGCCCTCATCAATTGCTTTGGTGACCTTCTAAGAAATGCACCAGGTTGAGTAGGCATGACCTGCCGTTGATGAAACCAAATTGGGTTGGATCCCACTCAGTTTATGTGTCATTATTGATCATTTGCATGATACTTCTTTCCATGGTTTTGCACATGAGACTAGTGAGGCTTACGGGTATGTAGAAGGTCCACCTTTGTGCAAAGAGGGATGACTACTGATATTCTCCATTCATGAGGCCTGTTTGGAGGCTACAGTTAAATAGCAGTTCTAGAGGTGACCTTTTTTGTGAGCTAACCTCAGCTATAATAGTGTAGTACAGCTATATTTTCCTTTGATTCATGTCAAGTTCTCTATTAAACCATAAATCTTTTTCAGTTGTGAAATTAAGGCATTTAGAACTAGCTTTGCCAGTTTGCCTTTTCTTTGTCTACTTTTTTGGCCTACAAAACGTAAGGCTCATCCAGCTCTAGTCCTTCATTCCATTCCAGTATTGGACCAAAAAGATATTTAACATATTAACTGACCCACACAAAAACAGAGATATCACCATCTTGATCTGGCAAAACCATGGGTCCTGTCTTCATTACATTACATAACCTCATGGTAACATATATCTGTGACATCTCCCAAAAATGTTTTCAAGAATACTGGCGTCTTTTAGATCTTCACAAATATGCTTATGACATCTTTTCATTTAAGCTCACTATTAAGTGAGGCATAATAAGACAAATGTTGGGTCATTTTTTCCATATATTTCTCAAGTTGAATACATCTAGCAATCATAGAATGTCTGTGACTTTGCTTGCTTTAAGGCTAAAGGGCAGTTTAACAAAATGTTTTTAATCAAAAACTTACTTTTTTTTCTTGTATTCATTTATTAATTTCATCATGGTTTACAGAATTTACAGCTTTCTTTAAAGGATGGCATAGTTTCCCCAGCTCCCACTTTTATCTACACCTATCCACACACACAGTATTGTAATGAATGCATTGCAGGACAAAGTAAGTTAGGAGAGGTTCAGTCAGCAGAAGTTACAATATGTATTCCAAATACACCCAAAATCAGAACCGATTTAACCAGTTTGTCATTCTGCGTGTTTGGCTGTTCCTCACTATGTCAATAGTCTGGATATTTGGTGCAGTCTGTCTCCAAACCATTATGACAATATTATATAGTTGGTTGCCACAAATATATGGCTTTCTACGTTCCTGCAACCATATTAGGTTTAACTTCAGTTGAAGGTACCTGTGGCTAGACGGGGGAAGGGGACAGCATTATGTGGACAAAGGTCAAGTCTCTTATTTCAGGAGGAAACTGAACTCTTATGTCCTTTCACTTGTGGAAACTAAATATAAAAGCTGGCACAGCTTCCATCTATTTGAGTCATGTGACTGGATAACTGCCCTCTAGGAAGATCATGACGCTATTCCACTGATGCCTTTATATACTTGTGTTCGATAATATCAGAGCTATCGTAACCAATTCTGGCCATCAGGATAACACTGTAACGTCCAGAAACATCTGGCCAAACCTGTTTATATTAACAGCTGTCATTCAGACAGAGGAGAGAGCTCATTGGTAGTATTGGTAAAAGGCAGGCAAGACTGCAGAGTAGCCATTACTGAAAAAAAAAGAGTGGTGGTCAAAGACAGATGATAGTAGTACAAAAGAAGCAAAAAAGAAAAAAAAAGTTACTACATGAGTTAGCAGACCTTTTTTCAGTTAACTATTGCTTATTTACATTGGATATGCATGTCACAGATATATTTGTTAGTTTATATCAATGCTGTTGATTTACTGTTGTCTTCAGGTAACGGAAAAGATTCGGGGCCAGATTCAATAATACCTACAGTAACTTGTAAGTGGGCACAATATGAATTCAAGAAAATCCTTAACACGTTTTTTGTGCTTTCTAGTCACTCAAAGATTATGCTAAGTGTACATATAGTCTACACTTTAGTTGTCACATGTTTAACGTTGCAGTAGGATTTAAGTTCTCTTTCAGTTTAGACTTGCACATCTGGCATTTTGCAGCATGGCAGCATTGTGTATGAGCAATTCTTCTTGACTGACATATGTGTAGATCTGGTATTCAGCATTTGAGTTTTAATGCCATGCATGGTTTTCTTGAAAGTACTCCCACACAAACAGTGTGTCTTGATTTATCTTATCTGCACCGAGTTTTGTTTTTTCTTTGGTGCTTGTTCTCTTGGTTGAATTAGCTGTATCACAGCCTGTAGTTATAACAGCTAGTTTAGCTGGTGACTGTTGTGCTGCGAGCTGAGTCACATATATAGTATTACTATTGGGTAGGTAGATTTGTATATGTAACACTGAATGTCTGCAAGAAGCCATTAGTCACCCTGTGATCCATTCCTTCTCTTGTTGTTTTGTCTTGTCCTATTGCTATCACCTGTCAGTTCTAATGTGTATCCTGTAGGGGTGTCTAGACCTGTCCAAGCACTGTTTATATTCCCCTGATTTTAAGATAGTAATGACATGTGAATATTTTCTTGGAGTGCTATAATTGACAATCTATCTTTCTTTGTGTACTGGGTCTCCCAATTGTAATTCCAACACCAGTAACTGCAAAACGGGTGAAAATAGAGACCACCATTGAATGTCAAATATCACTTTTCTCCTGTAAAGCTTTTTTTTTTTTTTCCATTGGGACAAGTCACCCTTCACCATATGATGTGGGGGGCATGGCTCACCACACATCTTGAACTTCTACATACAAACTCTGAGATCATCACACCTCAAAGAAAAGGAAATATTCCAATAAAAAGGCAACTTCAGACAATGTATATGAATCTGCATTTTCAGTCATTTAGCCTTGCTATCCCAAGGCGTCTACTAATGAGTCTTAGAATTTCAAATGGTTACCAGGTCCAGATTTAATGATAGGTCATCCAAGTAGGCAGTTAAAACTGACCGTCCTTCCGCTCTTTAGTGGCAGTTTCCTTTCATGTTCTTTCAGTTTAATCTGTCTATGGTACACTTCACAAAACAAGTAGTTCTTGCTGATAAATGATCAGCATACCTGAAAACATGTAATCCCTTAAGTGACTCTTTCAGGACTAGTCTCATTTTATTCAGTATGGCAACTGCTTGAACGAAACGCAGTATACTGAAAGTACCTGTTTGTAGCACAAGCCTTTTCATATCCTCTACCTGTAAAAATCTTCAGAGCCTTACTCATAATCAGTTTTCTTCATCTCTGACATAGGATAACTTCTAGGACAAGAATTTGCTGCTATTTATAAATAAGTACTATTCCAACAGTCCTGACTGATATTGCAGATTCACTTTGTCATGAAATACCAGATGTGGCTGTTCCTTGCTGTGAGAATCAGTGTCATATTTTTTATTCCCCATGGCATACTTTACACTGGGAATGAGGTCTGGATGTGTCATTTGGTCAAAAACCAGTATTCAAGGCATAAAACTGGGATTTGTCCCCCTCCCCAATGTTGTGCGACCCTGGAGTTGATATATATAGTTGGGGGGTGTGGGGAAGGAAATAAAACAAAAAGTACACATTTTAAAACTCATTTCATTGACAAGTAGTACTCTAAGGCAAGTCAAAGGTATATGTCCTTTTCCCCACTGTACTGCGATCCTATATTTTCTCCCTAGAATCTTTCTCTATCTTAGCCTTCTCTGCAGAATCTTCTCATAACTTGCCAAGAGTTTGTCTAAAGCTCCCAATAGCACATTTGACTGGAAAAGTTGCCTATTTAAGCACTACCTCCCAATCATGGTAGCTGACATGGATGCTCATCATCATGGTGACCATCTGTGGCTGTAAATGCTTTCAAAGATACACGTTAAAGGAAGGTCATCTGGCAAGTGGCAAAAAGGATTAAACCTATGAACTGTTCACATGATACTTTTTATGGGATATGGCTTAATTACCTTAACTTTCATTTGTCTGCGCTGTAACTTTGAGTAAATCACTTAACTAGACCGTGCTTTAGGGTAATTGGGAATTTCAGTTTGGCTCATTGATGGTGTCCTGGACTACATGCTTAGTAACTGCCTGTGAACATCTAACCCTACTATCATTGGCTTCATAAGCTAAGTCCTTGTCTCTTTTTCTGTGCTGGATTACTGAAGTCTGGAAGTTTCCATATATTGGTTTCTCCCATTGCCACAGCTTCCATGAGTGGGTGAACTGGCAATAGCTACTAATTCTGACAAGTTTCTGTCCAGTTTTTCCAACACCTGAATCACCACAAAATCTTCACTTTTCTGGATATTGGTTACATTGTTTTTGCCTTGTTCACACAGCCAGTGGAATACTGAAACAGTTGTATCTACCATGTAATCATTCATACACTTATTCAGTTCCGGATGACAGGTGGCCAAAACACACAGTGCCACTCATTTGCCATAAGTCAGAGAACCTAAGCCTGAACTAAGTGTAACTGTACTGCAGTCAGACTCACACACATCCGTGCGCGCATGCACACACACACAAACACACACACACACACACACACACACACACACACACACACACACACACACACACACACACACACACACACACACACACACACACACTCTCACACATATCTATAGGCAATTTGAAGGATTATCAGTCTTCCTATTTAGACTATAGAAGAAAACTCGAGCATCAACCAAAAATGTTCTTGGATGCTAGGAGGACATTACCAGTCTGCCAATGAGACATCCCAGCTAAGAGATCAACTGATGTAACAAGTACTGCGAAGCAGATGTGCTAATTGCTACCATAGTATGCTGCTTTTATTTACACATTGGCGACTATTACAAATGTGAGTGATGTTTGTGAACAGCTTAGAACTTGTGAGAGTGTCAGCTGGCAGCAATGGAAGAAATGGTCTGATAATGATTTAAGATTATTTTTCCTTATTTCTGCATTTGAAAGAGAATCCAATACAGTATGACATGCAGTTTAAAGACTACAATTTCCAGTACTTAAACCCATTCAAGAATGCACTTTGGAGAAGGTCTGACTGCCTTTTTTTTAAGTTAAACTTCTTATGGGACTGTGTGGCAGGACAGCTCAGAGTCAAGTGGAAAAGTGAAACAGAAGTATGGAAGTCAAACTCCACCCACTAAGGGCAGAGTCTGACTTCAGTACTCTACTTTATCTTTTCAACCTCACGCGCGTGCACACACACACACACACACACACACACACACACACACACACACACTAACTACACTAATGAGTGATCCCCTCTCAGCATTAGCTGAAAGGTTTCCGTACTTTAGTTTTTCAACCACACAGACGTGCAGTTTCAGAAAGGACTATCCCCTCTCAGCAGCAGGATCTGTTGAAAGGTTTCTGTACCTCTCGACCATACCTGTCAGATTCTTACCACAAGAAATCTGGACAGAGCCACAAATAATGGTTTATTCTTTCAGGCCTTAGCACCTTTGCTGGACAGTATCAGACATACCATCTAATGTCTACTCAATGAAAATATGCAAATAATCCCATACTCACCATTCCCAGAAGTAATTTACAGTTGATGTTAGTTTACTGTTTGCTTATGTACCAGTTGCTTGCTTCCTTAGTTCATTGAGCCTTATTTTTTACTCTTAATCTTTAATTTTCTGATATTTTGGGTGGCGAAGGAGATGGAACAAAGAAAGAGGCATAATTGTTTGAGCAAAGAAAGAAGCATAAAGGCACATAATCACTGCTGGATGCCACTCTGTAGCAGGACCCACACACTCACTTTACTAAATAGTCACCACTTTACTACATATCGGCAAGTATTTAGGATCAGGGAGGAAACTGGAAAGAGACCGTGGCTGACCAAACAGGTACAGAGAAGACCTGCAAACACTAGTCTGCTTGTGTCACTTTTTGTCATAATTAGCCTTATGTCTGCTGTATCAAAAATGCGTTGCTTTGCAAACTTCACTTTAGTGTGGGACCTTCTCTCACATCTGTACAGTATGCCACTGGGAACATCCTAAGGATTGTTTCATACTTTGGATACTTTATCACACAGTGGCTTAGTACTTAGATTTCTGTCTCACAGCTCTAGAGGTACCACTCAAATGTTCCTGATTTTCATGGATGTCCCTTGTTTTGACTCAAATTTTCACTCTGTCTATCTTAAGCCCTGCTAAAATAGGTGACTTTTGGGGAAACGGTGGTGAATTATCCATAATTAATAATGACCATAATTAGAGAGATATAGCATTCTTTAAATTCAGAAAATGCATTTGAGTTGTTTATGCTGTTTCAAATAATATTTAGGCATTTCATATATAAAATTGTTTTACATGACTATTAAAGAAAACATAGACATATTTTTGTCCTAATATTTCAGTACATTTGTCATTTTTCACAGGAGATAACTAGCCAAAGACAGACAAAGAGAGAGAGAGAGGGGGTGACCCAAGCTGACATCTGTCCCTAATTGGTTGAGCGGTATGGTTCTAGAGATCAGTGTTCAGTTTAAGTTCTAGTGACTGTCTGGGTTTTGTCTAAGTAATTTGACCAAAGTAGTAGTTTCCCTGGCTACACTAATATGTCCATATATAATGCCCTTTTAGCCTTTGTAGTAGCAGAAAACTGTCCACAGTCCTAGCCACTTAACAAAAACAAACACTTAAGTATGTTGCACACCAAGCATGCCTATTAAGTAATTTGTTGCCGCATTACTTTTTTAAAGTGAAACATTGTTAGGCACAGTAGTGAGAGGGCCAAGAGCAAGAAATAGGAATACAAGAATTGTTACTCCTCGACAGGTAGTGAGCAGTGTCTGAAGACAGTGCCACTACAGCAGGGCAGGGTGGCTGGAAATCTCGGTCACAAATGGACAAAGGAGGAAATGCACAAGAGAACAGGTAACCAATGAGCCATCAGTCCTTCATTCAATCCAAGCATGAAGCAGTCCGTGAATCATCCATTAGAAAGCACAACAAGTAAGGTTCCATGACCCCCCATCACAGCTCCCTCTCATCCATAAAGCAGACCATCCACCAGCTCTAGTCACCCAAAACCTGACACTTTGGATTGGAAGAGACCGAGTGACACCCGGTCCCATGAAGGTAGCAACTACAGCAGCAGCGACACAGTGGGAGAATGGTGTCCTCTGGTGATGTTGACTGTGTCCACCAGTTGTCAAACTATGCTGGTAACATAGCTGTCCAGCTTGCACTCGCTACTGATCCTGCTTTGATACTGGCCGGAAATGCCCAAGGTCTCACTCCCCCTTCCCCTCCCTTGCCTAAGTGCCTGGCTCAGGTGCTGCATTGTGGCTTCAGAGTTCGATTGGTGGCAAAAGTTCAGCGGACAGATGGGGAGACAGGACAGTGAGTCGCTTGGTCTGTATGAGAACAGGCAGCATTGGGGAGAACAGAAGTTTCACTTCTACCATGCTTGATGACCACGTACATACTTTTTTTTTTTTTTGGGTAAGTGAAGTTAGACTCTGAGTACTCATAGGTGAACAAGAGGCAGACAGAGGCAAAAATGTTATCCATAAATATTCTCTCCACACTGATTTCAGCTTTTGTTGTGTTTGATTTTTGACTGTACACAAAGCGCACTTTGGTCTAATAGCATCTTAATGTCCCAGAGCAAAAATCTCTTTGGTGTTCGTTGGTTATTTTAATTTATTTTTATGTAAATTTCTGGTAACCCAAGCATGCATGAAGCTCTTGCCATTAGCAATAAAAAATTGATTTATTAGACTGTTTGCATATGAGGATCAAGTAAAAACAATTTAAAAGTGTATGAGATGGAAGATGAGAACTGTTTTAAAACAACAATGTGGTTTACAAAAAAATGTATAGAAAAAGCAAGGACAGTTGGAATAATTTCTTTACCACAGCACACATTTTGTTAATGTTAATCTTTCATTTGCCAATGAATTGTACGTGCTGCCATTAGTAGACTTTCTTGGTGTAGGTCAGTCTAAGAAATTGTGATTATGTAATATACACACAGATGCTTGGATGTGTATACACTCCACTTTAAAGTCATTCAGGCTCTATACACTGATAAAACTGACGTATCAATGTGCTAAACATTAAGGAAACCAAGGAAACACCATGAGCTGGAATACACTGAAACCAGTGCAGCATGAATTCAAGACACTGACTGACATCTAATTCACGCTCCAGTGGTTTCCGTGTGTCCCAGCTCATGATGTGCTTTTTGTGTATTGGTTATTTAGTTTGTGAAGATCTGAAGAATACATTACTGTTAGCATGTTGTTTCACTGCTTACTTCACAGCAGTACAAAATCCTCACAGCATTCTAAATCTCCAGTTTTTATAATACTGGGTATAAAGTGATCAGATTTTCTGACATAAAGGAAGACTGCAACAAAGTGAGACAAGATCAGAAATGGAGGAAAAAGGCAAGCACACCATCTAGCTGTTTGACTCCATTTGTAATGTACATTTTGTAAGAATTCCAAAAGCAGTCTTGATGAAGGGGCTTATGCTAGCTACTCCTGTAGTGTACTATATACTAATGTTTCAGGACTTACAGGACATCCAGAGCAAAATAAGAAAAAATAAATGATTTGGGGTGAGTCTCTGTAATATTCTTCTGTCAATTTTTTCATCAGTGTTTCTGAGATTTCATGGGGGCATGGTGTCAGGCTCAAGTCCATACTTTCAGTTCTCTGTACACAAACCTTGCTCTGCTTGCCAGTTGTGACTAGCAAAGTAAATTGAGTCAAAGTTAAATTTACATGTCATAATCGCACAACAATACTATGAGACAAATAATATAGAATATTATGAAGCCAAAACGTAGACTGAAAAATAATCCATTCTTGTGCTGCGCTCACATAGACTGTCCCTCTGTAATAGATGAATAATATTAGCTAACACAATTTGAAATTTGATAATGAAATAGTGACAGTATTACGTGACAGAAAGTTAACGGATATGTAATTCCTTTAGCCTGGGATGAGACCGCAAATGGTTAAATTTCAGCAGTGATCTACCCCGGTAAATAAAATTAAACAAACAAATAATAACTTTAACTGTTTTCTGTGTCATTTAAAACAGAATTAACCTTTTGGAAACCTGATAAAAAGTCAAAGAAGGTGCTATTTTCTGACAGAGTAGTCCTATCTGCAAGGCAACATATTTTCAGATATATTATCAAATGTTTATATAGAAAATGTGTCAACATTATACATTCAAATCAAGGAAGGGCAGGGTAACTAATTAAACAAGGTAGAAGATCAAAGACATGGAAAATAAAAAAAAACTTTGTTTAAAATCTGCGTGTGTGTGTGTATATGCCTAGTGATACTGCTTTTAAACAAACTGAAGATTTCTATCATTTCGTTAAAAGAAAAAAAACATGCCGTTCTAGAGTCAGCATTTTTTTTGGTAATAACCAAAAACTAAAATTCTTTGACTGGGGTAGTTATTTAGTGATGATAAATGTGATATGTCAAGTAAATGTGAAGCACAGGATAGCTGATAACATAAATGAAAACTATATGAACAAATGAAAAACAAGACACAGGAAACAAACATCACACTTACAAATAAAATGTTAATGCCAACCTCAGCTTGAGTAAACAAACATATGGTAATATCAATACATATGAGAAAATGGAAAAAGTAAGCAACCACCAAATACTGTGCTGCTTTGTGTCCCTGTATATATTTGCTTTGGTGTATAATATTATAGCAATAACCCACGCCTGGGTGTGGGTAATGCTGGATTTACCCGCGGTTGGTGTGGTTTGGTCACGAGGGTGAAGCCTGAGTGGCCAAACAAAGCCAACTGTGGGTAAATCCAGCATTACCCACACCCAGGCATGGGTTATTGCTATTATACAATGACATTATTTAAGAAAAAAAATAATTACTTTTCTTAAATAATGGCATTGTATAATGCCTCCTTGCTGCCCTTCTGCAGCTGTCTGGTATTCTGCGGCAGTTCTGATGTACTGTGCATGCATATGCCTACGCAGTACATCAGAGCTGTGGGCAAAAGCAATGGAGAAAGCAAGATCTCCATTGCTTTTTACAAACTGTTTCGCTATGTTAAATGGGTTTAACATAGCGAGACAGCTTTATAAAAAGCAACGGAGAATCTCCGTTGCTTTTATTAAAGATGTCTCACTATGTTAAACCCATTTAACAAAGTGAGACAGTTTTGAAAAAAAGCAACGGAGAAAGCAAGATCTCCGTTGCTTTTTACAAACTGTCTCACTATGTTAAACTCATTTAACATAGCGAGACAGCTTTACAAAAAGCAACGGAGAATCCGTTGCTTTTTTTAAAGCTGTCTCGCTATGTTAAACTCATTTAACATAGCGAGACAGTGTGAAGCAACGGAGATTTTGCATTCTCCGTTGTTGTAAAAAAAGAGTTATAGTAATGGAAAAAGTGCGGGTGACCGGACCTTTTTCCATTACTATAACTCTGATTTTCAACGTGCACGCTGACCAATCAATGTGCACGTGTTTGAATACTAATGGGGGGTCGTTGTATAATGTTTGTAAAACCCCAGGTTGAACCTGAAAATATTCCATTGGGGGCATGGGTTATATTCTGATTGGCTGATTACTGCAGGGTAGAGCCTTAAAGGCTTTAATTACCAGGAGGCTTGCTCAATTCAGTGCTCTTTAGTGTTGGACTACAAAGAAGACAAGGAGGAGGAGGATGAGACTCCATCTTGTACTCTGATTAACAAATGTTTAAATAAATAGATAAATGTATATGCCATGTTATTACCAGCCAGTGTATTACATGCATTCATCCAAGCAGTGCCTCCAAATAAGGGATCTGAGTGCACAGCACATTTACTTTTGAGGCTTTTGGTAAAAGAACTTCAGACCCTGGAGGAATTTAGAAAAAAAAATGAGAAAACTGAGCTGCAGTCAAGTAGTAGAGCAGCACCTGACAAACTAATTAGATAAAAAGACCCTCTTATGATGAGTTGGATTGAAGGAGTAAATGACTGTATTAAGACAAACAGCAGTAACAGTGAGCAAGAACTGCTACTCCCTGAAAAACTAGCACTACTGATCGATAAAAAACACACACAAATAAATCCCTACTAACAATATAGTACTGCACTTTTTAAGGCTGAATACATGCAGCTTTCAAACATGCAGAATATAGCATCAAGGTGCGACTTTCATTTATACATTTATGTATTTTTAGATACCTGGAACCAAAAAAGTAAATGTACAAAAAATGTTATTTTTAAATGAGGCATTTAATTACATGCATTTGCAGAAGACATTGGACTATATTATGTAAACTTCAGCAGAGGTTCTTACATGTAGAAGGTGTTAAAGGATAATGAGGCCTGAGACACCATTTCATACTGTATCACAACTATGGACACTATGAACGCTAGTTAATCAGTGCTTGGACATTGCACTCATTTCCTAACATCATCACGGTGACCACCAATGCAGACTACACCTGTGAAGCGGGTTGCTCTGCACCACAGACATCAGTGCAGACGGATATGGGACGCAGGTTATAAAGGTCTGTTGTACACTGCAGTGCTCCCTAGAGACTGCTGCAACTTGGGGAAGAAATACACTACTGGGAGCAGCTGAGACACACCCTCCTATCCACTTTACACTCGTGGAAATAGTATATATCATTATTAAATAACTCATAAAAGCTACATTTGTCATTTGCTATTGAGCATAAACATGGACAGACATTGTCAGCAAGAATAAAAATGTATTAAACATTAGCTTTACTTTCACAATGTAAGACATGTATCTTTACTAATAGTGATTACATTTTCATAAAAGATAGAACATCATTTATGTCTTTATTTATATGTCTACTGATTTGTTTAGAACTTTTTCGATTTGAATACAAATTTTGTTTGACACATCCAGCCCTGCAGAAGCATCATTATGGAAGAAACAGTGTGCAGTATTTGTGAATGCATGAACACACACACACACACACACACACACACACACACACACACACACACACACACACACACACACACACAAAAAAAAAAACATCAGTTCAAAAAAGCCTTACTACAACAGTTGCCAGTGTTACAGTCAGGAAACAAAGTTGTAATGACTATTGAAGTGATACCCCAACCCATGTGCAAAATTAAGAAAAGAGGTTTTGGATTGGAGGATTATAGCAGTGTCTGAAATAAAGGACTGTGTTAGGTATCTTAAATTATTTAAGCCCTAATGACCAGGTGCTTTGAGCAATTAATTTTACAAAGTACTTCTAATAAAAATAGTACAGAAAATGTTGTTGATATTATTTCATTCATCTTGAAATGTCCTACTCTTGGTTCTGGAAATCTGATTTAATAATATCATTATAAAAACCCAATTAAATGCAGAGTTTAGCTTTAAAGGCTGATCATATGTATTTTTATACAGTTATGTCTAATAACTTTACGCACTTTAGAAATAGTTGACCAAGATCAGTATGCATTCCTATAACAATGCAAACTTAGAAGTGTAAAAAGTACCTCTACCGTAAGAAAAAAATCTAGCAGTAGTAAGCCCTCTTTATTTCTGTGTTTAAATGAATATCCTACCTAAAATTATGAAAACAAATTAAATAATACTTGTATGTACTTTTTATGGGCTGCATCCATGTAAAAAGTTAAACTCAACATCATGCAATATCTGCTGAAAAGGAGGCTAACCTTGATTATATTTTAATGTTTTGATAGTGACATCAGTTTTTTTTTCAGTCCCTCCAAGAAATATTTCCAAATATGAATGTATCACAGAACTCTCAGAAAATAATGCAAAATAAGTTATCACTAGCTGATGCTCAATATACATGCATTCACAGAGTGTTGTGACCACAATTCTGAACATGTTAGCAGTTCTCGTGGTCATCTAGTAACCCTTTTTCATTCCTGTTTTCAAACATTTGAGGTTTTTATTGCGCCATGCTGATTATATGTGCAGAATAATTTCCACTTCCACAAATATAGTTAAAAACTGGTCACCTGATTGTGTCAGGCACTGTTCTGGTGGATTTCAAAATACAGTGCTCTTAGCAGCAAATTATTTAAAATATCAGTGCAGTCTAAAAATCACTAGTTATAAATCACTTTAGGAAATGCTTACATGAACTGTTAAACTGTATATTTTGTTTACAAGCCCAGTATTTCGCCAGCCATTTCTATGTCAGTCAAATACATTCAAAATTAATTTATTTTGCAAGATACTGCCAGAAGTTTGGAATTAACCTTGACCAAACAGACTTGGAGAAAAAAGTCATGGGCATTCAGAACTGCCATATAGCTAAAATACCTGATGTCCTTAAGGGTCATTTGTGCATGTCCCATTATCTTTTTTACAAGAGGTTTAAGGAATCACTCAGTGAAAACTCTAGCTTGGCTAGGATTTTCTGGTAATTTTTTTTACTAATTGGTTTGGCTGTGTGTCCTGTTTATTCTTTTATTTTAATGTACATTACAGAGATTGCCAGCAGCATGACATAGAGGGTTAAAGCCCTGCTTATGGCCCAATAGACACAGCTGCAGTAATCAGCTTTTGTGATTAAGGTGATGGGAGTAGCCATCTCAGGGAGTAAGGAATATGCACTTGGATGTCTCTTACAGTAGATCTCAAATGGAGGCTGGGGTGCAAGAGGGGGCATTGCAATGGCTGCCAGGAACAGTGACTGAATAGCTGCAGAAGAGCATTGATATGTCAACGTGCCCCACTGCATATACATCCCAAAACGATGACACAAGTACTTGCAGGGTTAAGAAAAATGTTTAGGATATACAAGAAAAAAACTTCCTGGCAGCAATGTGACACAAGTGTCCTTCATCTCCTTTGTGTCCCTGGACATGGGTCAAGCTTAGCCCTGAGAAGACTAAGGTTGGTATAACAGATGTAGTGAAATAGATGACGTTGGGCCAAGATGATAATCAGCTCTGAACAGGCAGAAAGAAAGGAAAAAAACTATGCAAAATGACATTGGCATACCAGAACATAGACTGCTGTCATCTTAGCTAACATACAAATTGCACAGACTGTACTGCTCCAGTCAATATATTTCTAGGGAAAGTTTGTATTTATTGTCATCAGCATACATAAAATGGGTCTATATCAGAAGACCGAATGGAAATAGCGAACAGCAAAACATCGAAAAGACCACTCCTCTAACTTGTTGGAGGAGGGCTGTGCCCCCCACCCCCACTAAATATATATTCCAACTCCAAGATCGCACTACAGTGAGGAAAGGGCAAATATTCCAATATTCACTGTACCGCAATTTCACAAACAGCACTTTGAGACCCGGTCTTTTCGATGTTTTGCCAGTCACTGTTATTTCCATTCGGTCTTCTGATAATAGACCTCATAAAATCACTAAAAATGCACAGCTATGATTCTTTGCTGCTTAAACATGCTGATGTTGATTCATAGTACATGGCTTAAAACAATAAGCCAAATGCATATTTGATCACTGCCAATTTTTACAACACTGTCCATCTGAAATACTCTTGTGTGATTCAAATCATTTTAATGACTCTTGTAGCATAACAAGTGAACACTTTTAATTACTTTTACTACTCAGAGGGGCATACTCAGATTTTGCTTTCAACTATTTTGGTTAATGCTGACAATCAATAAGACTCATTAACCTTTTTCTGAAGTTTAATTTTAGATATTAAAAATAAAAATAAATAACTGAATAGCATTGAATATTTTATAGCATTTAATATTTTATCAAACAATATTTAGAACATGTGTCAGTCTTGGATTTTCAAGACCAAAAATGCTAGCCAGGTAATTTAAAGAGCAATACTGCAAATTTCCTCTGCGCAAAATTTTATAGTGTTTTGAGGTGACTCTCCTTCCAGGTTTAATTATAATCAACTGTGAAGCTATGGCATTTTAGGAAGATGATTGTCACCAAACCTGTGCATATGTAGCAGCAGGACAGTATTTAAACCAGCACACCAAACTGCAGTTCACTTATAATAAGGCAACTTAAAGTAATGTCTGAGTTTCTCCTTTTTCATACAACTAAGTATTTAGTGAACTGCAGTTCAGAATGTCATTTTTATTTACTTCTAAAAGTCAAGATTCACAAGGATGCTTTGCATATAACTATATGTACACTCTGAATGTTTAATGCCATTGTTATATGTGCTGTTTTACTGCAGCATTAAGTACAAAAGAGTTAGGATTAAATAATACTGAATATTTTAGAAGTCATATCTGCAGATTATCAACATTTAAGAACATTTAAGAACATGTTTTATTTTGTTATGGCTGAACCAAACAAGTTAAATTTCATATTTGGCTTTGAAAATTTTAATTACATCTCTCTGTCACAGCCAGGTATGATTTCATTGGTCTTGACATGGTCTTATACACAAAATAGTCAAACCATCTCTTTAACTCAATAAGAAAAAGTATCCCACTATCTCTGTTCACAGCTAGGTGTGGATATGGACATCCTAAGGCAATGTAGAAATTGTCTCATGTTGACTGACAACCAGTTAATTCTCAAACTGATATGGTATGTGAGAGATGTAGTTACACAATGTCACTGCATTTAAAGTTTAAAAATTTAAAGTTTAAAAGCTCTCATATAAAAGTATTCCTAATGTGAATAAGGTTGTCAGTAGAATACATGCTGCACCCATCACACACAATTCGAAGCAGACATATAGACCTACGTATGCTGAGGCACTTAAATGTAACCTTCTTAAACCCCAAAGACCTCCTACATGAAGTACACATAACAAATACCCTCAGCAGCCCCAAATACATTCTTTCAAAACAACACCCACATCAACACATACAGCTACATCTCATGGGGAGCCCCTACTTATAAGCCCATAAGGCAAGCCACCACACAATCCAACATTCTGGTGATTGGAGACTCCATCACAAGGCACACTCATGTCCCTCTCACCAGGCTAAGGAGAAAGTTATGGTCAGTTGCTTGTCAGGGACTAGGATCAGCAAAATTATGCACACACTCAGGTTATTGAATCACAAGTACCAGTATGACTCATCCATAGTCCATGTGGGTGTAAATGACCTGAGACATGCCTGCCTAGACTATATGAGAGACATCCCAGGCTGGTATGAACCTAGCATTGAGTTGCATTTTGCCTTCTCCAAGGATGATGCCACGATACGAACAAAAGATGACTGACTTTAATAATTGGCTTAGTTTCTGGTATCATTCTGGGGAGGTGCAATATTTGTCAGCATAGAAGGATATGGTCAACAGACCATGCTGTTTGGGCAGGTATGGTCTGCACTTCTCCCCTCTAGGCTTTCGAAATTTAGTAAAACATTGTCTTCTCCCATAGTGCCTTTTTTAGGCAATGCCAAATCAAAACCAAGAATATCTGAAAGTATTCATGCTCAATGCTAGGAGTCTCAACAAAAAATCTCTGCTCCCAGGAAGCTCTCTTCACCCTAGAGAATGCTAGTGCAGTTATTGTGACATAGTTCAAATCCATGGAGAGCACACTGACACTGCAAGGTTATAATGCCTTCCATATATTTAGATCAGCTACTACACAGGGACTAAAGGTGGAGGTGTTTCGATTTACATAAAAAAATAAATATACCTCAATGCTGGTCAAACAGGTCAATGCACTTGAGCTATTCCATGTCCAAATCGCTATAGGCAAAATTCAGTACCCTTCCTCACAAGAAATAGGTCCCCCTCTATGACCCAGAAAACCCATACCAAAATTTTAAACTTATTGGAAACATTTAGCATCCAACTCAATACCATATTCATGGGTGAATTTAATTACCAACTGTTAACTGGGAGTCTTATATGATACAAAACTTACAAGCACAGAGATTCCTGGATTTTCTAAACACAAACTCACTGGATCAGATTGTCAGTGCACTAACCAGGGGTGCAACCATACTGGATCTAGTCCTCACTAATATGGGAGAATGCTGTACACCTCCCTAGTGTAACACCTTCCCTGGTAAGGTCATATAACAAAATGGTCTCTATTGAAGTAAAAACAAAACCTGTAACCCCAGCTAACCCTAAAATATTCAGTATCTACTCTAATGATAACTTCCAGCTGTTAAGTGATAACCTGACAAAATTTTAAGCCCACATAAATCCTGAGAACATTGTTCAGAGAAACCCTCTACAAGCATGTTAATAACTGCATAGAGGCAGATGTACCCACCAAGAAAATGTACAGGACTATCTCAAAAAAAACAAGCCACCCTGGTGGAATCGTAAAATCTATAGGCTGTATAACAGAAGGAAGAAAATCAATGCAAAAATTAGGAGGTGCAGCACCCAGCTGCATAAAAGCACCCTCATCAAACTAAATTAACAACACAGAAGACAAATAAAGTCTACATACGTCAACTTTGTGATAATGTTGGCCTCCCAGCCCATGGCCAACCACAAGGCATTCAGTAGCTATGTCCACAACCTCAAAGGCAATACACAATTGTGTGCAGAGCTCATTGTAAATGGAGCCAGCTATACTGAGCCAGAAGCTATAGCAAACCTATTGGCCAATAAATTCAGCTCCAACTTTCCCCCTCAATCTTCCCTCAGGAAATACTATAAAATATAACTCTCCATGCTCTAAGGCCAAAAACACTGGACCAGTGGTCTCAGACAATATCCCCTGGATGCCTTCTAAATAGCATGAAACATGACCTGTCAGGCCCTCAGGAATTATTATCATACCTCTCAACTGTGCAGATTTTCACAGAATGTACAGATTTTTGACTCATATTTTTGGTGCATTATTCATAAAATTGTTTTCTGGCAAATTAGTGGCAAATCATTAAAAACTGAAGTTAGAAAATAGACATTTGAGTTTCAGACTTCATACCCTTCAAAAATCCATACTAATGCAAAACCTGTAACTCTATCAACTTTCTAAGTTTGTAATAACAATATTTAAAAAGTGCCCCTATTTTTGGGCTTTTGTCTCATTTTTATTTATGGCTTTGTCCAGATTTCTTGCTCTAAAAGCTTGAAAGGTATGATTACTATTCAACCATAGCCTCCAAACATGTTTCATGTTTCATGAATGTTGAACAGCAACAGTCATCCCTCTGCACAAAGGTGGACCATATACTGACCCTGGAAACTACAGACCCATGAGTCTCACTGGTCTTATAAGCAAAGCCATGGAAAGAATTATAATGGAAATGATCACTAATGATGTGTTAAACATCCAGATATTGAACCCAACCCAGTTTGGTTTCACCAAGGGCAAGTCACGCTTACTCAGACTAGTGGACTTCTTTGTGAAGGACAGCAAAGCAATGGATGAGGGCAAAATGTTTCACATTGCCTGCCTTAACCTGGCCAAGTTATTTGACACAATACTCCAATCAGGCATTGTTGACAAACCCAAGAGGTTAGGTAGAAACCGGTGGATAGTCCACTGGCTCACAGGGCCCAGGAAGTTAGAATTGAGGAGTCCACTTCTACAAATGGGAAATTCACAAGTGGAGTCCCTCAGGGATTGGTCCTTGGATGGTTCCTTTTTGGAATTTACTTCTCTGAACTCAGAGCCAATGTCAGTTGTTTCTGGCTGACTAAATTTGCAAATGATTGCAAATTAGGAGCTGTCATTGAATGCCACACTGATACAAATGTTCTCTAAGAAGGGTTGACAAAGACAAACTGCTGCTGTCAGAGCCATGGACTAAAACTAAATGCCAAGAAATGCATATTATTATCCTTCTGCAGGTCATCCACCACTAACTATTATATTGACAACACACCACTTAAAGCTGACCCAGTAGTCAAGGACTTAGGGACACACACAGACTGTAATCTAGCCTTTGACCATCACGTGTCTATAGTAGTGAGGAAATCATTCTATGTTGTGCAGCATATAAACAAAAGGTATGGGATGGAGGTTCAAAGAAGTCATTGTTCCACTGTATTCAGTATTCATCAGACCGATCATTGAGTACAATGCCCCCTTTGGTATGTATCTAACCAGACACAGCCAATAATTGCAATGTCCACAGAGGTTCCTTACTAAAAGAATACAGGGCTTAAGTAGAAGGTTCTACACAGATTGCCTCAATGCCCTATTCTTGTTTCTGTTTTCTACAGGCTTTTGAGGGGAGATCAATGTCTGGCATACAGGGCATTGTCAGACCCCACTCTGATGGACCTCCTGCATATCCACAAAACACACAGTACCAGAATTACCCATTTTGAAGACTTAAACCTTGCCTGTGATATAATAGGACATGCTGAAGAGACAGGTATGTATCCCAGAGACTACCCCATCTCTGGAACAGGCACCCCATCCATGTGAATGTGAGTTCCTCCCAAACCCAATTCACTTGTAACTTGGACAACTGGATGTGTAACAGAATATTCATCCCTTGCTTGGCACCTATGTCTCTAATAGACACAGGCAACATATAAATGGTTCATCTCTTAGGTCCCTGCTTGTAAATGTTTCATCTCTCAAGCCCCTGCTTACACTTATCAAGGGCATCACAACTTGTCAAGGATTTGAGATGCATGACTAGGCTTTAAAAGTCCCTTGTGGTCCTTAGCCTAGTAAACACCTGTGAAGCTATGAACATGACATGCAAATGAATAAATATAGCTGAGAAACACTAGCAATTCCCCATGAGGGTCCATACTAAATAAAATAAGCAGTGTCTGTGGTGGTGATGACTGCCAAGATCCTAGAAGAAAGATTAGATAAAAATATATTAAATTTGATCATAAATATGTCTTTCCTTTGAGAAAAAGCTGTTTCAAAACATTGTTTTACATAAGGTTTACTAATTATTATTATTATTTAGAAATGTGTACAATATCTGGACAAAATAATAATTATGCCTTTGTAAATACAGCATTACTGGCAGAAATACAAGCAGCCAAGAAACAAAGAAAAAAAAAACATAGAGGTCCCTGTTCCTATAGTTACTGAAAATAAGACCTCTACAGCCACCATGTTGTCTGTGCCTCTAAGACAAGATCACAAACTAAGCAATTAAAACAAAATAAAAAAAATCTCACTCTTTAGCAGAGAACTGTTCCTGAGAGGAAAAGAAAATGTGCTAATAAATAATAAATATACTCAGGGATTGGTAGGAATGACCAGTATAATATGACGAGCTGCATGCATCACCAATCATGAATCTTTCAGAGGAAAAAAGTGACAAAGTATTATGCATTGAAAAGTTGAAGTCCCCAAATCCAGTTTTCTTTTTACTATATCCACATCATATGTTCACATCAGGCACACCACTGTTACTCCATAAAAAAATATCTTGGGTAGAACTACCACAACTGCTATCCTACAATCAACTAATTATGGCACACAAATTATTATATCAGGCCGAAAAAATTCCAGCTCTGTTAAACATATTTAAACCTTATTTTACTAACTGTAGTCTTGGATCTGAAAATAAATCCCTACTACAAGTGAGCAAATAAATCAACATTGCTGGTGATTCCCTATATTCCCACTATGTAGCAAAAGTCTGGAATTCACTCTTCATATTAGAACTACTACCAATGCCCATCAGTTTAAAAATTCCCTAAAAAGTTTCCTTAATGACTTTTGCCTTTATACCTGTACTAGTCCAGGCTAAGTGGCTGTAGAAGTGCTTGTTATTGCTACCGTAGCTCTGATGAATAGCTATATTTAAACTTTCTTAATATTTTCTATTTAACTGAATTGTTACTTTAAAACACCTGTACCTGCTGGATCTATGTTAATTTGTACGTTGTCTCTGTTAATTTGCCTTTTGCAATATGTATATTGTCTGAAAATTGTTATTCATTACTGTATAATTTCTGTAATAGTATGTATTTATGTACATTTAAGATACATGTGGAGCTTTTCTCCTCGGGCCTCCACTGAAATTGGGTTTTAAACCCAGTCGGACTTTCCTGGTAATCAAATGTAAATAAATAAATAAATATATGTCAAATAGATGGCCTAATTAGGTCCACAGTTCATGTGGTAGATATCAGTAGGGAGCAGTGGGTGCCATTCAATGAAGGGGAGTTAGAGTGTATGATAGTGGATGTGCAGTGGGGCAGATCAGAGACAGAAGTATGATGCTGGACATGTAATCACTGAAGTAGCTTTATTGATATACAAGACTATGGGCTGCACTGTTCCCATTTTGTGTAGAAGTGCAGAAACAGTGGTCAGAAGATATGCAGAGTATGTGAGATATTTATCTATCAGGAAATGCTTAGTTCTATAGAATTTTGCAACTTCCATATAAGTCCTTAACACAACACCCTCAGACATGTAGATTAAGCTTTAACTGATTGCTGATCATGAACCCAAACTTGCAGAGCTGTCTTCTTCATGACATGAGTCTGTTTAAGAGATGCTTATTTTGAAGATAGTCTGATCTTTAATTAATTTAGCATGAGCCTACATTTTTGACAAGTCTGAAACAAGACTGGTGGGAGTGAAAGGAAGCTTGATATGTTTTTATTAGCACAGGTTAAATGATTGTTGCTTCATATGCATAACTGATTTAAATGGAAACAATATTCCCGAGTTGGGATCCTTAAACTACAACAATGTCGCATTTGATCAGACAACCTTTGCATAGTTAAGTAGTATACAAAACCTCGTTATCATATTGTGTAAAATTTGTACTAGCCATCACTGACATAAGCCTGGATAGATATATTTTCACAAAGGATTTGGGGAGATCTGGGCTGCTGGTTTTGTAGTGGAGTTTTTCATTTTATTTTATGTTTGTGTTTGTGTTCAGGGGTTATACTAGTCAATAATAAACAAAGGGTTATACTAGTCAACAATAAACAAATTCAGGACCAGTCAAGGTTGTATTAAATCAACAGCTGTTGAAAGAATACAATGTTTATAGGTCACTGAAGACATAGGATACCATCAACAATGTACAACATTTTATGCATAACATACATTATTTAAATACAATGAGAAGTAAATGTAATAAAATATATCCGTACACAGATATGTACTTGGAGTGCATTGATTTAAGCTCTGAAAATGAAAATAAAAGGTAAGTTTGTTGAACCTTTCTGTCATCAGAAAAGTGGTTAACAAGCATTTGTAAATCACAATAAATGCTGTTTAGATTGGGTCACACAATACGGATTAACAGGGTGCATTGTCAATCAGCAAAGATTAGCAGCAAAAGGTAAGACAACTTTTAAGAACTGTTGTAACTTCACTATGCCACACTTATGAACAAAGAGTGTGGTGGATCAAAGTGTCTAACAGCTTTTAAAGCTGATTGCACCAGAGACATTCTGTTCCTTCATGCCGTCTCTTAGACAACACTAACTGCTTTATCAAATTTCAGAGCCTTTGAATATCAGCAAAACACTTCTCACTCCTACATTTTTTTGTAGTTGGTAGAACATGGAGCTAATAAAGTTCTGTATGCAACAAACATTTTGAATGCATTAGGGCATCTACATTCTTGTTTTGTGACCTGGTTACATTATCTTGTGATTCAGCAATGCCATGATTGCTAAAATGATAGTACACCTAACTATATATGACCTAATGTACTATTACTTAACTGCCCCCAGTATTGACTATGCTGCAACAAAATACTCTTATTTTGTAATTTGCTGCTTTATTTATCGCCACTTTGTATGTAATGCTGGTACCTGAGTATTCTGTATACTGCATAAACACTAATGAAGTTTTGTATATAATGCTTCCAAATGTTACCTGAGCATTCTGGATGGTGACTATATACTACTCATTATTTCTTTTAGAGCCTTTATCCCCAGGCCTTTGCTGAAAAGGGGCTTGTTTCCCCAGTCAGGCTCTCCCAGCAATATAGAAATAAATAAATAAATACATACATACATAAGCTGCTTATGATCCAAGATCCAATCATAATCTTTTTTTTTAATTTTTGGGGAAAAAGGAGAAGGGAGATTAATGGAGAAGGTATAAGAGCATAGAAAGTGAAGAGAAGAGGAATTATGAGGTACATATATGTAATAGTTTGGATAGCAAGAGGAAGAAAACTATGCTATAATGAATACAAGTATGCATGTAAAGTGAGGTTTGCATTATCTGGTCTACTTTGAAGAATTTTCAGTTGCTCTGTTTCATCAGCTAAGTTTTGATCTCTACTTGGAAATTCTAGTATGTGAGAAAATCCTTTAGGTTGATGGAGAGGTCCTGTTATAGTTTTGTGGCTAGAAGAGAAAAGCAGTGATTAGTGTAGTGGAGTTTGGTTGGGGGTGGGAGTATTGTCCCTTAAAAGGATTGGCATCTGCGGCAGTAGGATGTGGTTATCAGAATATAATTTGACAAAAGCAGAGTATGGATGCCTAGATGCAGGAGTTTAAGAATTATTGAGTCTAACAGGAGATTCTTATTTTTGGGGGGTATCCATTTAGTTTTTCAGTTGAATTGCAGTAGTGCTGTTTTTATTTTTTTTTGGGCGGTGTTACTATTAATCATGATATTTTGTTAAAAATAATTAGGATTGTTGAGGTTTTTCTTAGATGCATTCCATTTGAACAAATCATATTCCTCTGGCTATGGTAGCTCTCTTAGGATAGTTGAGGAATGTGGTCCAGAAGAAGAGATGGTTGATTTTTCTTTCTCTTTTTCAATATGGCTTTGAAAATCTATTGTTTGATCCAGTCATATACATACAAATTTAATAGTTGTGGTAGTAATTTTAATTGGAAGGATGTTCAGGTCTTTTATTTGTTGATGCCAAAAATCATTGATTTGGTTTTATGAGGATTAAGGATGAATCTATTTTTACAGAGCTAGTTACTGAGTGTTGAAAAGTTTTCTTGGATTTTGTATGTTCATTTTGTCAAGTATTTGTTTGTGTGGCTAGATCTAAATATGACTATGATGGTCAAGGTGTGATTGACAGGGTAACTCAGATGCTTGTCATGCTCATATTTCTCCTCTAATTTGGAAATTAGAGAAAATAGAGCTGCTGGTTTATAATTAGATAGTGCCACAGTGGATTCTCATTTGTTTAATGGAACAATCAGAGCTGTTTTCAGTATGCTGACACCTGTGCTAATTTGATAGTTCAGTAAATGAGTATGGCTTTGAGTTGAGGTATGATACTGGCTGAATTCTGGGAATTCTCAAAGGTAATTATCAGTTATCAAATGATTTAGTATGTTACAAGCATTTATTTATTGGGTAATTTTTTATATTGTTGAGAGTAAATGTGGTAGTAGCAGCACTGTAATGTAGGTGTCTACTGAAGTTGTTAGCCATAAGTATAGGTAGGAAGTCATGCAAGTAGGTAATTTTATGGCACTGTCTTTGTCATTAAGACTGGGGAAGGAAAATGAAGTTTAGGAATTTCAAAATGTTGCGGCTACTTGCCCCCAGAATTTTGGTGGCTTTTTGTATGCATCACTTTCAGACTGCATTCTTGCACTCACTATCATGGTACACTTTACTTATGTAGCATGCTTCTATAAATGTAGTAAGGACTGCGCAGTTTCTAGTTTTATGATGTGTTGCCCAGAGATGGTCCCTGGTAGAAAATGGTTCACAAATATAGCTGGAAGTCAAGGGGAAATTGGTAGTTCCGATTATTTTTTTTTATGTACGAGTGTCATGTTACTATGAAGATATTTAAGTTCATTTGCAGAAGGAACTCATTTTTCAGAAATAAGTGGTTAGCCCATCCTTGCTAAGGACTGTAACATTGCTGTTGTTGTTGTGCCGTCTGTTATCTATGATGCTAGTGTAGCAGTTAGGTGAGTAGAATTTATCTAGGTTTTTAAACTTTTAGTCTTGTTTCTAACAAGGATATAAGGTCATGCTGATGTAAATCAATCCAGCAATGCTAAAGGTAAACTTTTTTTCCTAAACTTGTGTGTACAAATTTCAGCCCCTAGAACATATACCACATGGTATTAGTTAATTCACTAATGGTAAATGTAATGCATGTGCTAAGATTAGCTTGTAGGCAAATATAGAGACTTTGCATAGTTTATTAGCAAAATGTCTTTGTTTTTGTTAGTTGTGAAACGTATTTCCACAGAAATTTTCTGTAGAATAGCAATGTTTTTCTGTTCAAATTATGTAATCATGCAGTTGTTTTTCACCCCTCTGACATTTTTGAAACACGAGGGCCTAGCAGTGCACAGCCTCATATTTCTAATGGTGCACTGTGTTGTTATTGTAAGAGAATGTGTTTCTTTCATTTTCTATAAGATTACAACAATGGCAGCAAGAAATCTCCTCTAGTCATTCCCAGCAAGAGTTCTGTTTAACTGGGATTTAAACAGATACACAAAGAAAAGGCCTGGGGCCTGACACATTTCATCTATCAATAGTGTTGTAGTTCATTAAAAGTGTTAGCCTTAACTCTTACATTAATAGTACAAACTACTTAATACTGTGATGTTCTGATTTACTAAAAATGGATGCGTGCCGGTAATACCTTTTCTAATACTTTTCATCAGCTGTCTTGCTTTTATCATTTACCATTTCCATGAGTTAATTAGATCATAAAATGTCATTTCTGTATCAATTTATAATTTTTCTCATGTAGTTTCTTCACGTTGCAGCTATGCCATATTTTAATGATTAATAAACCATTATGTTATCTGGATCATTACAGTAAAATGAAATAATACATGTCATAATGGACCTAATGAAAATTGGTGACCATCATAGTAGTTGAGAAATATTGATTCTTATCTAGTATATCACACTACAAATCACAATACATATACATTCAAATTGTAGGATTGCTTCATTTTTCTATATTCGTTTGCTTTTTAAAGTTCAAAATAATGTCATGTTTTATATCTGGCATGCTGTTTTCATAAAGGAATTTATAAAGAACAGAAGAGGTTAATTGGCAAGTTTGTGTTCCTTACTGTGAGAAAGCAGGAGAAATACATAGGCATAGCTAACCAATACATTATTCTGAGTAGCAGCATATGTATTCATTAAATAGAAATACATGTTTGTTCAGTACACACAACAGCACTATGCTTCTCTATCAGTTCTTCTATGCCTTGAGCAAGCATGCTGTAGCTCATAGAATACATTAATCCGAACCACTTGTTTCTAAAATACTGTATAGTAATTCCATGATTTAACTCATTCACTCCAATGGAGCTCTTCAGGCTTATTCTCTGAGCTCCCAATGACTGCATCCTGAGCTTTGTGACCAAATTAGTCCTCATACTTCAAACAAATACTCATATCTCTGGACGCATATGGTTTACTAACAAAGGTAAATGGCAAACTGTTCAGCACAGACTAATCTTTACAACAGGAGTTTTCATTAGATTAAACTATGAACCTAAGGTATGAACCAGTGAACCTATAAACATAGTAAATATTAATTTTGTAAAGAACTTACAGTATTTCAGTAACCACTCAAGCTAATCACAAACTGCGACACTAGCATTTTCTGTCCATCTGTGAACTTTCATATAAAGTTCTATTGTTCTGTCTATATTACTTGTTTGTTGTGGTGTTTAGAAAAATAAGAAAATAATGACAATACAAATAAATAGGTAATTGAATAACTAATATCTTTAGTTATGTTAGGAACCTGGGTGGGAATTCCCAGATATGCTCAGAATTAGTCCAAAATGACAAAAAATACACCGAGCCCACAGACATTGCCAACATCCTAGCTGACAGGTTCAGTGCAAACTTCTCCACCCTCTCCCCACCAAAAGGGCAAATATCTATCCCAACAGAGTGCTGCCCCCCTGACATCTCAGATGCTCAGGTAAGAGCCACCCTCTCCAAAGCAAAAAACACAGCATCAATGGGACCAGATGGTGTCCCAGGCTGCGTCCTACATGAACTCCAAGAAAAGCTAAACCCAAACATAAAACTACTGTTCAATCTTAGCCTTACTACAGGATATGTACCCAAAGAGTGGCGTACAGCAACAGTGGTCCCTCTCCACAAAGGTGGTGCCTCAACGGATCCTGGAAACTATCGCCCCATAAGCCTGACTAGCTTGCTCTGCAAAGCTATGGAAAGGATCATCATGGACCTCATAAATAAAGATATTGGGGACCTACAGACACTGGATCCTACCCAGTTTGGCTTTGTTAAGGGCAGATCCTGCCTCTTAAACCGGGTCGATTTCTTTGAAACAGTCACAAAGGCCATTGACGAGGGGAAGGTGGTCCACACAGCCTACCTGGACCTCGCAAAAGCCTTCGATACAATACCCCACTCGGGCATTATAGATAAGTTCACCAGCTTAAATATAAACCCCTATATGTCACTAGATGGGTTGCAAACTGGCTCAAGGACAGAACCCACATGGTTAGAATTGCTGGAGCCATGTCAGTCTCCAAACCAGTTACAAGTGGCATCCCACAAGGCTCAGTCCTGGGACCTCTCTTGTTCGGTATATATTTCTCGGCGGTACAGGCCAACACGGAAGGACTGTGGCTGACCAAGTTCGCAGATGACTGCAAACTGGGTGCCATAATCAACTCTCCAGCCGACACAAGCATCCTCCAAAAGGACCTCATAGAAACAGACAACTGGTGCCAGAGCCATGGCCTCAAGCTAAACGCCAAAAAGTGTATAGTCATCCCCTTTGGCAAAAACAAAGTGCCCACAAATTACCACATAGGTGGTAATCCATTAAGTACAGAAGAAGTCATTAGGGACCTGGGGACCCATGTTGATAGCAATCTCTCATTTGACAACCACGTGGCCAAAGTGGTTAGAAAAACATTTTATATAGCCCACCTAATCATGAAGGGATTTGCATCTAGATCAGGGTAGGTCATCGTACCTCTTTACTCATCCCTCATCAGGCCCATAATTGAGTACAATGCCCCTGTTGGGATGTACCTTACCAGACACCTGCAGCAACTGGAAAGACCCCAAAAGTACCTCACCAAGAGGATCAAAGGGCTCAAACAGATGCCATATGCTGCCCGGTTAAAGAAACTCCAGCTCTACTCAGTGGCATACCGCCTGCTCAGAGGCGATCTGTGCTTGACGTATAAAGCCATGTCCAACCCGGAATTAATGGACATGCTGCACCTCAGAAAATCCAAATCCCATCGAGCTACGCACTCGAGAGACTTGAACCTCAGCACTGAAATAAGTAGGACATGCTGGAGGGACAGATTCATAACCCAGAGGCTCCCTTCACTCTGGAATAAAATCCCAGTCCAGGTTAGGCAGAGTCCCACATTGACTCTCTTCAAGAGGAATCTTGAGGAGTGGATGGGAGATCATAGGTTTACCCCGGCTATCACTTCTGTGTCACTGTTAGACAGAGGCACAGTATACTAACCTCAAAAAAAGGCATAGCAAAATAAATTTAAAATGGGTGGCGAAAGCCAAACACACTCTGGCTAGGCTTATAAATGCCCTAGGGCAGATAGCCTAGTATGAACCTATGAATATCTCCTTAGCATCACAAGACAGAGATCAACTATCAGTGCAGCTGTCCTACCCATCATGTAAGCTTTAAGGTGAAACCTTTCAATTGGTTGTATGTAGCATGTTTTTCACATTATTAATTAAATATGAAAAGGCTCCATTAAATGTCTAGTGATGTCAGTAGAATGTAACTGCAGAAACACCTGGTGAATTAACTAAATCTGCAAGCCCTAATGGGTAACCAGAAACAACAGCATTAAGGAAATGCATTGCTTATCAAGCCCCCTGAGTTTGCCATTGATGTTGTTGGCTACTTGATATTTTGCATAATGTAACACATTTGTTGAATAAGGAATACTAGCCACCAGATACTAATAGATGAGCTAGCTGTAGGAAGGAGGGGGATGAAGCCCCCTGACCCAAGTACCAGCAGTGAACCACTAACATGGGATTGTATGACAAATTGGATCAGTGAGAAGGTCTGTCAGAGGTAATTAGAATAGGTGGATGACATGAACTTAGGTGTTGGTGGGAATCCAAAACCTACATGGCATGCTGTTAAACACCTAGCATCTACTTACTAGAAACAAGTAATGACCTTAGACTGGACAGAATATCCTGTGTTATTAGCATGCATGAAAGGGCATATGTGAGACACACAAAGATCCAGGGAGTTCTGCATATATGAAAGAGGGAAAAATCTTAGACAAATCAATAAAAATGTTAATGATTGCTAATATGGCCAGTTTATCAGAGTGCTCTGAATTTTACTTAATCCTGCACGGAGCCATAGCTTGCTTATCTAGTGACATTTCTTGCTCTGGTGCCCCTAACTCAAAGTTGAAAAACAAAAACCAAATAAGTCTGTTCCGTGATCTGCCACACTTCTCCTAAGGAAGGACTCTTCTTCCTGATCTGTGCCCCTTATGTTCTGTGGGGGAGGTTCATTTCCTGACCTGATACTCCTCCTCCTCTAAGCCTAGTCCATTCCCTGATGATGTGATCCTTATCCAAGATTAAGGACTGGGCCAGATCTATTCTGTAATTTGGTCCTCTTGTAGTTGAGAGCTAAGAAAAAAGAAATAACCTTTACCTTCCTTATTCTGTAGTAAACCACTTGCTATTATAGTTAGGTAATTTCTACCTGTCTGTGTTTTGCAGTGGTTGTAGTTTAAATACTAAAAGTCCCATTGAGATCCTAGGAGTTTGTAAATTCATCAGTGAGTACTAGGTTATGTACCCTTGTGGGCCATTTTAAGTCTAGCCATTTAACCATTTGGTGTTAAAAATTATCCTGCCCTTTTTCAAGATTTATACTACTCATAAGATACTGATTATTTCTAGAGTCATGGCATAGAGAATTTATAGGGGATCCCACTGTGGGATGGAGACCTTAAATCATTTTCATGACCAATTAGTTCATGCCAATGATTTTTCTTCATGTTTGCCATAGGACATGGAATGCTATTTCTGTGTGGTTAAATATGGCTGTCAATGTGGCTTTCTGCCAGCTGTTGCACAATGTAGAACAGCTGGAAGATTATTATTTCAATAATCACCAGCTTTACACTTTCCTAATCCTTATAGAATTATTTTACAATATAACCATGTTATTGTTAGGGTATTCTTAATGAATTCACTATAATACATTAATTTAGAATAAGGCCTGAAAATATAAAGTCAGACTTGTGTCTACATGATTACATTTAATTTCAGAGAAATACGGAAGGCTCCTTTCTCAAGGGAAAGCTACAATCTTGTCAGCTAAGCATTCAGTGTATCGAAATAAGGTTTACAGAATGCTCCTTTCTCAAGAGAAAAGATGTACATAGCAATAGAATGGTAGAAAAAGAGGCACAAGCAAGACCAGGCTTGGAAACCAAGGTAACCAAGGCTAAAGAGGCATGAAAAGCATTACAGGCTTTTGATATTAGGTGAAGAAGAGAGTACAGGCAGGATGGAGTGGGTGGAGAAGAGTATCAGGAGTGATGTGTGACAGACGACTACCAGTAAGAGTGAAAGGGAAGGTCTACAAGAGGGTAGTGAGGCCAGCTGTGTTATATGGGTTGTAGACAGTGGCAGTGACAAAAAGGCAAGAGTTAGAGCTGGACGTGGCAGAGTTGAAGATGTTAAGATTTGCACTGGGTGTGACAAGGGTGGACAGGATTAGGAATAAGTATATTAGAGGGTCAGCCCAGGTTGGAAGGTTTGGAGACAAAGCCAGAGAGGCATGCTTACATTGGTTTGGACATGTGCTGAGGGGGGATGCAGACTATATTGGGAAAAAGATGCTAAGGATGAAGCTGCCAGGTAACAGGAAAAGAGGAAGGCCTAAGATAAGGTTTATGGATGTGGTGAGAGAGGACATGCATGTGGTTGGTGTGACAGAGCAAGATAACGAGGACAGGAAGAAATGAAAACAGATGATCCACTGTGGTGACCCCTAATGGGAGCAGCCAAAAGAAGAAGGAAATATTGCAGATACATTTAGTGAAGTCAGTTAATTTTGATGGACATACAGAAAAGATTAAATATCCAGCATTTTAGACTGAGTTAGCTTTTGGACTTGTAAGAAAAGGGTCTCTACAGTACAGACACTCAAGCTTGAGTATAGAAGACAGGTCAGATAAAGACTTTTTCAGTTTATATTCTACAGGAAAATCAGAATATACATGCAGAAACTTTGGATATGTTTATTAACCAGCATTTCTACAGACTGTTATATTTATCAGCACTGTTAATGAAGACATAATTCAGATATTGAGAACCTATAATAAAGCATTATTAACTGAACTACAGTGTTTGCAGAATGCATTCTGAAAAGTACAAAAGACTTGGCCCATAAAGGAGATACTGGCACTTGTTCAACACAAGTTTGGGTAATTAAACGATAGACGTTCATTCTAGTCATTTCCAGTATACTAAAATCTTGTGAATTCTTTCATACCATAAATAACATTTAGGAATATTATAAAGGAATAGGGTAGTGAGACAAAAATGTGTCATGCACAGTTTTCTAAAACTTGTTCAAATTCCAGTCTTCTCTGATCAGTCGCTGCAAAGAGTGTAGGTATCCCTATCCTCAAAATGCTGTCACCATTTACTTCATTCTATTTTTTAGGAGACAAAATATGTACAGCCCATTGGAAGCAGAATCTGAGAAGGAATTGTACCCAACATAAGAAGAAAACTAATCGAAAATTTCTTATGACTTCTACTTTTTTTCCAGTATTTTTATTAAGGATAACTTAAGAGAATAAACACTGTCTAATACAGGGGTGTCCAACCTTTTCAGTTGCAAGAGCCGCATTGAGTCAACAGAAATGGTCTGGGGGCCGCATGTAAAATATATCATTGTAGACAGCAAGTGAGGACCAAAAAAAAAAAAAAAAAGGTCTCTCATGTACACTGAAGAGCAAAAGAAAAAAAAAAAAACATTCTGAACTAAAAATTATATTTCTGCACTTCAGGCTGTTCAATGACTTGAAAACAGTTATGCATTTAACATAGTGGAAGAATTCTTTGCTGCCACCAAAAACTAAATAAAATGCATTGCTTGGTTAGGATGTCAGCTAAACTAAAGTTTCACACTTGGGAGTCCTGTGATATGCACGGCCCATCTAACCAACAAATGCAGCTAAACAAAACAGGATGCAACTCTTAACTTTAAAGCAGGAAACCTCTGTCCCAGATAACGCATTTGGAAAGAACACAACACTTCATGTGAGAATTACAAAACTGATTGGATTCAGATAGTGGGAAATCATGAAAAGGACAACATGGCTAAACCTTATCCACTGACAGCCAATGTCACCTGTGAGGCAGTGTTGACTTGCATTTCCATGTATGAGAAATATGTCACCACTATGCAGATCTCTGAGGCTTCACAGAAGAACGCTACACCCAGTTATTAAACTTTAAGTTTAAACTAAGCCTCATTTATGCAGATGCACAAAGTAGAGAAAAATTAAGTATTGAAAACAAAGATGGTGCTCTGCCTTACTTCGTTCATATCACACATGGCCCGCTGATGAAAAATAAGACACTGCATTGCCAAAGCCGTCCTGTGTACATGGAGGAGGAAGCAACTTAATTATATATAAAAGTTTCTGCATGAGACAAGATGTTATCCTGTAACACTCTAGCTGAGCTTATTGTGATAGCATTAAGAAGTAACCGGCCTTTCTATGCACCTAAATCTGGGAAACAACAAGTAGGGATAAAGGACATTACAATCTCACTAAAAATCAAGAATTTTGTTTACAAGGATATGACAACAATGTCTTATCCCTTGGGAACTGCCTAAAATACTAACACATGTAATCTAATTTGATACTCATGCCAATATCACTGTAACTGCGAACAATAAGTAGTGACTTATACAATAAAAGTAAATGTAAAGACTTATTTTATTCTCACAAAAAAAAGCACACAAAACATTCATACATTCACAGTTAGAACAAACATATGAGTCTGACAATTTAAAATCCTAAACATAAATGTTGCAGAAGCACAGACTTTTCCCCAAACTTAATCTTCCCATCCTCATCAGAAACAGTTGGATTATAATTAAATAAATGTTTGGCACCAGTAGGATTAACTAAAGCTACAACTGATGGGTCAGATTTTAAGTATAAAAGAATTAACAGACTGATGGACTTTATACATCCCATCTCCATTTTTAGGGGCAGCTGGCTGGGTGCCAGGAAAATGGCAGGCAGTAACATATCCTCCAAAGCTGACAGAACTGGAGGAATGGGTGAAGGTTCTTGAAATTTCCTGTTAACAGCTCATTGTATTTCTTGAGGGAGTGGAGAAACCTCAGTGTTCTCTTGCGGAAAACAATGGCACATTCTGGAAATAGTGTGAGAAACAGAACCCCCCCTCCACACACACACACACACACACACACACACACACACACACACACACACACACACAGGGAGAGTCAGAAAATGGGCTCCAAGTCTGAATCAGAAATCCGAAGAGAAAATCCATTGCCTGCCCCTTCTTATCCAGATATAGAATCCTAAATCTCTGCAGGAGAAGAGAGGCATCCCTCTTTCATTTACCAGAAACCATCATATAAGGAGGATCAGTAGCCTGAGTCAGATCCCAGTAAACTAATCCTACGGAAATTAGGAGGAGGAGTAGATACATGTTTAGTTTTCTGTTTCTTCTTGACGGGAACAATGATGCCAACAATGTTATTTAATAGCAGCATCAATTTTCAGATAGTTTCATCTTAAAAAGTTCTGTGTGACTAGAAATGTAGCAAGAAATGCTTCATCATGCATTAAAAGAGGTTACAGTAACCTGAAAAATGGACTTTGAGTGAAACAAGATAAGTGATAAGTGTTTTGAAAAACTGGAATATCTTGTGTAAAGCCAGGCAGGGAACAACCTTAACAAGATTAATTCACAATCACCAAACAATACTTTGACTATCTTGTACAGCAAGTTCCAAGAACAGCAGCCTCACAATGGATAAAAGGAAGTCAAATCTGGGAATGAATAGCAGCTATACATATTTAAAAAAAGTCAGAAAAATTATGAAACTACAGTGGAGAAATAATGTTTCATTGTTTTTACTTTAACAGCCGTTTTATTATTCCACTTTAACAAGCTTAATTTAAAACATACAATATTCTAACAACTATCCAACAAGTATAAAGACATGAAAAACATACAAAACTAAAAGAAGTTGGAAAGAGAAATAAGGTTGTCAATGTCAGGCTAAAGTCGCTGCAAGTAAACCAGCCAAAAATCTAAAATAAAACCCAGTGACTACCACAGCAACAAAGGTATAAAGTAGCGATCAAAAAAATCACTCATAGCAACTACCATAAAAACAATAACAATGTTTAATAAAAATTAAAAACAGTAACAACGTATAATAAAGGTTAATGCTTTCAAAGTAAAAAAAACTGCTTCTTCAGACCTAAAATTAACACATTCCCAAGGCATTTATAAACATCAACAATTAACACATTCTGTAAATAGTGGTTTCATTGCTTCAATTTTAAGTTTTTTTTAAAACCAATAAAAGTAAAAAGCATTTATACATAATTGTGCTCACTACATACTTAGCTTACCTGGTGTAGTAGTCGGTGTGTAAAAATTACAAATCCCTCTCTCTCTCTTAACTTTTGTTTGGCGCGATGCTCTCGTCTTCCCTCAGCTCTTCTTTGCCGCGAATGCAACTATCGGCGTGAAAACTAATGGAAGGGTGCTTTTCACGCATGCGCAAAGGACGCAAGTCAGCTCTTCCATTCCCGCGAATGAATCTATCGGCGCGAAAACTAACGGGAGGGTGCTTTGGTGCATGCGCACACCAGCGAATAGACGCAACCTTAAAAAAAAGGAAAAAAAAGTAAAATTTTAATTTAAGGGTCGTGGGCCGCATGGAAGAGGTCTGAGGGCCGCAGGTTGGACACTACTCGTCTAATACATTGATTATACTGAACAGACAACTTTTAACAGCAATGAAACTAAATCAACTATTTACATAGGCCTGAAAAATGTTTGAATATTACAAATATTTGAAGAATAAAACTTTCAGTGAAGCAAACAAATACTGATTAAACAGTGTTAAAAGTCAGTTTGGAAAGTCTCAGGTTTGAAACCTTTGTCCATGGATTTTTAGTAAAACTCCTCAGATATATTCTAAATTCTATAGTTATGACTTCCTTGTTTATGTTTTTTTCTCGTAAGGAGAGGAATTCACCAAGACTTGGATAGGTGGTAGAAGTCCATTTCCTTTTAATATATTTCCTGGCTACTGTTAATATTGTCCATAATGAGTATGAATCTGATTCATTTAAAGGAAAGGTTTCATCGACATTAAGAAAAAGTAAAGTTTTAGTTAATGTGACGTTATCTGAAAATAAAGCTGAAAGAAAATCATCAATATCTCTCCAAAAATTCCTTAGTTTAGAGCAATCATAAAAAAATATGGAACCAGTCCACATTAAATCATGTTAGACCTCTCCAGCAAATAATAATGATCAATTTTTTGAATTTAGCAATTTTGTCAGGAGTTAAAATGTTCTGTGTAAGTACTTCCAATTGTATTGACCCCAAGAAGTGAATTTTACTGAAGATAGAATTTTAAGTGTTTCTGTGTGGGAGAGACTATAAGTAAGCCTTTAGTCATTGCATTCCATTGCTTAGTTGTTAAAATGGACCTGTAACTTAACAAAATGGTGGAAAATGTGGATACTAAATTGTCAAACTGTTGGTCATTAAAAAATTTTCAGATATGAGAGTGATTAAGGGAAGCTGATCTAAATATGAAGAGTTCTGAATAATTCTGCATATGTCTTGAGAATAAGCAATTACACTTTGTAGTAATAACCAATTTTGCCATGATAGGTTATAGTCTTTCATAATTTGCTGAAATTGTAACATTTCCAAGTCTTTAATACATTGTTTCCAACAAATAAAATGTTTAGTTTCCCATTCATTAAAGATGTTAATGTGAAGTTTATCTGGAAAGTTTTTCATGATTTTAAAGGGGATTATTAGGTCAAACCAGAATTTGATATCTGCATTTGAGTATATTATTTTTCTAAAGTTGTTTTTAATGTTATTTAGATAGTTTAGTTTCATGAGCTTTGTCACATTATATTGAACAGTGTGAACTCATTGGAGGAATGTTTGGAAGGAATTCTACATGACAGTTTTCATTCTGTATTATAACTATATGGAGATGTTTCTGATTTGAGTTGTAATTTGAGTCAATCCAATTTTATGTGCTTTTAAGTAATGATGCTTTGATATATGTTTCCAAGTCAGGGAATCTTAAACCACCACCATCCCAAGATCTAATATGATGCGTATACACAATCCTATTTTTGTTTGGTTACCATAGTAAGTTTAATAAAGTTTTATTTATAAGTTTAATATATTTATTCCAAGGAAGGGTGTCTAGAGCCAGAACAATATATACATTTTTTAGAAGGAGAGTCATTTTTATAATTGCAGTCTGTCCTCAAATGAAAAAAAACATATTGTTTCAGTTACTTATGTATGTATTTACCTGAGATAATATGCTTTTATAATTTGCTTCTCTTGTTTTTTTCCAAGTTTTTTGCATAAGGTTATGCCTAAGTAGTATAGTGTATTAACTTATTCTCCAATAATGCTTTGGTGAACTAGTTGATATTTTCCTTCGTTTTTAAGAATAATATGGTTAGATTTTTGCTTATTAAAGTGTAGGCCTGAATTTTTTGAAAGTTATTTGTGTGTCTAGTTCGAATAATTCTTGATTTGTCTTAGGTAAGGTAAGCAGAATACGTTATGCAAATAGTGCTGTTTTGGGATTGTATTGATTATAAATGTTAATGCCTTTGATTTCTTGATTATTTCTTATTGATGATGCTAATACTTTTATGACAAGGGCAAATAATAATGGGGATAAGGGGCAACTTTGTTTGGTGCCTTTGGTTATATTGATGTACTTTGAAGTGAAGGGGCCTAATGTGATGTATGTCAAATATCTTTATAAAAAGCCTTTATTATGGTAATGAAATACTGGAAATGAGAATGCTTTTAGTGTTTCAAACAAAAAATCCCAGTTTACAGAGTCAAATGCTTTTTCTATGTCTAGACTCACAAAAAGGCTTCTTAATTTTCCTTGTTTAAGAATTCTATTAATGTTAATATTCTTTTGATATTATGACTGTGCCTTTTATGAATAAACCCAGTTTGGTCATTATGAACTAAATGTGAAAGTAGAACCTTTATTTTGTCCAAAAATATAAACATAAAGATTTTGTAGTCATTATTTAATAAGGAAATTGGTCTATATGATTTACATAGTTGCGAATCTTTGTTGGAATTTGGAATAGGGGTAATCAAGAAGTATCTCCAAGAGGGAATTCATTTTTAGTTTGTAGTTCAACCAGTGTCTTAGGAAATAAAGATGTAATTGAGTCTGGAAAATGCATATAAATATCTACTATGATGCAATCAGTACTGGGATCTTTGTTAGATTTAAGGTTTTTGATTTTAGTTTTGATTTCATTTAGATTTATTTATTCCTCGACAGTTGTACTAAAATTTTCTAGGATGACATTCAAATTTAAAGTGATTAATTCTTGGTCTGTAATGTTTTTGTTTATATTATAAGAATTATAATGTTTAGTGAAATGATATCTAAAGGCTTCAAATATATCTCCAATATCAGAAACTATCTTATTAGTACAGTCATGTAACAATTTTAAGATATTATTTGCCTTGGAATGTAATTTTGCTCTTAATGACAAATTGTGCATGTTTTGGGAGTAAGAGCATAAGAGTTTTTCATTTTTTTCTAGTGCTAAATTTGCTTTCTTTGCCAAAATATCTAGATATTTCTCGTTTACTGCATCTATTTCTTTTTTGTTGTTTGAGTTTAATTGTGATGACTTAGATTTCAAGGAGGTTAATTGAGATTGTAGGTTTTGTAGTTCTGATTCCCAGTTCTTAACTTTTCTTCTTATACCGGACTATAGTTTTACCATAAATATATGCATAGAACATCCCAACACATAATGTTTGTTTCAGAGTTATTTGTCTCTAAGAAGTTTAATTCTGATAATAACCATGGTTTAAAGTCTTTTAGTTTGGCGATACAGGCAAGAATTCTGATAATAGTACTTAGCTTTGTGAAATCTATATATATAGCTAACATAAGACAATCATGGTCTGATAAAGGACAAGGGAGGGATAGCAAAGGATCTAAGCTTTAATTTTAAATCATTGGAGATAAGGACTTTATTCTGTTTTGACTTTTAAATCTATGATCAATGTGTATATAACAAAGTGATTTGTTGTTTTTAGAGTTTTATATATATATATATATATATATATATATATATATATATATATCATACAGATTATGAGAATTTATCCCCATTTCTTAAAAAGTTTAGCAGTGGATATTAGTCTAAGTGAATGACTACATGTTGTATAAGAATTATCTAATAAGCAGTAAAAATAACCCCTCCTAGAATCAGATTCCCTTTTGATGTACTATCAATAAAATCGAGATGTTGTTTAGCAGTTGAAGCACCCAGTCCTGGGAACTAGTAAAGGTTAGCAAGCGTCCAAATTCTGTGACTGAATTTTTGGATAGCGATAGCTAGATAGTCCCTCAGGGTCTTCATGCATATATAATATTTGAGGGCAGAAAATATTCTTCCATAGGATCATCACTCCTCTCCTTTTAGACCTAAATGATGCATGAACTAGTATCATATAAGTGTTTGGTTTCCAAACATCCTTTTCTGTATATTTAAAATATGTTTCCTATAGGAATACAATTTTGGTTTGCTTAAGTTAAGGTATCTCAAAAGGTTTGACCTCCTCTTTGAATTATTGATGCCATTTATACTAAGTGAGCTAAAGACAAAGATACAGTGAGTAACAGGAGTAATTTCTTCAATGGTCAATAATAACTGATCTTGTTATCTCAAAACATTCAGTGAAAAGTTGAGACTTCCAAACTTTGATTTGTTTAAGTGACATGTTGGAAAGAAAAATGACTGTGAATCATCATCATCTTTTGGCTTTTCCCATTAGGGGTCGCCACAGTGGATCATCTCTTTCCATTTCTTCCTATCTTCTGCATCTTGCTCTGTCACACCAACCACCTGCATGTCCTCTCTCACCACGTCCATAAACCTTATCTTAGGCCTTCCTCTTTTCCTCTTACCTGGCAGCTCCATCCTTAGCATCTTTTTCCCAATATACCCATCATCCCTCCTCAGCACATGTCCAAACCAACACAATCTTGTCTCTCTTGCTTTGTCTCCAAACTGTCCAACATGAGCTGACCCTCTAATATACTGTTTCCTAATCCTATCCATCCTAGTCACACTGAGTGCAAATCTTAACATCTTTAACTCTGCCACATCCAGCTCTGACTCCTGCCTTTTTGTCAATGCCACTGTCTCCAACCCATATAACATAGCTGGTCTCACTACCTTCTTGTAGACCTTCCCTTTCACTCTTACTGGTACCCGTCTGTCACAAATCACTCCTGACCCTCTTCTCCACCCATTCCAACCTGCCTGTACTCTCTTCTTCACCTCTCTTCCACATTCATCATTACTTTGAACTGTTGATCCCAAGTACTTAAACTCATCCACCTTTACCAACTCTGCTCCCTGCATCCTCACCATTCCTCTACCCTCCCTCTCATTTACACACATATATTCTGTCTTAGCCCTGCTGACCTTCATTCCTCTTCTCTCTAGAGCACATCTCCACCTCTCCAGAGTCTCCTCAACATGATTCCTACTCTCACTACAGATCACAGTGTCATCTGCAAACATCATAGTCCACGGGGCCTCCTGTCTGATCTCATCTGTCAACCTGTCCATCACCACTGCAAATAAGAAAGGACTCAGAGCTGATCCTTGATGTAATCCCACCTCCACCTTAAACAGATCTGTCACTCCCACTGCAGTCCTCACCACTGTCACACTACCCTCGTACATATCCTGTACCACTCTTACATACTTCTCTGCCACTCCTGACTTCCTCATACAATACCACAACTCTTCTCTAGGCGCCCTGTCATATGCTTTTTCCAAGTCTACAAAGACACAATGCAACTCCTCCTGACCTTCTCTATATTTCTCCAATAACACTCTCAAAGCAAACATTGCATCTGTAGTGCTCTTTCCTGGCATGAAACCATACTGCTGATCACTAATCATCACCTCCCTTCTTAACCTAGCTTCTACTACTCTTTCCCATAACTTCAAGCTGTGACTGATCAGTTTTATCCCTCTGTAGTTACTGCAGCTCTGCACATCACCCTTATTCTTAAAGATAGGTACCAAAACACTTTTTCTCCACTCCTCGGGCATCCTCTGACTTTCCAAAATTTCATTAAATAATCTAGTTAAAAATTCCACTGCCATTTCTCCTAAGCACCTCCATGTTTCCATTGGTATGTCATCTGGGCCAACAGCCTTTCCATTCTTCATCCTCTTCATAGCTGTCCTTACTTCCTCCTTGCTAATCTGTTTCACTTCCTGATTCACTATCCCCACATCATCCAACCCGCTCTCTCTCTCATTCTCTTCATTCATCAGCCTCTCAAAATGCCCTTTCCATCTACTCAACACACTCTCCTCTCTTGTGAGTACCTTTCCCCTCACTATCCTAAGAAAAATGACTGTGAATATGATGTGAAATCTATTATAATCAGGCCTAAGTGCAGAAAGAAACAGCAAAATAACATAGAGAAACAAATAATGTAATTCCCGAACACATACATGGAATTAAAAAAAATTCCAGTTTGAAAGATGAGATAAAATCAGACAAACTACTTTCCCAAACCATCATGAACATACCTTTCAGATGTGAAATATACTAGTAAAGAGACTTGTGCTGTAAACATACAATTAATTGAACAGTTTTCACTTAGTTATTAAAATGTAGTGAAGAAAAAGGAGAAATGCACATATATTAGTATCTTAAGTTACATATGTAGTACTGGATGTTCATTCCCTATCTTTGACATGAATTACTATATGAGATCAAATGAGTTAAAATCAAGTACAGAATATTTATCCAATTGCTAGAGTCAATAAAAATTAATATTTTAATTACATTTTCCAAAAACAGGTACCTTCATTGAAGGTTGAACGTTGAGCTGGCACCTCAGCGTTCATCAAAATCTACTGCCAATCATTAGCGGACCGGAGTTCCGCTGTGGCGACCCCTAACTAGGAAAAGCCGAAAGGCAGCAACAACATCCAAAAATAGGTAAAAAGGAAGTTGTGCTCCACTTTTATAATAAATATGCATATTTGAAAAAGACTGGTGCACATACATTAGAAAGTACTGTGACAACAGTAATGAACATGAAAGGAGCCTTTAGCCTGGCTCAGTCATTTATATCTAGTTAGAGTACATGTCAATCCAACTGAAAGTCTCTCAGCTTATATTTTCAAACATGTTAATTAACCAACAACTTGTGTAAAAATCTTTGGGACAGTGTAATACGTATATTTAAAAAATGCATAAATGATTGCTTGAGCATGTTTATTCATCAACACTCTAATTTTTTGACACGCTAATCTTTTGTTCATCTATATTGTTATAATCAAGTAAAAGCTGGATGTAAGTGTAAAAGCTCCTGAAGATTTCTTTTGGGTTAACATTAAGAAGCTTCACAGTTATCTCAGTGAAATATATTAAAGTACACTTCAAGATGTATAGATAATGTTGGACTGCATTTATTTTTATAGGATTAAAAGTCTGAATTCATTGTTATCTATATCATTTGTAGCAAGAAGTAGTGGATGACCAAATCAATAAAGGGAAAGTGAGGTGACTACAATAAAATGTGCTTAATGCTGACTGTTCATTTAAACTGGAACAATAAAACTTTGTGTAGGCTATTCTTATAATGGTAATAACGCAGCGTCATATAGCTACTAAGTATTGTTAAGTAAAGGATAATGATGATTATTACATTTCCTGTATTATTACAGCAAACTTTTTTATATCACAGTCTATTTCATCTTCTGTTTAGATGCAGATAATTTATTGTGTGTTTATATTTTAACCAGTCATCTTGCATATATTTATTTCTTTTACTTTTGTAAGGTCTTCTTAACTTGCTCTTGTTTTGTAAACAATCTCAGTTGTATTGTAGATACTTTAGATATTTTACATATAATAGAGAAATTTCAACAAACTTTGTAATACAGAAGCAAGTTATATGTTCCTTAAGAAAAGAAACCTGATCATTCAATAGGTTATAGTGATGTAACAATGCTTGCAGTTTGTAAGTTTACCACCAGAGGTCAACTCATGTATTTTAATCTATGTTAAATCTAGTTGTTTACACCTTTTATTCACCTGATAAAATAGATATTTCTTAGAAGTTTTTCTTGCTCATGATTCTTACATTTATAAAAGCTTCCATATAGCCGAAATCTGCTGACAGGACTGGACCTGAGGCCACTATCTTAGTGTAGCTATCTACAGTATCATAATCACATTTAACTGTATGCTTATTCTCCTTAAGAGCTGTCAGCAAAATATTCTGAAAAGTACTGTTTGATAAGTGGCATCCAGGACCATCTCGCACATGTTCTTTTCCCCATAGTAATGAAGCATTTGAATTTTTTTCCTTTTTGCATATAACTGCCTTAATGTCTGCAATTAGCAGAGCTAGAACATCATCTAGTCAAAATGTTACTAGATGACACCCGTATAGACCCTCTAGTCTTATGCAGCAATATGAAAAAGCTGTTAACCAGGTTCTGCTGTACAAATACTCTATACTTGTCTTCAGTCTAATAGAACTTCCTTGGCACTGAAGCTTGAGGGTACAGTTATAACAAAATTTTCTCAAAAGCGTGTACAGTTTGCTGTATTCAAGTTTTAAATAATTAGGAAGCACTACTACAGACTTTAAATTGTGGTATATTTGTGTTTCTAAGTCTGGACTGATTCAGGCTTATACTTGTCAGCTTTAATTTAAATTAGTAATCATATTAAACTGTTTTTAGCTTTACTTAGGAAGTTTGAATCTAAGGGTACATCTCAAATACTGTTCCCTACACTTCCTGTAGGGTGCAACATAGCAGAATGGACCAACAGCTTCCTGAAGCCTTAGAGAAGACAAGGCAGTTTAGAAATCACTTGAGGGTCATCTCGAAGTAAGGAAAAGCTTCACCTTGAATTTAAACAACATTGTTCGAGTACAAAATGGCTTAGTGAGGTAAAAAGGGAAAATAAAGCTAAAAATGGCACCGTGTTTACTAGTTGATGTTAGTATAACAGATCCTCTAACATTAATAAGACATTAAATTGAGTATTTAAGGTTAAATAAATGAAAAAAAACACAGATTATCTAATGTAATTAAGTTATTGTGACACTATAAAATCCAAAAGCAGGAAATGTAGCCAAACCAAATAACAAAAAATCCAGACCAGGAAGCAGAGCAGCCAACGAATAGTTGATAGATATCAAATCCTTTATTTCAGCTAAACAGTACCACTAAAAACACAAGCGCTTTCGCTCAGAAAAATTCGGAGCTTTTTCAAGTGATGACACTGTGTTTTAACAAGTGACTTTTATACTTTAACAGCGTTTCCATTAATTGGAAAACCGTGCTGTTAATTGGTGGTTTAAAGTGAACCTGTTCTCTTTAATTCATTAATTCTAGTTTAAAACGTCGTACAATGCAATTGCTTTTTAAAAAAATATAAAAATAAAAACAGCCCAGGTATAATATGACAACAGTTATCTGGTACATGTGGTATGTTTTTATCCACTAAATGGATATGCAGTATATGATCTCTTGTTGATTAATTCTAAGTAGGTTTCAGTTTCCTATTTCTGCCTGTTACCTGTTTGGCAATGTAAAGTGTCTTACTGTCTTCAGTGACTTTGAAAGCATTCAAAAAACATGAGCCAGCACGTACGGTTCCATCGGACCAACTTTATTAATATCCAGATTCCTTAAATAAAGGAATCTTAATGAATAAACAGCATACCGGTTTCGGCCATGTCATGGCCTTTATCAATGCAGTTCAGAAAAAATAATAAGGAAACCCGACCCCTGGTGGACCATCCTTATATACTCCATATTTAAAGGGGTACAAAATCTTGTATAATGAACAAATACATTGGAGCAAAACAGCACATAAATCACATCATATAACAAAAACTTCAACATAATAAACATATGAACCATGTGCAATACCATCAAAAAATAAAAATAAAAATAAAATGACTTTGAAAGCCAGTAAAATACATTGCACTCCTACATGTTTTTTATTTTATTTTATTTTACTTTACATTTGTTTACCGAGGCTGTCCGACTGGGCCTGTGGCCCTTTTTCAGCGGAGGCCCAGGGAGAGAAGCTCCATTACAAAAACACATTACAAACAATACAAAAAAATCAATGACAATTAAGAATACATAACTTTGGTAAAAATAGGTAGTAAATTGTTTATACGTAAACAATACAAATTGAGAGAGTAATATAAACTGGGAAAAAAGGAAAGTTAACAAATAAACTAGCATGAGATAGCTTATGCCATCATAGAGAAATGACTGATCAGTAGATCAATATCATGGTTTTGGTGGTAAATATTTATGAGATGTTTTATGAACAAGAATATGGTTCATTGTTGCTATGCTAGTGTTACTTGTTCTAAACCGTGATTAGCTAAGGCAATATTGACAGTACAAGGAGAAGCGACTATGGTAAAACTGTAGTAACCTTGAGATAGGTAGATCGAGATAGGAGCAGCAGTGAGCTTGAGAAAGAGAGAGAAACTGGAATCCACTGAGAGAAGTGATAGTTTAAGGGAAGAGATATTTTGGTTGTAAGAACAGGGAAAAACAGAATGATCAGCAAGGGTTAGTGGAGGAGCAAAGCCAGTTGTTGGTTAGGTGCTCCTTACGCAGTAGTTTAAAACTGGATGTGTTGCTAGAATTTAGTATTGTCTGAGGCATGGAATCCAGGGCATAGATATTTGGTGGGAGAATAGACAGCTACGAGGTCTGGACAGTTGTCTGGATGGTGGAAGATGGAATGAATGAAAGTTAGTTGGTTGAAAAATAGAAGATTAGGTAGTTTAGTCCAGTTTAGATTATGAAGTGCTGTGCAGTGATATGATCTGTAAGGGAGGTTAGTAGCAAATATTGCGATTTTGTTATAGCAGGACTCCAGTTTGTTTAAATCTGATTTTCTGAGATTAGTAAAAATTGGTGAGACATATAGAAAGGTAGACAGTAGATGAGTCCTAGCTATGGAATGTGTAGTGGCCTGAGTTAGGTCTGGCTTCACTCTGTATAGTGAGTCTAGCTTAATGTAGACCTTTTTGATTATTTTTGATTGATTTTCTTTTTTTTTTCATTAACTGGTAGTAAATGGAGCAGATAAAGCTCCAAAAAGCTCCAAACCACAAAACAGTGAATATTTTAGGCTAAAGCTTAAAATATCAAGAAAAAAAAAAAAAACTCATGCATGTAAAGTGTTTTTTGCAGAGGGCAAGTCCCCCACACTGCTTCCAATAATATATACCAAATCTGAGCTCATACATCATCAGGAAAAGGGAATTTTCTCTTTGCCACCATGTCGCAACATCCTAAAAAGAATGCCAGGATCCTGCGATCAACATAGTTTTTGATTGCTTATACTGGCATTCAGACAGTTTTGCACTGTGCTCATCCATGTAATCCACCCAGTCTTTGGGAGTGTATGGATTCAGTAAAGTTCTGACCTGCAAGGCCATTTGATCCATAACAAACAAAAAAAAGGATGGGTAACATTCAACATGTCTCCCTAGTACCTCTACTGGTTGTACTTCTTTACAAGCCCCCCCCCCCAATTTGTCCGTACCTGAGAAGTAGGCATCTTATGCATAGCTTTAATCTGTCTCATAATTTTTTTCTAAAACCTTTCTCTATCTCTCTGAATATAAAAAAAATAAATCCCACTTAACTGTTTCAAATGCCTTTTAATATCAAATAATACAACCACTCACCTGTCTTTGGACCATCTTTAAAATTTTAGTGAGTGGCCCTTTGAATCTGGAATTAACTACTTTCCCAGGATCTTTATTTCCACATTAAATACTTAGGGCAGAAGTCTCCTGGAGTACTGGTGTTTGCTTGTAATTTTGGAGTTCCTGTAATCGTGGAATAAGGCATGGATGGGAGCGGCTTTATATTTTGTTAATATATCATTAAATAAGTCTAGCAGGCTTTTTGCTAATGCATTCTTCCCCTTTTCAATTGTCTGTGTATCCACCTGGACCCCTCCCTGGGTTATCTTTCTAGCTAAAAAATCACTATCAGCTTCATTTAGTACTTTTCACTGCAACCCTGTCCAAATCATAGGTCTGTAACTCTGACTAAACTGATCATGTGTAATTCTTTATAACATTATAGAAGGCTGCCTGATCTCCTTTTCCTTTACAACTGTTGTCTCATTTGTTGTTTGTACACTAGCACTGTGTTGCTCCTTCCTTTCTTTCCTTATAAGCCTATGCACGATATTTAGCATTAACGCCTCCATGCACCTACCAAATTTCACCTCTGCTTATGTACTCTATTTCTGCCCACGCGATAGAAACCTTCCTTACTTGACATTTAGTTGTGTTAATTTTAAGAATATCCCCTTTATTGTCTCTGTGCCTTACTATTTCTTTTTGCAGATCTTCCAATCTCTTCTCTTAATATGAATTGTTTGCTGTTACCTTGTTTCTATAGATTCTTTCTTTTGCAATGACTACTACCCACTAGGCCGCTTTTCTCCACAACCACCACTGACTGTCTACTTCTGCTGTACCTTAGATTTCTCCTTTATTATCAGCCTTGCCAGCATCTGATTTTAATCCAAGGACTTCCATTTATAATGTGCCCATCTCCATATATCCTGTCTGTACAAGTGGGGCATGGCCGGAGATGTATCTTTCCTTTCTTTATACTCCATGAATGTATAATTGAGTCTTCTCTCCTGCATCCATTTCTTTCTGGCATAAGTATATCTCACTTACTCTTAATGTGCCTCCTGCATTATATCAACTAAATTTAAGCTACCTAACTTCTCTTTAAACATTCTTAACATATTTATTTTTTCTTTGCATTCTGTCTTTTTGTTGGATCCATAACTATAATAAGTCACTCTCCTGTGACATTTAGATATTCTGCTGTCACATTTCCTGACCACGTATGGAAGGAGGTCTCAGAAAACCCTACATCATCTGTATCTGGTGTATTTTAGCAGTAGGTACTTTCTGCTCCACCAAACTGCCCATTCATATAATCCACCCACAAGTGTTGCTGCAAATTATTCATTCAGTTCTCACACTCCCTCCCTTATGAAACAGAGTTACCACTTCCGTTTTTCTGCTCACTCCCTCCCCCACATGGTCCATATTCTGTCTTTCAGGTATTGTGCGACTTTCACGTATTGTGTGACTTAATTATAAATGTATTTTGTTTCTTGTAGGACAGTATGTTTAATTTTAATTGTGTTTCTTGTAGAAGGACACAATGTTCTTTTTCCATATTTAATCACTGAAATATTATACTTTTAATTGGGTTTGAGGTCCCTCCTATATGCCACGTAATCTTCATTCTGGTTTTTTGCATCACTGAAATTCACTTTTACAAGTACCAGAAACACCTGCCTATGACCAGACGTTATACCCATGACATTCTCTTATCGAATATGTGAGATTCATCCTCCCCAGGTTGTTATTTTGTTTTCCTCACAGTCAGTGGCCTATCTAACTTCAATGATTACAAGTTGCCTGACATTCTTAAATCATTAGAAAAAACATTGCTAAAATGCAGTACATTTCTCAGAACTGCTGTCATAACTTACATTTCTCAGTACTCCATCAGATACTGGATCACAAGCATGCTACTGCACTTTAATAGCATATATTACATATCTCAAAATTATCGTTATACCTTATATTTGCAGCTTTTCTTCAAGCCATAGTCGGGGACTCTGCCAGTTTTCATGTAGTGCAGTTTACTATATCTAAGCTCACCAATACTGAACACAAAATCAAGATAAAATGTTGGGTAACCTTATACTTGTAGCCTTGGTTCAGGCATTGGTGGGTAGCTGTAGAACTTTTAATGCACATGGAGTTCATCTTATGAGACACCCCCAATCCTCAGAGCGAGGACAGAATTAAGTATTTGGTAACCTACAAATGCTTTTTTTTGCTACTTTTCATTACTTACATTCATATCTCCATCTCAATATTCTTATTTTTTCCTTGCAAAATTCAAAGGAGTAAGAGAAGAAAAAAATGCTTCGTTGCATCTTAAAGTGCAGTTTTCATAATAACCAGCATCTCGTCTTTCCATTATTTTAACTGTTTTCACAGACTCAAAGATACAAAGCAGTAAGACCAAAAGGGGAAAAAATCATTGCTACATTGCATCTCTAAGTATCTTAAACATCATATCCTTTTTCCATTTTCACAACTATTTTCCTTGATTGGCAAGTCTAAGATGTATGAAAATTTTTCTGACCTATCCAGCTTTTCTAATTCTGATTTTGACAAACAATATTTATCTTGTGAATCAGAATCCTGCATTTGATCTCCACTACACCTCCACTGCAGCTTTATTGCAAACTTTATGAAAATTGTTTGTGTGTCATCTTCTGTACTGCATCTCCATTCTCCTCATAGTCCAGGGTTATGTTGGATCTTACATCTGAATTCATTATTGAACCACAAGTATCAGTATGACACTGTCATTGTACATGTGGGTGTGAATGAGATATACTTCTCTGGACTGTATGAAGAGAGACACGATGGAGCTCTTAGACTGTGTGTCCAGGGCTGCTGTGAACCTAGCCTTGAGCGACACACTACCTTCTCACAGGATGATGCCACAATATGAGCAGAAGATGACTGACTTGAATTTTGCTGCTCACTTGAAGGGAGTACAATTTTGATCAACTTGCGATGATATGATTGACAGACCATGATGCTTCACCAGGGATGGTCTGCATCTAACCCCTTTATTCTTTTGAATATTGGCTAAAACTTTTCCATTCCACATAGTGCTCTTTTTAAGCAAAGGCAACCAGATAAACTTTCGATCATAGCCAAGCCACCCCAGGATTATCAAAAGATTATATGAAGATTATATCCATAGAGATAAATGTAGGAATTATCATTAGTTGACACAGTTACACTAGCCAGAGTGTTGTGCCCTCCCCCAGCTATAGCAGAATAAATACAACATTCAGCCCTGCAAAAGCTAACAGATTTGTCTTTTCACTCAGAATAGTAATGGACTGCACCTCTCCCCACAAAAGACTGCAACAGAGTAAATGCAACATCCAAGCCTGCAAAAGGTTACACTCCTGTCTTTTGGCTCAAAGTGTAAGGAGAAATTACTTGTTCTTTCTGTTATCCTAATCATGTCTCTTCTCTGCTTGGCCATTACTTAGTGGTCTGCTTTTTGGCCATTTTTCAGAAAGAGAATCAAAAATAGAATCCACTGCCCCTTAAATTTTCCCCTCACCTCACCACCACCCTTAACAAAATTAATACTGCTGTCTGCTTACCCGACATAATCAGTGACCATCTACTGACCTTAGCTGTGAAGACCATCTAATCATGCACATAAATGCATAATCTATAATGATGTACGTACACTTACCTCTTTCAATAATGACACCTTCATTAGTTACCTCAACAAATACAACTGGGATATTCTACTATACTTACCCCAGATGATGCAGTATCTCATTTTAACAGCACAATCCTAACATACAAAATGAACAAGCTCCCATCAGGTCAAAACAAATCAAATCTAGTGCCACTTGCTGGCTCACAAGAGAAACCAAGCAGCATATTTCAAAACAGAGATAGCTTACAAAGTTTGGTCGGCTGACAAAACTCCAAAAATTGGCAATATTTTAGACAGCTTAGAAACCTTTCTAAACAAAAAAGTCAAATCAGGCAAAACTAAATACTATTCTAAGCTCCAAGACAACCACCAACAAAACCCTAAGCTTTAATGCAACCCAATCAAAAGAATATTACACCTAGGCCAAACTATGACTCCATAGAACTACTCAGTTCAATATACATTTCTTACACTCTGTCTTCTCCGTGCTTGGCAACAAACCTACCATTAGCTTCATTATCCCAGAGTACTAATCGCCACCAAAATCTCTTCTCACTTAAACTAGTATAAGCCTCTTCCATCAAAAACACCTCCTAAAACTAAAAAAGTCCACACTGGCTGCTAACAACTTGCCACTAGAATATCTCAGAATCACTGCAAATACTATAGTGTATCCTGTAGTTATACTCCTAAACCAATCAGTTAGAGAAAGCTACATCCATGTCATCTAGAAAAAGTCCCACATCATACCTCCACATAAAGGAGGAACAAACGCCAACCTCTCCAATCACTGACCTTTAGCCATTCTACCACCAGGCTCCAAAAAATTACAAAAATGCATTAATTCCCAACTCCCTTCCCATCTTCAAAGTAATGTCCTCTCTAACACTCAGCATGGTTTCTGACCTCACTATAGTACCACTACAGTTCTGCTCAGTTTTACTGAACTCATAAACTGTAATAGAAACAGCGGCAACCTAGTGTCCCCCCTCCTCTTAGACATGACACAGGCATTTGGCAAAGTTTCAAACCAACACTTGCTCCATGAACTATTCTCATTAGGACTCTACCATTCATCCCTTAGCTGGTTCTGCAGCTATCTTACCAACAGATTCCACTCTGTAAAATGGAAATGAGATTTCTCCCTCTTTCTGGTTGTTTCTGTTGGCATATCTTGAGGATCTTTTCTAGGCCATTTAATATATTCACTAACAGTCTTCCCAAAGCTACTAAAGAAGCCTACACAGTAAAATACATAGATGGTGTCATGCTCAAATGCTCTGCACCAACCGCTACTCTACAAGATGAACCAGGACTTCTTTTCCTTTGTGGTTAGATGACTACCAACTACTTTTAAATTCTACAAAAACAAAAATCAGTGCTGTTTTAATCAAATTTCTCTCAGCACAGGAACATTCATTCAAAATCACACCAGTAAACAATACCTCATGAAAAACTTAAACTATGATCGACTCATCACTCAAGACATTAAGAAAACCCAGCAAAAGTTGTGCTTCCTCTGCAAAAACAAACTCTTCCTCAATTACTTCTCCAAGAATTCTTTAGCAACATCTTACCTTCTATATGTAGCACCCATCCTGATTAACCTTCTCTCCACCTTAAAATATCAAGTAGAGCTGTGCTACAATAAAATAGCCAAGTTTGCATCCAACTTACCAAATCATTCACAAGACTGCCTAGTACTCAAGCACCTACAACACCAGCTCAAAATTACCTTACCTACTCCCAAATGTTTAGTGCCCACAAAATAATATTTAAGTCCTACACCTGCCCAATCACTCCAAAATATCCTCAAGCACTGCTTTCTTTGTAGGAATCTCTACTTACAGAACAGTTATCTCCTTACCAAGTCTCATAACAGTGCAGATGACTTACTTTACACAGCCGATGTTGCTAAGCACTAGAGCTCTATCCCACCCACCTTAAAAAAGACAACATTACCACACATTTCAAACATGACCTAAAACAATATCTAACTTTCTTATGGCTGTGCTCCAGGTCCCATCCTGACAAAACCCACCTTTCTGTTTCTCTTCAATTGCCAGTCTATCAACCACCCTGATTCTTTAAAGATTCTTATCCCTGTCTCTTTCTATTTCATCCCCACTACTGATCCTCCAACTAACCCATATCCTTAATACTGTCTTAATAATACCTTCTCCTACCTACCTCATCATCTTACCTTTCTACTGCAACCTCCATTTTGTGTTCCTGCTCTAGTGATAACCTAGATCTTTAATATCAATATACATACTGAACCTCTGTGCATTATCATTGCTCTTGTATTTCCAGCTATTACATGTTAATATGTCTTTGACTATGTAAAATAATGTAACTTTTAAAGTATATAATAAATGTCTTTACTATTTGTCTCAATGCTACCTGCAAAGCAATGCTTATAATCTTTAATTTTCATTGTTTTTCATTGTAAATACGTATTTTATGTGGCACTATTCTCCCCATGCCTTCACAGACAATAGGACATGTGCCCTTTCAGACTTTACTCGTAAGCAAGTGGCAATAAATAAAATAAATAAGGGTATCACTGCTCAATGTCTGGAGTCTAAACAATAAACTCAGCTCCCTGCAAACCTAATCCTGGAGAATGAAGCTGTCTGTGCATTTACAGAGACAGGGTTTAAAGCTGTGGAGAGCACCCCATGAGTGAAAGGTTACAATGCCTTTCACACATTTAGACAAACTACTGCACAGGAAAGGACAGAAGGTGGAGATTTCTCAATATTTATAAAAATGGTCACATCTCAAGACGACTTTAAGAAGTATGACACGCTTGAGCTTCTTTTATATCCATCTTATCATAAGCAAAGTCCCATTCCATATCATTGCAAGTTATAGACTCCTCCCCCTCCTCTGTGACTCAGGCTGCCCATACCACATGCCTAAACCAACTGGGAGTCACTCTGGATTGAACCCATCACTATAGTCCTGGGCGAATTTGACTGCCCAAGTATAAACTTGGAAAAATATACAACTTCCAATATACAGGCCAACAGATTCCTGGACTTTGTCAGCACAAATGCTCTGGACAAACTGACACTGCAAAATTTCAAGACCTCTCCCCCTCAAACCACATGAATTCCTCTGTTTATGCAGAATTAGTCACAGAAACCCTGCACTGTCTTGTAAGCAGCTACATTGAGACAGATGTTTCCACCCGGAATAGGCACCAAACTAATTCAAAGAAATAAACATTATGGTGGAAGCCCAAAATCAACAAACTGTGTAATAGAAGGCAGAAAATCATGGGCAAAACTATACAGTGCAGTACCCAGCAAGGCAAGAAATACCTTATCAAAATAAAGAAGCAACTCAGGAGTCTTATCAAGTCCACCAAAGCCATATTTTTCATAACTATAGCCCTGCAGGAAAAGAAAAACCACAAGGCATTCTTCAGCTATGTCTGCAACCTTTACAATAATATACAACAGTGTACTGAGCTAATTGTAAATAGAACTACCCGTGCATAGTTGGAGGATATAATATAATATCTAAAACTCAAAATATTAAAAATAGAATTTGTCCTTTCTCCAGTGTTGTGCAGTCTTGGAGTTGGTATATATAATTAGCAGGGGGTGTGGGGGGTGCAGGGTGGGTTGCCCCTTGCATTAAAATATTTTTGATATTTTGAGTTTTAGATATTTTGATTTTCAGTTTTTTGAACTTTTGATCTTCTGACATAGACCCCCTTGATCATAACTCCCTCAGCTATCATTACCAAACAAGTCATCAATGCAGGCTACAAGACAAAAAATAGTTCATCAATAGGTCCTGATTATATCCCAGGATGACTCCTCAATAGCATGAAAGATGCCCTTTTGAGCCCTTTAAAATCACTGTTCCATCTTAGCCTCCTAACTGGCTGTGTAGAACTGCAACAGTTATCCCTCTATACAAGAACATACCATCTGCTGACATTGGTAACTACAGGCCCATAAATCTTACTAGTCTTATATGTAAAGCACAGAAAGAATTATAATGGATATTATAAACAAAGAAATAGGATATCTTCAGACATTGGATCCAACACAGTTTGGTTTCATTAAAGGTAGAAAAGTCCTACTCAGCCTGGTGGACCTTTTCAAGAAAGTTGTTAAAGCTGTGAATGAGGCCAGAATGGTAGACGTTGCCTATCATGACATGGCCAAAACATTTGACAATATTCCCAATTTAAGCATTGTCAAAAAAATCCATGAACTAGGAGTATACTCCTATTTCACCTACTGAATAGGTATTTGACTTAGGGTACAGTAAGCCTGGAAAAGGCTCTTTATCTCCATAAAAAGTCATTAACTAGTGGAGTTCTTCAGGATTTGGTTCTGGGACCACTTATTTTGGCATCTATTTTTTGGAAGTCAAAGCTAATAACAGCCTTTGATTGACCAAATGTGTGGATGGTTGACAGCTTGACACAATTGTAGAACTTCCCCAGGACACCAAGAGGGCTTGTCACATACTAGTTTCCACAGCCATGGTCTAAAATTGAATATCTGTAAATGTATAGCAGTATCTTTTGGAAAGTCAACCACCACTGGGGATTTCCACATAGAAAACACACTTCTAAGAGTAGACCCATGTGTACAGGCTTGGGAATGTATGTGAACAATGGCTTGGCCTTTGACCATCATATGTCTACAGTTGTAAGGAAATCATTGTGTATTTGTATTGTGCAACTTATATGCAAGGAGATGTCATTGTCCCTCTGTAGTCAGCCTCATAATGCCACTCATCGAGTACAATGCTCATTCAGTATGTACCTGAATAGGTATATGGAACAGTTTTGAATGCCAACAGGCATCCCTCACTAAAAGAATACATGGTGCGCAAACCACATGGAGTATGCAGACTGCCTCAAAGCCTGATGTTTGCATTCAGTCTCTCATAGACTACTGAGGTGTGATCTATGCCTGGCTTACATTACATCAGCTGATGCAGTACTGATGGACTTGTTGCATATCTACAAGTGTAACAGCATTATAAATACCCGACTGTAGAACCTTAACCTCATTTCAACCTAAATGTTGGAGGACCAGGTATATGTGTCAGAGACTACCCCTGCTCTGGAACAGGCCTCCCTTACATGAGAAGCAGAGTGTGTTCCTGTCTCTATTGAAATGGAACCTGCACCAATGGATGGGAAATCAGAACTATACCCCTGGACTGGCAGTCTTGCTCCTATTGGAGAAAGATAGATAATAAATTCTCTGCTATCAAAATCCAACTTATATGATCCTGGGTAAATTGTCCTGTCATTTGCAAATGGGAAAACATTACAAAGCTTGAAAAGGCCTCCTAGGGCTGGTAGACTATTAATCACCTCTGAACTTATAAGAACATATAGCTCCAGCCTTACTCTGCACTAAATAGCGGTCAGAACAGAGGGCTGGATTGTTTGACAGCTGCTGACAGAGTGGCATCAGGGACAAGTCAGTCTGTGAGGTGAATAAAACTTGCATAAGAATTACATGTTTCTGAATACCCACTATAGTCTAAAACACATTTGAGCTACTACCTAGCTCACTGTGCTTTGTAATAGTCAATATGGGAAGAAAACAGTTTGCTTATTTCAACAGTGCTATGGATGCACCTCTGCCAATATCTGGCGAGGTACCCAGGTAGTGAATTCACCACACTGTTAGTAAAACTGATCTCCGCATATTTTTACTATATTTACAATACAAATTTCACTTTGCATTATCAGATCTATATAAAAGAAAATTCTCAGCTTTTTGTCATCTCCAGTAAATGAAAGCAACTCAATTGTTTTTTTTCCCCTCTAGCAAAGGCTCTTGTTCTAGTTGGCAATTTGTATTCAAAATACACCAGTTATTGTGATTATTTTGTGCATATGATTGATCTGTGAACACTGCAATGTAATTTTCATACAGGAAATGTGAAAAACATCTTGAGTAGGAAAATGAATTGCCTCCTGAGATAAGACCGTGGCGCTCCGTCTTTCCAAATATATGTACATGTGTAGAAAGAGAGAGAGATAGAGGTATACACATACCTACATACATCTGCTTATATGTGCTGTATATTTAATCATTCAACAACAGAACTGATATTTCTCAACTAGAAGACCTATAAAAGTTTAGCAGACACTGGACGCAATCTTTTAAAGCACCACACGCAATTCTCTTGCTTGAAGAGCACCGTGCCTTTTCTCTTCCATGTTTCTTCAGACTACATTTATAAGGGAAGCTAGAAGCAGGTGTTGTGATACTGTGTGAGAGGGATTTTCCAGTAGATGATCACTAATTGGAGAAAGCTTTTCTCACACGGTATGGAGATATGAGGAATAAATATCGCTACACAGGAGGAGGAACACAAAATTCTATTCAGTAATACAAAAGAAAGTTTAGAAGTAAGACAGAGGTACTGCTTAAATGAAGAAGTTTAAGGCAGGTTCAGTTTAAAGAAGAGAACAGTAATGTATTCAGTAGCAGAAAAACATTCATCTCCAGTCACTGCCTGAGACTGACACTGTTTTACTATTATTGACCAGGGACATTTCAATCTTGCTTTTCAAGTTTGGGCCTAGGTTAACTGACAGATCAGCTTACAAAAATATTAAGAAGTCTGTATTACAGGATGGGTAATGTAACATTTTTTACCCCAAAAAACTTAACCTCCCTAGCAAGAAGGCATTTGATCTTGCAAGATTTACCCCAAAGGAAATAAATTCTAAATTACATAATAAATGCATTTATAAAGAATACACAGAAAAGGCCAACCAAGGGGCAAGACATCTATAGGAAATGACCAATTCTACCTGACGAGAGTCTGTGCCTTGTAGGTTGATATAACTGCTTAAAGATGTCAAGGATACCAACTAATGAAGCAGTTGTTTTGACAAAATTAATGTGAATTTTGTTTGTCAAAAAACACATACATAGAGTGCACAACCCCACAGAATGGTTGTCCTAAAGTGTATCTGTGATGTGATCAGATGTGATAATAGCTGAGTTGTTATCATAAAGAAAATATATTTTAACTATGATTTTTATGTGTGGGAGTACTTATAAAATAAAAAAAATTGTAAGGATAACCAAAAGAAATCCATGGCATACCACCTTAGAATGTCCTTGGGAATTAAGTATAGGAATAACTAAAATTCTTCAATGAAAATACTTGATAATCAGCCTGTACACCATTGCAAGACTAGCCAACAACCCATATTTAAAAAGTTCTCTCTTAAAGAGGGTAGAGTTTGAGACCATCCATCCAGTAATATAACTTTACCTTGAAGGTGGCAAGTGTTGATCAGAAACAAATTATACGTTAATGGTGATATGCTGAAAAAGTGAAACTAAATAATTTTATACTAATGACCTTATCACAGCCCAGGTTTTCACTGCCAATTGTTATTCCAACCAAGCAAAATAGAATCAAAGTATAAAACATCTCTTTAACTAGTTGTTGGGTTAGTGGAACAAGGTGAATTAAATGGCCAACTATAGCCAGTGATGATATGTACCTGAACCCCAACTCTGAACTAAATTCTAGCCAGAGCAGAGGGCTGGATTAAATGATAACTGCTGACAGAGTGGTCTTGGGTGAATAAAACTTGCATAAGAATTACAGATTTGTGAATATCCTGCACAGTCTTAGAATACATCTGAATTACTACCGAACTCATTGTGCTAGGTAATACAATCGTTACGGAAGTAAAACGGTTTGTTTAATTCAGCAGTGTCTATAGAAAGATCTCTGTTGATATCCAGCTAGCTAGGCAGCTTGTTTTAAGAATATATTTGCCTAATTTGCTCATTTGCTTTTGGGACTGTTGAATTTACCACACTGTTAGTAAAACTGATCCTGACATCTTTCATGAAATATCCTTCATCGGATCCCCTTCAGAAAGTCGAATACAATCAGATACCCTTCAGAAAGTCGAATACAACTTGTACTTTTCATTATCAGAAATATATAAAAGAAAATACCAGGCTTTGTGTCGTCTCCAGTAAATGAAAGCAACCCAACTGTTTTTTTTTTTTCTTTGTTTTTGTTTTTTTTTTAACTCCATCCAAAGTTCTTGTTGTTCAACAAGTGGGTACTTTGTATGTAAAATACATTGGTTATGGTCAGATTATTTCCTGCATGTGATTGATCTGTGAACACCATAATGTGAACTTCATATAAAAAATGTGTTAGATAACTTAATTTGGAAAATAAATTACCTCATGAGTTAAGACTCTTGACTCACTTCTTTCTTTCTCTCAATATATGTGTGCATGTAGATAGAGAGAGAGTAAAGTGGACAGTGATGGCCGTACACACACATCCACATACATCTGCTTATATGTGCTGTATATCTTATCATTCAGTATAAGTAACAAAATACATGACTGGTTTATACTAAATGTATGGGTAAGCATGCTATCCTCATAAACCACATATGTGGTATATCACTGGAAACACCATCTGGAATATTACTTTTCTTGTACAGATATTTGCTTAAACAGGGTATGTTAAATATTTATCTAAATAGTCAAAAATGTACTTATTTGTTCAGTTAGGTATATACATGTTTATAAATATACATGGTTATTCACATTCACTTAGTTATCTACACATGAATGTGTCTGCATTTAGAGTTGTTTATGTGAATGTGTACACTCTTATTTCATCTTTTATCATATTAACCGGACGTCCTTTACAGGATGGTTTTCTCTTCTCCAGTCTTTATAGCTCTTTAGCTTGATGGTTTTAAATTCAGACAACATGGGGCTAATATAAGTGTTTTATTATATTTTTCATCCCACTTTTTAGAACTGTCATTATTAACTGCTACTGAAAGTTATTTAAGATTTTAATACTTTTTCACACCGTGCTAAAGTATTTTATTTTATACTGTTTTCAATGTTACACTTCCTTCTTGACTTCTCACTTTTTACTGTTACCTTAACTATTAGTTTTAATGTTAGCATGGTTTTTAAATATTTCTGAATATACTTTTAAAAGGTCTTGTAAGAGTGTTTTTGAACTGATGAGCTATGTTTATATTTATACATATACAAATATATTTACTGCATACATACTTGTTTTACAAGAAACTGGATTTTTAAAGAAGCATACAATGGGTTAATTGTTCTTTTCTGCTTACCTTGGGGGCGGGCTTGTCTTTTGCTTGGAGGAAGGTGATGTAGTTTGAACTTGTATATACTGTTTGAAACATTCTTGTTGCAACTGTCTGATGAAGTCTCGCTAAGGGGTGAGATGAAAAGCGCTTTATGGTTACTGTTTTTCATTGTTTTTATCGTTTGTTTGAAGCAAAGTCTGAAGAATAAACTTTGGAAACTATTACTGTGTGCGTGCCTCAAGCCTGCTTGCCTGCTTTCCTGTTTCTGCTTGTACAGATACAAAACAGTCTTGCATAGTGTGTTTAGACTACAGATAATGACATTAATAATAGATTAAAATTTATTTTCTCATTCTTTCATTTTATTATTATCTCTGTAGTACACAATATTAAAACCAAATGATTGCAGCAGTGAATACTTCAATAATAAAATCATTTTTTGCTATCAGCATCATTATTACACACAGTAAGAACATCACCAGGGAATGAAATATACTCATATATCTGTAGAGTGCAAAAGAACTACTTTTCGGCTTGATGCAGTATTACAAAATAATAACTCCAATATAATTATAACAAACTACATTAACATAAAATTTGCACATAAATGAGTTTGAAGCTATATTCACTTCAACCTATGTTGTTTTGAGAAACCTGACTGACAACAGTGCTAGTGATATAATTAAGTTACAACAGTTAAAACATAATGCTAAATACAAATCCTGTTATTACTTTATCTGTAAAGCTGCCAACCGAATTGTGTGCTTGGTATGTTTTAATCACAAAACATGGATACCTATCATATACAAAAGTATCATTTCAGAATGAAAAATGTTATGTAGAATAAATGAAATAAATCAATCAAAAGAAAAGAAAGTTTGTCATCTGTAGCTGTGCTGAGGAGGAGGAGGAGCTACTTTCTTTATGTTGTTTATTGTTTTATTTTCCCCATTTATTTCATATTCAAGTTCAATTTCAATTTCATTTAAACATTTCATGCATTTCAACAGCATTTTTCAGTCAAATTTTCTTCCATTCATATTTCTTATTATTAACAAATCGACATTTATATTAGTCCTTAATGAATTAATTTACTTATCGATCCCAAAATATTTATTTACAAAGGTAATTTGTTTGCCTTTATTTGCTTTTAATTATGGAAAACAAGCAAGCACTTTGCAAATATTGGAGGAAATGAGTAAGCATCTACAAAAACTGCATTTGTTTGGGTGTCCACCCATTCATTATTATCTGTGACCCAGTCTATTTACTGTTGAAAGTATGAAGTGACTGTCATTTTATACTTTTATTGTATAGTTGTAAAACACCATAGTTTATACCATGAACTAATTAAAAACGATCAGAAAGTGTTAAGTACAGGAACTGGACAAGAAATAGTGATAAAATCAGTTTGCATTTATTGCATTTATCTGCTTACGATATGAACCCACTTCATACAAGTTGTTCTTTGATAGGGCAGCCAAGGAGTAATGACTGATTAAGTCAGTTATTAAGTCAGGCAAGAATTAATTGTGTGTTGGTTGACTAGTTTGAGGGGGTCCATGTTTGGCTACCAAAAAGAATAAAACACAAACAGCTAAATCTTTAATGGCAAAGAGTAGAATAAAAAAGCAGCCAAAAAGGACATAAATGAAAATAAATTCACCGAATGGCCATAGTTGAGCAACAACCAGGAAGTAACAATACATATGGTAAGTGAAGGGAAATCTTTTAAATTTGCCCTATTCTCCACTATAGTGGGGTCTCAGAGTTGGTGTATATAGTTGGGGGGTGCCACCCCCCCACCTTGGTTGGTTAGTTTTGGTTGTGATGTTGGGCAGCTATGGACTTTTGATTTCCTTATTTGCTGCTTTTTTATTTCATTCTTTTCCATTCGAGATTTAGCCGTTCCAGTTTTACTGTTTTCGGTAGCCAAACATAGACCCAGTTTGAGGATCCTTCACACTCCTCTGAGTGTAATTAAAATCTATGAAATGAGGTCGAGCTGACAATTTAGCATGACTATTTTATGACAGGAAACTGACTCACAGAAAGAGATTTTCAAATCAAGCCATCAACATCACCACCTACATTTTCTCCCTCAGACTTCTTTTTTGAATTCTTCAACCGACATACCCTCTCAAACATTCACACGGTCAAAAACCACCTCTACATCCCTCAGTTTAAGAAATCAAAACAAGACACTTACTTATCTTAGCTAATTACAAGTTGGTTAATTAGTTAGTTACATTTCTTAACTGGGAAAGTCAACTGGGTAAACACAGTACATTTTCACTGGAGCTCCAAGGAGAAAAGCTCCAACAAAGAATAAATTCAAAACAGTTTTATGAAATTACTGAAACAATTGCAACAGGTAAGAACAAATGAATTTTTTTTACAAATTAGGTTAAAAAATATATATAGTATTATATACATACTAGTAATTTTGCATATTGTGCAGAAAGTTGGACATTATGCATATTATTTATAAAATGAATCTAGGGATATTAAATACTAATCTGTGTATTACATGTTGCACATAAAAAATGTGCATCAGGTTCTTTCTTTCAGATACTATTGTCATTAGAGTGTATATGCCAGTGTATAGTCAAAGGTCATCATCTAGGGTAATGATAGAAGACACCTGAGGAGATGAGTGAATGTAGAATAGAGATGCAAGAGGAAGTTTCAGTGTTAGCCAGGTAGATGCCCTTTGATGTAGCCGTGTTTGAGTAAGGCATTGGGTTAGGCCTGGTTTTCATGGTATGAATGCAGTCAATTTGGGTAGGTGGTGCAGTCACTGAAGTACCAATTAATGTCACATGATTAGACTACAGGGCATCTAATACAGTATTGACACTGATTAACAGTAAGTAGCATTTTGCAGTTTGAACAAAGTTATCTGCAGGAATAAGGTTTTTATTGTGAAACATTTTTCAGTGTTATGCACAATTATAAATTGGGAGTCATGAAACCTATTTTTGAGTTTGAGCCATTTAAAGGCATTAAGTGCCTTACAGTGCTGGGATATATTGGGGAGGTTTCAAGTGACTTTTGCATTTTTTATTATATTTTCTTTTAACATTCTTTAAGATTTGATTTTATTGTGGATAGATGTCTTGTGATTTTAGGGTTTGCCTATAGCAATGTTTGGAGTAGGAATGTTTTTGATATTGTTTTCCTTGTCCTGTATCTATCCTATCTGTGAGGAAAGATTTGTTACTATAAAATATTTTGGTGTGCTTTCATAACTGCTGTTTGAATGCGTGTCCAATTTTAATTTGCCATCTACAATGATGCCAAAATATTGGAGTTTGTGACTAGGTCTATTTTTGAGTTGTCAAAGGAAGGGATATAGAAGAAGTTTCTAATGAGTTTAAGGCTTTTAGAGGGTACATGGTAATTTTTGCCTTATTGGGGGGGGGGGGGTTAGTATGAGTACTGAGCTGCCTGGCCAGGTTTCACTAGATAAAAAGTCAATTTTTACAACTCACTAAGGTTGGGGACAGAACAGATGAGTGATGGGTCATCTACATATTGTATACAGATGGGATGATTAGCTGTAGTGAGCATGTCATTTATAAAGATATCCAGTAGTAATGGGCACAGTAAGGATACAGTGACTGGAGGAAAGGAAGAATGATCGTTTCTACCATTTAACTGCTTGGTATCCACCAGTTAAGTAGCTGTTGACCCATGAGAAAGTATTAGGTGAGAGGTCTGGGGTGGAATGCTTTTGTAATAGCTTATAGTGAATAACAGTATCAAATCCAAAAATAGACAGGTTAGAACACAGAACTTTTGCAACAAATGAAAACTGACAGCCCAGCAGTCATAGATCATCTCTATCACTGGTTCACATACCACTGCATTGACTTCCTGATACACCCCCTCCCCCGAACCCATGTTCAGCCCCTGCCTAACACAAAATATCATGCTAGATAAAAGGAATATAGCAATTATCAATGCACAGGCAATCAAACACACTAAATCTTCTAAATCCAGACCACTCTCTAGCCTTCCCACTCTAGGCAAACTGCTTTAAAGTATTATCTGTGTTCAACTGTTCCAACACTATCTACAACCTCGTCTCCCATAAACAACACAGGTTCTGATCTGTTCGTAGCACAATCATTGCCCAATGGACCCTAACAAATAAAATAATACCTATGGAGAGAAGCCAGCTCACTGGCACCATCTTTATTGATCTTGCCTTTGACCTTGACATCCTTATCAATAACCTAATACACCAAATCCCTGCCGTGGTTTTAAAACTTCCTCACTAGTCACCACTTCTTTTTTTTTCAAAACAGGTTTATTGTTTTAACATACACGAGAAATATCATAACAATTTTATACAAGTAATTAAAAATAGATATGATTATAACATTCAACAAAACAACTAAAGTATTTACAAAGACATCCACTACAATCAGATCAATTAATTAAACTAAAATACCATGCTATTGAAATTAGGATTTTTTTAACAAATTTTGTAAATTATCCCATACAATATAATAAGATGTTTTTCTAGTTGTTCTTGACCTAATTGTGTTTATTTCCATATGGCACACTATATTCATAAAATTTTTAAATTCATTGAACGAAGGAGGTGTATCTGAAATCCAATTTCTGGTTATTATTTTCCTAGCCACTGCTAGAATAGACCATAACAAGGGAAGCTTAACCTTTTTAACACTTTGAGGTATAGGTGTGTTGAATAACATAACAGATTTAGAAATAATGAAATTATCTGTAAAAAGAGCCTGCAAAAATTAATTAATTGACTTCCAGTATTCTTTCAATTTTATACAGTCATAAAACATTTGAGCCCAGTCAGCATTAATTTCTACATTACATCTCTTACATAGATTATCTTTATTATTTATTTTATTCATCATCAAAGGTGTATAAAAAGATCTATGTAAAAATTTCCATGTATAAAGTCTCCAGACAATGGAAGACGTAGTTCTATAGGCAGATTCCAATATATATTGTTTATCTTGTTGATTTGGTGGGTCCCCATTAATAGAAGTGAAATAATTCCAGTATGAATCTACACTGTAAAAAGTTTCTTGTCTGATAATTTTATGTATGTATGAAAGTTTACCTTTATCAGAAACTTTATGTTGTAAATTTAATATCAAGTAATCAATCAGTGTTGGAATAGATTCTTTAACTGTTATAGACATTAGATCTATTTTATTAATGATATGTTGTCTAAAGGTCTGAACCTCTAACCAGCAAGTTTCTCTTAGATCAAATTCTTGTTTTAAGAAATCTAGATTTTTAACTTTATTATCAGATATCAACTGGTACCAGTACTTTAGATCATTATCTATAGCTAAATGAGTTCCTTCAGAAGTAGATGACAAAAGCATACCCTGAGTATACATTATAGGGAATATAATAAAATTCCATTCCCTATACTTAGGGTGCATGAATATAAAGTTACGATAGCTAATAATAATATTTAATGGGTAACAAACCATATGTTTAGGTGTAATAGGTGAAGTACAAAATTCCTTTAGTAACCATAACATGGAGTTATTTACAATCATATTTTTATGTGTTAAGGAGATTTTCATGAAGTGCATACTAATTAGCTCCCAATAATCTTTCCATTTTGCGACATATGACTGATCTATTAATAAAGTAATAACTTTTACAATAGAAGAGATAGTATATAAATTAAAGTCTGGAAAAGAAATACCCCCTTGAGAGCAGCTATTAGTATGTTTCTTTAATGCAATCCTAGGTCTATTAGGTGCCCATAGGAAATTTAACATTAGTGTATTCAGTTTCTTGATAATTATTTTTGTAGGTGGAAGTATTATTGATTGTATTAAGTATAAAATGTTGGGGAATATTATCATTTTAATAATTGTAAGTCTCTCCTCCATAGTAAAAAACATATTATTCCAGGTATTAAAAAGATTTTGTATATTAAGAAAACAGGTATTATAATTATTATATATAATAGATTTAATATCTTTAGATAGTATTATACCTAAATAAGTTATCTGACCTGAATTGGGTACATAAATCACTAATGAGAATATTTTTTCATGTATATATAGGTAGTATTTTAGTTTTTTCTTCATTGAATATTAAACCAGAAATACTTTTAAAATTCATCATTTTATCAAATAGAGACTGCATAGAAGAATTAGATCCTTCTGATGTAATTAGAACATCATCTGCAAAAAGTTGAATTTTGGATGTTGTATTTTCATCTATTTCAAAACCCTCTATGTCAGTACTGTTTCTGATCAAATTAGCCCAAGGCTCCATTACTAAAGTGAATAATAGTGGAGAAAGTGGACATCCTTGTTTTGAACCTTTAAAAATGGGTATTTTTTGTGAAACGTATGTTCCTACCTTAATATAAGCCAATGTTCCTTTGTATAAATGCTCAATTAGATTTACAAATGCATCTGAGAAGTTTGTGCACTTCAGTAAGGTAAACAGATAGTCCCAACTTACTGAATCAAATGCTGAACTTATATCAAGACTAATAAGTGTTAAATATTTCTTTTTCCTATTTGCAAAATCAATTAATGTTAAAGTTCTTCTTATATTATCAAAAGTATTTCTATTTACAATGAAGCCTGTCTGATCTATATCTATATTGCTGGGGATGATTGTCTTCAATCTATCAGCAAAAATACTCATAAACATTTTATAATCAACATTAAGTAATGAGATGGGCCGATATGAAGTACATCTAGTTGGATCTTTATTAGGTTTTAAAATTGGCAAAATAAATGTATATTGCCAAGATGGGGGGGGTTATTAACTCAGTTTGGGCCAAAATAAAAACCTTATGTATTAATGAATATGTACTTTTAGAAAGGATTTTATATATCTCTGGTATAATACCATCATTACCCAGTGCTTTGTTTGATTTAAGCTTATTTATTTGTGTAATAACCTCTGTATATGAAATACTTTTGTCCAATAGTTTAATCCGTTGTTTATTAAGCTTTTTATTCATGTTTGTGGTTATAAACTCCTTTATTTTATCTTTAGGTTCCATGTTAATGTTATTATGATTAATTTTGTGAAAGTGATTTCTAAATTCATCTAGTATTTCTGGTATACTAGAAACATTCTTCTTTTTCCTTAGGGAAAAGATTTCTTTGATATGGTTTTGTTTATTCAACCTTTTTGTTTTATTTTTAAGTCTATGTAAGTATTTGGGGCTTATTGAATAAGACAAAACTTGTATTCTCTAAAGTTATTTTAACTTTATGAGTTAAAATTTCTTTGTATTTCTCATTTAGTTTGTTTATTTCTTCAATAACTTTCTTGTCCATAATATTTTCTTTATTATTATGTTTATAAGAGTCTAATTTACTTTGAATATCTAACAATTCCTTATCCCAAGATTTCCTTTTATTATTATACCATCTGATACTTTGTCCATATAGATATGATTTTAAGGCATCCCAAACATAGACAATGGAGACTTCAGGAGTATTATTTATGTCTAAAAAAAGTTTTACTTCTGAAAGTATATATTCTTTATAGTCTTTTAGTTGAGTTAAGTATGCTGGTATCCTTTTGATCTGAACATTATGAGTATTTTTTATCATTAATTCAAAAACAATTGAATTATGATCAGATATAGGACATGAAATGATTTTGAAATTAATTAAATCTGTTACCATCTGGTTAGAAATAAAGACCCTACCTATTTTTGAATAAGTTTTGTATCTGTTAGAAAAATAGGTGCATGGTAATGATTTTGAATCTATCTGATTATTAATATCATTCAAATGATAAGAATTAGCAAAATCATTTAAATGTTTTGCATTAGATGTAATTCTTCTTTTTCCTACAGTGGTAGTATCACTTTCATGTAGTATACAATTAAAGTCACCAGCTAAAATAATATCTCCTATAGAGAATGATATGATCTTATCAAGATGATGTTTCCCTGTATTAATACCAATTCCAGGTATCCAATATACATTAATTAAAGTGTAAGTCTTCCCATTAATTTGTATTGTAACCATACAAAACATTCCTTTGTCATCCTGATAAGACTTAATGGTTTTAGGAATGGGCATACTTTTATTCCATAAAATAGCCACTCCTCTTTTTTCTGAGTGTGCTCTGAACTAACCAATACTGTATATTTGTTTGTGGCTAGTTTATCAATATCTTTTTTCAAGAGATGGGTTTCTTGCAGGAAGACTAAGTTGGCCTTATGTAAATTAATGTATCTTATTAGGCTTGCCCTTTTACACGGATTATTCAATCCATTAATGTTTAAAGAAATTCCTTTTAAAGATGTCATTTGGCATTTTTAAAACTTAAGAATCTTATGATCAAAATAAATAACAACATAAGTAATGTTACATCTCCTCCTTTAGGTGTACCTTTAAGTATAATTGTATTTATTGAATCTCTTATGGGATTTTGTATAGGATTCAATTTTGTTTGTAGTGACAATGAGTGTACAAAATATATTGTGGATGTCAAAACTATATACATATAACAATGAACAAGTGAAAATAATGTAAGGATTAAACCTTGCATCCAGCCTGGAGTTAAAAACTCCAACTTAGAGTAGTATTTACCACTCAAGTTAACCCCCTACCCTAAGCAGCAGTACCTCAGCTACCACCTTATCAATTTAATACTGGTTATATTTAACTTAAATTAACAGCTTTCAATTCAATTATCTAGCAAGACAAGACTACACATTTGATAAAACAGCATCATATAAACTAAAATAAACTTTTTTTTTTAAAAAAACTATTTATACTACTATATACATCTATGTAATATAATACACTTGTATTCAAATAGCATTCAAATAATCTTGATATTAGGAACCAAGAGGAGAGAGAGAAATAAAAGATGTGAAAGAGGGGAGAGAGTGAAAGAAAGAGAGAGAGAGAAAAAAAAAAAGGAAGGCATATTTACATATTAATTTATTCAAAGTATGTAAAAATAAGTTCTAACATTCATTTAAATCAAAACCTTTGGCTAATATGGTTCAGACATTACATATATTAAGATGCATCTATTTTCTGTCATGTAAATGCAGTCAACAGCTTCCAAAAAAAAAACCTTGAATTGCTTGTATATGAGCATTTTACTCATACTCATTATTGTCAATAGAATAAAATATTATATTTATAGAAATTGTTATAAATCATACTGCATAGTTATGCAAATTCTCAGAAACACTTGCATTATTGTAAAAAAAGCCATCTGTATTTTGTATGTCTATACTACTGCTTTAAAATATATCACATGGCAACTTCTTCCAGAATAGAGTTATAAAGTTATTTATGCTTGTCAATCAGATGAATTAAATGAGTTATAGAAATGTATATGTTTGGAACACAAGTTTTTAACACAGATTAGTATGCTGCAGTCAAGTAGATTTTCAAAAACACTTGAATAAATGTTTCATTTTCTATGCCTTCTAAAATAAGACATTTACTTACTACAAGAAACTGCATCATTTAAAATCATTATAATTGACATATTTTATGAATTATAACATAGATATTTAAGTAATTATATAAAATAACTCACATTTAGATGTTAAAGAGTTAATTTTCCTTCACATAGTCGCATTTGCATCAGTTCTACTTCCTGGTAGAGTGTTCTTCCTGAATCTGCGATGTGTCAGTGTGATATCTGGGTCAAAGGTCAAATTGACTGCTTTCAGCTTCTCTGTGAGAATTCTGAGAGTTGAAGCTTTTAAAACAACTCGAGGACACTGTTCATGAGGTAGCCCACATCTCAGATTGTCTCCCTTAACATTTTGGTGGGAAACTTGTTAAAAACTAGTGACAAACATTCATTCAGCAGTGTAAATGCATCTAAACATGACAAAACCTTTGCGGTGTATTTTCCAGGTTATTACAGCCTCTATGTAAGTGAAATTAAGCCCAAAGTTATTAATAAGTAATAAAACTCAATATTTTTGTCCCAACTCAATTTTTATGCAAATCTTATTATTTACTGTGTCTATATGATCAAAAGCATTTCTATATATTAATATGAAAAAAAAATAAAGAGAAAGAATAAAGAAAAGAAAAAGAGAGTAGAAAATAAAAGTGTAAGGCAGAAATAAAAAAAATGTAAGAGAAAGCTATAAGAAGTATATACAATGGAATATTACTTACTGTTTATATTAATAGAGTTAAAAATAAAACATATTTACTATTATTTAGTTCTAATTATTATTAGTTAAAGCATGACAGATTATTTACAATCAAGCATAAGCAGTATAATCAAGAAAGTATAATTAGGAATAGCATTTGAAGAACATATAAAGTTTTTACAAGGAATAAATATGTTATTATTCTATTAATCATATTTTCATTACTCTTCTCTCCCTGCCCTCCCCCACCCTTTACCCGCTACATAATCTAAATAGAATGTCATTGTTTAAACAAAGAAAAGAAGAAAAGGAGAAAAAAAAAGAAAAAAAATGTATCAAATTACTGACCTTACTTCTCTTTTTCAGAAAGAGAAACAAATTGAATAATAGCTTGTTATTAGTTCCTCAGATATTTTGACTGGTTATGAAACAAAACATTTCTTTGCACACAGAGAATAACTTTGATTAAATCTTTTTCAGAATATCTGTGGCTTTCTGGAAATGCAGGAACTATATTTTAAAAGATTAATAATGAAGTAAAATGATGAGAGAAAAAAAAAAAAAAAAAACAGAACAAATCATCTTCCATGAAGTTTCAGTTGCCAGTCTCTTTAATGAAGGACTAGCCCATTCCATTTCCTCTATTTTATCCAAAATCTTATTTTTTTTGATAAACAGTAAAGCAGAGTCTAAATCATCAAAAATTTTAGGACCATCAGGAAGGAAGATTTTTAGCTTGGCAGGAAACAGAAGGTATGTTTTAAACTGTGCTTTTTTAAGCTCCCTTATTAGTGGCAGAAAAACTTTTCTTTTAGCTATTACCAAGGAAGAATAGTCATTGTCAAAACGCACAGTTGTCTCATTAATCTTAACAGGAGCTTTAGCCCAAGCAGATTTAAGAACCATCTCTTTATCAAAAGATGATAGAAATCTAACTATAACTGATCTAGGATAGTTTTTGTTAGAGTTAGTATTAGCTATAGATCTATGTGCTCTTTCGATACCAAAAGAGAATGCTTCTGGTAAGTCTAAAGTTTTAGGGAGCCATGTTGTTAAAAAAGAAGTAATATTGTTACCTTCAATATTTTCTGGCAGTCCAAAAATCCTAATGTTATTGTGCCTAGATCTATTTTCCAGGTCATCCAGCTTTGTTTGTAAATGTGTATTTTGTTTCAGCAGAAACTCAATGTTGATTTCCTCCTCTTGGATTCTATTTTCCATGTCATTCACAGCTTCTTCTATGCCTGTCATCTGGATCTTCTGTTGTTGCAGGTCTATATGTAACAAGTCTATTTGTTTTGTAGTTTTTTCTATGAAGGTATCTATTTTAGTATCCATTTTATCCATCTTAGCAGTAAGTTGCTGGATTATAGTTATCAGAGACTGAAGTTCTTTCTTGATGCTGGAGTCTTGAGAATTTGTCTTACTGGAACTCATTTCAGACTGATAAACTGACAGGAAAATTTCCAAAGTGATTTCTGACAGGAATATTGTTAAAATTTCCTTTCTTTTTTAGATATAGTTCAAGAACTATATAAAACAAACATATTTAGAAAGAAAATTACTTCAAAAATTAATTTTTTAAGTAATTAATTCCTGTCAGTGTAATGAAATTGGTGGAGCTGAAGAAATCTGCTGCTATCCTGTGTTCATCCTTGGCCACGCCCCCACTAGTCACCATTTCTGATCACAATGCATTCCTCAATTTCCAGTCTGCCTTTAAAAAATAAGCACCACAAAGTCACATATATGCCACTATACAGTTCCCCAAATTTTTGCATGAATTTAGGCTGCTAGCATATTTGCTGAACTTAATCTTATCCTAGAGTCGCACCCTGTTTCCTTTGAAGATCAACTAGAGGATGAAATTTAACTTACAATACTAAATAATCAATCCTTTCTTTCTAGAGGAACAAATCGAGATAGAGGGAGAGGTTAAGGTTCCAGGAAGAATTAAGACTTTTTTCATTTTTGAGTAATATGGAGAGTATAGGACTGGAGGTACATATTTTGCCTGATTTCATTTTGAGAAATGACCACATTTCTTTACTAATTAAGGGTGCCACTTTTGTACTTACTACTTTTGCTACATGGAAAGATGTTCAAATTATTGCGTAGCATGATTAAACTTAGATGAGACTGCAAATTAAATTTTTATGAGGGCTTCAATGAAGGACTTTGGGTAGGTAAATCTAGTTATGTTAAGATCTATGATGAGTCTTTTGATTTAAATGATGCATCTTTTTATTCTTTTTATGAAAATTAATTTTAACACAAGTAGAATAAAAGTAGTAGGGGAACATTGGGGTAAAGATTATGGTCATACTGAAATAGTAGATTTAAAATATTTAAGTAAGTTTGTTCCACCTATCTGAATTCCACAAAGGCAGTTTTTGAAAAGATGTGTAATAGTCATTTTTTGTATTTGAACAGCATATGTTTGAATTTAAAATGTATAATTTAGTAAAACGAAATGGGATGCTTTGAATGATTTAAAAGAAAAAAAATAAATATTTGTATGTAAATCACATAAAAGGGAATGAAGTATTGATGAATTTCAGTGAATATGATAAAATGTCTAAGATCTTAGTAAATGTGGCTTTTGATTATATGAAAGTAAATGATACTACGCTGAATAATTATAATGATTATAAGTAGAGATGTTGACTTAGGATTGTTTACATCTGTTAATGTTAGGTAAGATTTATGTAAAGTATCCATTATATTCTACAATTTTGTGATGCCTAAATACATAATGATAAATGCAACCCTACAGGTCATACTATTATTTCAGGCATAGGGGATTTATTTTATTTATTTATGTAAAAGTAGGTCTCCTGTTGGATCCCCTTTGTTAAAAAATCACATTTTGGAAAGAATACACAGGAAGTAGTAGAAAAGTAAATGCAGTAGTATGGTAAGATGACTTCTATTGGTGGAGGATGAGTGTTGGGAGTTTGTATATTTCAATCACCCATTCTGAAGGTACTGTTGCAGTTGCTCATTTTTTGGATGAGGATTCTTTTGCTTGGTTTCTCCCTATTTTTATTTTGGGTCTATGACATCCAATCAAATAACATTTTTAGCGAACTGCTTATACAGCAAAACTGGCGTTAATCAAAATCAGTTTTATGTCGGGCTGTGCCTCCCACACCACCAGCTAAATATATATACCAACTCCAAGATCGTACTACAGTAAGGAAAGGGCAAATTTTCCAATCTTCACTGCACCACGATCTCATAAAACCGATTTTGTCATAGACCCTCTTATTTTGACTTTCTTATAACACATTTTTTATGGGAGGGCTTCTATTTTATTGATTTATTAATATATTTATTTTGGAAACTGCTGTGGTACATGCAGTGTGTTAGCATTTGAAAGCTGCTTATTATTTACAAATTTTTGTTCATTATGTGGAGTTGTATGTAAGCCAATAAGATCTGTGCTTTTTGTGTCAAGGAGATACTAGGTTAGCAAAGAATTGTATTACTAGGCTTGGGAATAATCATTATGGTTTGGCTTGCTTGCTTTGATTATTAATATGGATATTGTAAATGTTTTGGATTTCATTATTTTTGCCCATGCTTTGAGTGAACATCTGTTATGTTTAAATTTAGGGATCATCTCTCTTTTATGATGAGACCAATCATTTGCGAGAATGGGCATGTTTCATTGCAGCAGATGCAGTCTCTTGCAGTGTATTATGCAACATAATAATGTTAGGACTAATGGTAAATTATTAAGACTGAAATGCCACTTTTCATGCCAAAGTAGTGCAGTTGTATACATTTTGTTGTGACTGTGTTACACCCAGATGGTACACAGGTCAAAGCAAAAGAAAGGTGAAAATGCATAATACAACAAGGAGGTTATAGTTCAAAGTGGAAAAGGATGATGCTGAAGCAGGTAGAAGTTCAAGAAATAAGCATAGTGTGGGATTCTGGATTCAGATACTAAAGGATGATAATGCAATCATAGTGAATATTATATTCATAAAATAGCAGAAAGTGTTCTAAAAAACAAAGCCAACCTTAGAATTTAGGAAGGGTATTTTACCAGTAGGGATGATTGCAAACAGGGGTATAGAAAATATGTAACAGGGGAATGGAATTTACTGGGCAGATTTGGCAACAAATGGAATGCAGTCAAGAAGACATTTCAAGTGCAGGCTAGATACTGCTTTCTTTACCAGGAATTGATATCAGAGTACTGGCAAATAGAGATTGTGGAATCCTAAGTGAAAGATCTGCTCTGGCAAAGTTTTTAGTTAAGTCTGGAAAAAAAGCTGGTGTTAAAACAAGGGATAATTACATGTGCATTTAAAATATTTCACAATAACTTTAAGAATCAGTTGGAGGAGATTAGAAAAGATTGAGAACAGAGACTGGAAGAGCAGTTTACAAGGGAACACTGATGGAAGAGCAGTTTACAAGGGAACACTGATGGAAGAGCAGTTTACAAGGGAACACTGAAAGGATATATGTAAGGATTTCAAGTGTACAACAAAGTCAAGAAAGTTTAGGATTTTTACTTGGGCATGTTTGTATAGATATCTTACACCCCAATCAGAGTTCAAAGAATTGTTCTTGTGGTAGATAAATGTTGGCAATGTTATGAGGAAGAAAAGAATTAAAGGAGAATGTATATTTTGGGACTAATGATTTGGCAGATCTTAAAAACTCCTTAAAATGTTCTCTGACACAAATATTGAGTGAGCAAATGACTGTAACCAAAGAAATTATACTTTGAGCTGGGACAGAAGATCTGAGTTGCCTAGACAAACTAAGGCCTTGTTTATTTCTAATGGCTTCAAAAAAGGCAATTATTAGAAATTGAATATCACAATCTAAACCAACTGTATTTGAAGTAGTAAATATTATAAAGGAGATAAAAGAACCGGAAGAGGGATCTTTAGAAAAAGGATGGAGCAAATTACAACAAAGGAAATGGAAATTATGGAAACAATGCATGTGGAAGGGTGTTCAGGAAGAGGAGGAGTGAGGTTTAAAGGAAGGCAGTAATTAAGCAATTTATGTAATGTTGGATTGGTGACAGACCTAAGGGAAGAAAACATTTCAGATGTATAATGTATGTAAATGGGAACAAATGATATGTTTTTTCTTTTCTATTAATGCATGTTTGCCTATATCTTAAATGATTTAATAAACATGTTAAAAAACATATTAGGGACGTGACTACTGCCACTCTTCCGCTGCTGTAGGTTGAAATAAAACAGTTACCATGATGATGATGTCATAGAGTTGCAGTGTTTGGTAACTGGTAATGTTTTATGTCACACTAGGGTAATAAAAATATATCTCAATAAATTAAAAAACAAGAATAATAATGAAATATAAAATATTTCTTAATGGATTGTTTACTGACAGTAATTGTATATTTTGAATGAATTTATTTGTGTGTATTGCATTAAATGGTGATTTATTGTGCTATTGCTAATTGTTATTGATGTGTCACTATTTAAATCGCATGGGATTTCAGAATGTTATACTGTGTTTTTTGTCTGAAGGCATGGAGTACAGGCATTAGGAAAATGAATAAATGTTTTCTGCTTCCTCAAGTGACTGTGTGGGTTGTTATTCTAAAGTTATTTCTTTGACATTTGTCAATAATTCCTGCATGGAGAATAGTGTCAAAGGCCTTGTCCAGGTCCAAATAAAATAAACTATAAGAATTGAATAACAATTATTGACTGCTTTGATGATTTTTTCAAAATAATTAATGAGGTTACAAGGACAGGAGTTCTCTTTGATAAAGACACATTGTTGAGCTCTAGTTAACAGATTTTCAATTTCAAGATTAAGCAGGTGAGAGTTAATATACTGCACAGCTTTACATATGAGGCTTGAGAGACTAATGGGTGGGTCCTTATTTTGGGGGTCTATTGTTGGGCTATCTTTGTGCAACAGCATTAAAATTTTCCATGGTTCAGAAATGTGACTAGTGCAAATGCTTAGATTAAAAAGGTTAAGTAGGGATTTTGATAGGCCATATCTGGTAGTACTGGTAATTAGGCAATTGTCTATATTACGATGTCAAAACGTTGTAATATCGAATGCCTAAACTTTGACCTGTATTCATCAAAACGCATTTATGCGAATCGATGAATACTTAATGTGCAAAAAAACACTTGCCCCTCAATCCCACATAAGTAACCTAACCTAAAACAACCCCGTCCATGCGGGGGGCTTTGCCCCCACACACCCCTAACTAAATATACCAACTCCGAGATCGCACTACAGCAGAGAAAAGGGCAACACCGTGTAGTTGGCCAACTACATCTTTGCCCTGGAAGTATTCATCGATTTGCGTAAATGCATTTCCATTAATACAGTTTGATGTTTAGGCATTCAATATTATGACGTTTCGACATAATATAGAACCTGTCAATCTGCTATGTTATCTGGGCCTGTGGATTAGATATTCTTAGATTCTGTGGGAGCAGACAGGACTTGTTCCAAGTTAATTAAAGGGGATAGCTATGAGTGTGGAATCTGTGGAACAGCAATGACTGTGGGTGGAGTAATGTTTGCACTAAATATGTCAGCTAGGATATTAACTATTTCTTTTGGGTCAGAGTTAGCAGTGCTGTTGTAGATTAGCTCTGAACTTTCTTGGATGTTATTTCTTAACTTCCTGGGATACTTACAAAAAGAGTTATAGTTATTTTTGTATTTGGTGGCTAATTTAAGTACATATTCAGCTTTGAGCTTTCCAGTGGTTCCTTTAAGCTCTTTCGAAGCATAATTTGTGCTCATAAGGTACATACAAATACAATAAGACGTCTTATAAGCATTAAGTCATTTCTTTCTCCCATTATATAATTTATTTATATGGGTGTTCTACCATATGGATATGCATGTAAGTATGTCATATTTGGAGTGGATAAGGGCTGTTGTATGAATACAACTACTTCAGAGGGAGTAAAAAATGATAGCACAAGTAGCAGCCTTAGCAGTAGGTCCTTCAAAGGAGGATTACAGTAGAAATCAATTAGATCATCAAGTAACTGAAGAATGATTTATTTTGAGAATTTCATAAACTCAGATATGTTTTCAAAGTATATAATGCCAGGTTTAAAGGAATACATCACTAATTTGTTGTCTGTTTAACAATGCAAGATGTTACAAATGCAGGTGTGCAAGAAGTGGCCATATTTGTAAGGACAAGATCAAGGTTATTGGAGTCCCTTAATGGATGGCTAGCTAACTCTAAAAATAAGCAGTCAGTGACATTTAGAAGCAGTGTAGCTGAAACAAATTCATGTCCCTATGGAGTAATTTGCATATCTCCCATGAATCTCTGTTAAAGGAGGTTTAAGGTATTGTGAAAGACTCTAGTTTTCCAGAGTCTTTTTGATGATTATGAGGATGGTTGTGTGTGACCTTTTAATTTATTTGATTGTCCATGGAAGTTAGCATTTTTAATGTCAAGGAAGTTTTGTGCATGCTGAATTCAGCAAATACAAGATAGCTATCATGCTCAACAGTGGACATAGAATGTGTCTTTCTGTCTTTTTGTTTTTTTTTTTTTTGTTTTTTTCTTTTCTTTTCTTTTATTTTGTTTATTCATTTATTTATTTTCCATTTCTTTATCAGGAAAATTTGATAGGGCAAAAAAAAAAAAAAACCTTTTCAGCAGAGGCCTGGAGAGTAAAGCTCCACAAGAAACAGCAGCAATAGTACATATTTATACCATTTTATATAAAGTTTTATGATAAATATTTTAACTAACACTGTACAATATAGAGAATGATCAGGTAACATTAGCAGCATTACTCACAAATTGAGGATTAAGTCAATAATAATGGAACAAACAAGTATTTTTGCAACAACATGGTGCAGCACTAGATGCAGTGCATTGAGTCAGATATAATTATATGCATTTTGTCATAAAAGTAGAATACAGAAAAATAAGAGAAAACAGATGGTCACTGTCATGCATGTGCACATAGTAGAGGATGTTTAGGAATGATTTAGCTTGGGGGAATAGCAGGGGCATAGCCAGGATTCAAACAGGAACAGTTTTAATTACTATTTGAAGGTATATGTGCTGTTGAGTAGTTTGATTGAAGATGGACTTGAATTCCCCCATAGCTAGCTATGAAGCGGTAACTAGTCTTGTTTAGAGTGACTTGGGCATTCAGGAATTTAAATCTGATGTCCTATGGAATCTGTCTTAAAGTGATGCTATCCTTGTCATATGAACTGATACTCATTCACAATTGGCAATAGGTTTGAAGATGAGATAGGAACTGAACCCAGGAACAGAGCAAGTACTTTCATTGTTTTGATACTATGCCTCTGTAACAATACATATATGAATGTGTGCAAGTTGCAGGAGGCATTCACATTTGGCCATTTTTGTTTAAATTTGTGGAACTGATTAGAGCCATTTTACTGCTTTCCAAATTGGGATTTATTGGATTGAAACTTCCAGCAGATGAACTCTGCTAAAAAAAGGCAGTGTGGAGATGGCAAATGTATTAGCCAGAATATAAAATCCTTTGTAAGTGAGGTGCAAATCATTATGGGCAAAGCAAAAATGCTTGCCAACTATTTCAAGCCATGCTGACACATACTGGATCTTACTAAAATGAAACCAGCTACTCAGACAGTTAACATTAGTTATATCTTTGAATCTCAGCATCATTCTAGCTTATGCAAAGTATCACCCAAGACCATAGTCTTTCTTGCCTCAGATGCATGCATAGCAAGCTCTGTTACATCCTTCTGCATGTTCTTCAGGATAAATCTCCAAAAAGGTTTCACCCCCATATGGGATGCTGTTAGATCATAAACACATTTGTCAGGATAAAAGGATCTAAAAGGCCTTGTTAAATCCCAGATCCTGGCTCCTGCCTCCAGAAAGACAGCTGTCTCTCACCTTATTTGTAACTAGTTTGATGGGGGTTGTGTCTTTATGCCCGAGAATAAAGTCACCTATTACTAAGGTATTACTGCATGTAGATGTAGACTCAGTATCTGCATTGGCTATGAGTGTGCAGAGTATAGGTGGGTATTGTATTGCATGAACTAATGGCTGACATTTCTCAGCCCTTAACCTGGGAGACTTAGGCAGTATTTTCTTGAAAACCTCAATGTAATTTAGACGAATGGAGGGTCTTTGTGATGTGCTGTATGTGTGTGTGACAGTGTGGGTTTATGTGTATAATTAAGATGTGCTTATTGCTTGTATTCTGAGGTGAAAATGTGGCCCCAATTTCAATAAATACTTCTGCCTCTCACATATCAGATCATTTTGAAGTAACAATAAAAAGTTTTTAGTAAGCAAGAAGCAGTTGCTCCTCTGTGTCAGAATGCTTAATGCTGTCAGTTTGATTAGAGAGTAAAAGCTGACCAAGATTCCATATTGACCAAGGAGATGAAAGGGTATCAGAAAACATGATAGTTTAATAACCTAAATCTTTGTTTAAGAATAAGGGTGGTAATATGAATGAGATGTGACTACGGTGGTATTGAGAAATGAAAAAAAGATAAATAACTGAACAGATGTAAGAGTGACAGCACAAAAAGGTTATCGGTAGCAAGTGGTAATCAGATAGCTTTACTGAGTAGGTTATCTGTCTTCTACCTAACTAATCAGAGCTATGATCAGCGTATAACCTATTCCCAGTAGATCCCAGTCTGGTAAATGTGGAGCAACAGCTACATTCAGTCTAAATGAATACTTACCAAGTGCTGTAATTCTAAAGCAAATATTTTGAATATAGCATCATTAGACTGCTTTGTCCAAGAGCTCTTAAACAAGTTAATCAGTGTCATAGAAGTGATAGTTACTAAGCCAGCAGAAATAAAGGATGAGAGATTGAATTAAAACCAAAAAAAGGATCAAACATCATACAACTTCATGTTAAAAAAAAAAGATCGACAACAGACTAAAAAGCTATAAGGCCACAAGGAGTCTGTTGTATGCAAACAGTGGACAGTTGCATAAGCAGAAAATATCTACAGCTGTAGAGCAGGGACAGATGAGGGGCAGAGGCAGCCTCAATAGAGACATTATAGTCGCTCTGTATCTGACACTGACACTTGATTTTGTTTTATTTAAACTGACTTAAAACAGTAGCATTAATTCACACAGTATTCACTTTAGTTTATATATTTGTTTTAGTTTGCTTTGTGTGGGCTGGGTTTGAATGACTGGGTTTAGTCAAAAATCCCATTTCAGCTGAGGCCTGAAAAGAAAACCTACAACATACTACAAACATTTAAGTATACATTCTGAAGTATACATGAAAAGAGTAATATACTTTAACAATTGCACATTCACTTGTTAATTACATTAGATTCATATGAAATTAAGGGAAGTACTACAGTATACAAGATACTTATGCACTGATAGATATTGAACATTGAGCATTTGAATAGGTTTTTTGTGGGTTTGCCAAATAGATAGTGGGCAACAGATCATGTAATTATGGTTTATAAACTCAAAGAAATGGAGGTGAGGACAGGAGCTGGACAGGGTAGAGAATGTTAATATTGTATTTAAGAGGTGGGATATAAAGCAGGTTTGTTGATAACTATATATATATATATATATATATATATATATATATATATATAGCTTCCGTAATGTTTATATTAGATGTATATGGTAGAGACATGCTAGTAATACTATTCAGGTAAAGGTGAAGACTGGTTCTGGGACACACTTTTTATCTGTCAGATTATTTATTTTTGTTAACTGTTTTTTTTTTTTTTTGTTTTTAAACATGAAACATCTTTATTAAATCATGTATGACATAGACAATCATACATTTATATAAATGAAAACCATTCGTATTGGCATAATTTTAATTGCAGAAAATTATACATCACAAACCATACTGACATAGCTGTACTTGCAAGCGGTATACATCACTTATCTATCCAGTCATTGTCAAACATTACATAGCTCATTCAAATCATGCCTTCTTTTAAACCTCGTTCCTCCTCTGCATTTAGTCTTCCCACAATTCCAATTTTTCCTATGTAATTTGCTCCTACTATTTTATAAAGCTCCCAATTCCAGTTTTTTTTTATTTCTGTTACTATATTCACTACCTCTAGTAAAGTTGGTTTAGACTTTGATTTCCATTTTCTAGTAATTGCTTTTTTGTCAGCCATCATAATTCGACTCAGCAAGGCCTTATTATGTCTAGGCAGTTCCTATTCTGTATCATACCTCAAAAAATAATTTCCTTAGTTACATCAATTTGCTCTCCCAGTATCTTTGACAGAGCAGTCTACGGGGAATCTTTAAAGTCTGCCAACTCATTGCAGTCTCAGAAAATATGTTCCAAAATATCACTTTATTCCCCATCATACCTCAAACATTTGCTGTCTACTTGAGGAAAAATTATTTGCAGTCTACTTTGGATATACAAGTACCTATGTAAGCATTTCCAGGCAAGGATCCTTAATCATCTAAATGGTTCTTGGGCATATTAATCTGAATGAAGAGAAATGGTTTGATGACCAGGCAAGTTGAAAAATACACTGGCATTTACCCTGGAAACATAAGGGAGTAGATACATTGATTTGATAGGTAAATTTTTAGTTATGATTTAAACATGTTTGCATTCTGAATGAATTTCAGTGGTAGTAGGATGTGGTTCCATGGGTTAACTAGAATATTTGAATATATGGAGTCACCTTCAGTTTTAAATGCTTTGGTTATAGTGATTAGTGTTTTTTCTCTAGACCATAAACTTCTGTTGGGGGATTAGTGCTGTATTACATTGTTAATAGATGAACAATTTTCTGGCTTATAGACACATCTGTGTATCCTAGTTAGCTGAGGAAAGTGCTAGGTGATGTGGTAGCTCTAACCTGTTTAATTCTCTGAGGACATGGCAGTGGTGTGTTCTGTTGTCAGTGTACTGCAAATCTGTCTACTTTATGACACCGTTGCTCAAATTTGCTCAGTTACGAGACTTAAAAGTTAGAAATGATTTGGGACAGTGTAGAGGGGAGATGGCAGTAAGAAAACAGAGGCTATCCATTAGCTGGCTATATCAGTGATGTAGATTTTTACTTCATATAATGATCCAAGTTTTTGAAGATTTTTTTTAACCACATTTGATACGTGGTGGCTGAATTTCAACTGGTCATATGTAAAGACGCCAAATAATTTTATGTGGCTTCCTTGTTCTATCACGGTGCTCTTGGTGCAGATGATCATGAATAGTGTTGATATGGTAGAGTTATGTTTTGGAGGAAAGAGCAGTAACTTAGTTTTTTAGGGTTCAGTAGTATTATTTAGCCAAATTTCAGTCAATAAGATTATTGTGTTCGGTCTTAGAGTTTAGAGAGAGAGATCTGGCAGAGTAGGTTAAGGTCGAGTCGTCAGTATATTGAACTAGGGTAACTTTTTTATCACTGTAGGGGATGTTGATGAATATATTGAAAAATATGAGGCCTAGCATTCATCCTACTGGGACACCATTAGTTTTAGGTAAGAAGGTGGAGAAATCATTTTTCCTTTTCCCTACTTGAGCTGTTTGAAAGGTAACTATGGAACATTGCAGTGAAGAGATTATGAGCCTTAAGGTTAAGAGTTTATGCAAAAGTTTCTGGTGCACAGCAGTATCAAAAACAGTATTTAAAGTGCAATATTGAAATTTTATATTTCAAGAAATATGAACTATTAAGTAAAATAAATGCAAATATATTACAGCAGGTTAAGGAAGAAGAGAATGAATCATCAGAAGCAACTATAGAAAGTAAAGTAATGGCTAATACTAAAGTAAGGAAAAGTAGAGCATTTAGACAGGTGACTCCAGTATTGTATTGGGGGATTCAATATCCAAGTCTGTTGGCATCTACTGGCTGTAATGAAACGAGTGTATAACTCCTCAAAGGACTGTGCATTTGTCTAAAATCTTGCCCTGGATTAATGCAAAAAAAAAAAATAAATAAATCAGATTGGCTGTCCACTATTGCATTTAGTTATTTATTTTATTAGAATGAGATAGAAGTTCTTCAACAATTACCAAATGAAGAGGAATGAGAAATTAAATGATACATGTGTATCTATTTTTTGTGGCATGCCTTAGTAGTCTAAATTTAATGCATAGCTTGAGATAATTATCTGTATAAAGTAAATTCATGCTTTAGATATGGAGAAGAGTTTTGGGAACAAACTCTAAAACAAAAGTTGTGCAGTAATATATGTACTGATTTTCATTAGAGCAGTAGAATTTAAAACCAAAAAAAAAGAAAGAAAGAACAGAGCTAAATCTGTTTTATATATAAACAAAATAATTTTCCTAAGTCTAAAGATAGTTGTAGCTGGAATTAAACACCACCGAGGCGAATAATGTGGTGCTAATAAAGGTATGGCTAAGTAAAACTGATTGCGGCTTAAGTGTCAGTCAATATATTATAATATGCAACATATAAAAGAAGAGAATTAGAAGAACAGTCACAGCATTTCTCAAAAACTTCATCACAATCATAAAGAGATGTGGATGGACCAAGAAAAAAAAAACTGTACGGTTAATACTGGCTAGCCCAGCAATGTTTAACTTTTATTTATAGACCTTCAGATATTTCTGCCATACAACTGTTCTCATGTACTGCCCCATAAATTGGAATGGCTCCATTCTCATTTAAATGTTTTACTAGTTATGTTGAATTAAATTCATTTAAGTCTTGTCTCATCTTTAATACTAGTGGTGATAACACAATCGATTCAGCTTCATAAAGCCAATATATAATTTATACTTTGGTCAAGCTTTGTAAGAAGGTACCTCTGATGTTTTCATACAGTTTAAGTATTACGTTATCTGTCAAGCCTGAATTTCACTTTAGAAAGGGTGTTGTAGACCTGAAGCAGTCAATTAGAATTTTGAGCATTCTGAATATTATATGGTGAAACACTAGCAAGCTGAAGTGAAGATGGACATTTCATACTTTAATGCCATTCTAAGGCCAAATAAAGCAATATTATACAGTTGCAAAGTTAGCTAATTACAATCACTGTAGCAAAAAGGAAACATTTATCTGCTAGTAGATGCATATACTGATGTAAAACAATAAAAAAATGTCAAAACAATCCACAAACTTAAAACACAAGTAGATTGCTGGACCTAGAGGATAAAGACAGAACCACGACTCAAACCACTTGCCAAGCTTTATTCAATCAGTGACTGACTGAATAACTCTTGGCAAGTAGTTTGAGTCCTGGTTTTGTCTTTGTCCTCTGTGTCTAGCCATTTACTTGCATACACTAATATCTCATGCACAATGGTTGCTCATAGAGAGTTTAAATGAATGAAATCCAGTCATTACCATTGCATCGAGTTTAACAGATTTGAATAGATTCATAAGTTCACAGATGTGTACTAGGCTATATCTAGGATCCTTATAAGCCTAACAGTGAAACCCAAATGTGACCTACAAATAAGATTTCTGACTGCGCCTCTCCATCAAAGGCACAAGAGCTAGACCTGGGTGAATTTCCAATTACCCATGCATTGATCCAAGTTGCACTTAAAAAGGGATAGGAAGGAACTGTACTTCACACTGATGCTGATCCTGTTCCAGAAAATGTGAATTTTGTAAGAAACATTTCCATCTTTCCAACATACCCCGTTTATGTTGCAAGCAAAATTTAGGTATTTTAATCTAGTAGTTCTGATGTTGTTTGTTTTGTAGATGTGCAAAAGGTTTATCAATGTATGCCATGTATGCCAGGCAAAGATCATCAGTCAGAAGTTTGTATGATACTGAGTAAAGAGACAGGACTTTGAGGCATTCTGCATAGGACACTGTGTTTACTCCCTGAATTCTTTTAATAAGGACCTTTGTGGACATTCCAGTTGCCGCATTTGCCTTGTCAGGTGCATACTGAAGGGGGCATTATACTCCATCATAGTTTTGATGAGGGCCGAATATAGTGGTGTGATGACTTCTCTGGACCTAGATGCCATGCCCTTATTTATAAGTTGAGTAACACAGAAGGAAGAATGAAGGTCCTAGGTGTATGATTCAGGTGATCAAGCTTTTAAAACATTCAGATAAATATGCCATGAATTTATTCACCCAAATGAAAGAGCAAGTTAAACTTATAGCAACAGTAGAAAGTTTCTAGCTAGAAGCAGATGACTTGGCGATCTGCAGCAGGCAGGATACTGTAAGAGTATTCTGGCTGCTAGACAGTTTAGAAAAAGGAAATATCATTCTGTACAAGGAAGAAGTTGTAAACTCAGTGCTCCGTGGGCTACAGGGTAGGGAAATGAAGAGAGATGAGACTCGCAGAGTAAGCAGGACATATGATATATTTCAGTTCTGTATTTGGACTTCTGAGATTCACTGTCATAGGATCAAAGACTGATATTTATGCCAGGTAGTAGAGTAAGATAGGATCATTGTGCTTGGTTACAAAATGAGATTTATGAAAGATTACTCTACAAACTTCTATATTAGGCACTTAAAGTACAACAAAATGATATGGCGGCTAAAGCAGGAGGGCTAAATTACATTGGCATTCTGTTAGTCAGGGGTCTAATGGTTACTAGAATGTAAGGTCACTCAGGAAGAACAGGATTTCAGGTACAGTTTACAGAAAAGAAGATGGTGTGTAAAACTAGTCTTAATCTTTGAAAAATAGGCAAGTTGATTTGTACAAGGGCAAAAATAGTAATTTCAGCAATGGAGACAGTAGTATGGAGTACACTAAAAATCCAAGTAGTGCGATGTAGACAAAAATGGCAGCCACTTTAATCTCTGGACAAGACGTCACTGAAGATGAGATGTGACATGGGAAAAGACTGAGCAGATATATATGAAAAAAACATTTTTCTACTGAGCTAAAGATCCATAAGGAAGGAAAGAAAACTAAAAAGAAAGATAAGAAGCAAAGCAACAGAAATGGAAAATACAAATGACAGCTAAATGAAGGAAATTTGACAAGACAAATCTGATTAAAGTAGTACCTGATGTGCAGCCTGAATTTTTTTTTTTACATACATATCAATAAAAACTCAGTCCCTCTCTGTGACCATAGTTTGAGTAACAGGAATATCTGAATAAATAAATCTGGAGTCTGTGAAAGAAATGAGTCACAACTAAATGCATTGTAAAACTTATAAACCAGACATATCCTATTATGTTTTTGGACATGCTTGAATATAGTCAGTGAGCTGTACAAATAGTTGATGAATGCTTTTACTGACTGCTCAGATATATTGTGGGCATTATTATTTTATGCACCAGAGCTAAAGTTTATGTTGTGAGACACAAATGCCCAGGAGGTGCTCATCATTGATGGGATATGTTGCATTTCTCTTTTCAGTTTGTTTGTAGAATTTCAGATCTGACGGTAAAAATAGGCAAGGAGAAAACCAGTGAACAACCACATGAATTACTGTTGAAAATGACCCAGAACCATATGACATCCAGCATGCCTGCTTAGCCTTATGGGCACTTAAAAGAAACAGTTCTGTATATCACAGCACATTGCAGAGATTGATCTAATTAATTCAATAAGGCCAGGCTGACTCCCACCCCTTTAATTTACCGTAGATCAGTGGACTTTCCCAGTAACCAAATGTCAATAAATAAAATTAAGAACACTTGATATCTTTATCAGCTGAGATGGCAAAAGTTATCTTTCCCTGTTATATATTGTGTTTATGTTCAGATAGTTTGATAAATCCTTTTGCTTAGATAAGTCAAAATTAAAATGAAGAAGGGGCCTGGCTTGGCTTAACATCCACTGAGTAAAAATATTGTGATTTGGCTTTAAATTAGTTTGTTTTTATTTTCTGAACCCTGTGATGTCCATCTAGCCCTACCCTCCTGGCTCTTCTATTGACAAAAACATACCCTAGAGATGATTGCCAATGGGCTACACATTCCTCCATTATAGCAGTGAAATGAATTGTGAGCCAGGAGCATTGAAATGACTGCCAGGTGTTGGATCCACCCTATGTAATCTTTACCTACAGTAGCTTGTGAGCTCTGCAAGTGATGATATACTAGCCACCTGTTGAGTGACATCTCTACAGCAGAAGCTCACTAGTTTTCATTCCTGCAGGCAGCACACCTACACTCCTTCAGGTGAAATGCAGTGAGCTATGTTGTGATTCTCCCCGAGGAAGGATGAGCAAGTGTCAGCCATTCACTACAGTCCAATCTGTACTAGTCCCTCCAGGTCAAGTGCCACTACAAAAGTGCGGAACATCTGGTGCGGAGTCAGAGTTTCATCCTTCTGTACCATGGTAAATGGCTGGGACCTAATTTTGTTCACATTTCCTGAATGTTACTATTTTTGAATGTTTTCCAATAGCAATACAGCTGGAGCTAAGTCACTGTACAAGACTTCTATGAGTTGTCTTGGGGATTTGTCTCCTTTTTCATACTGTTGTGCATCATCACGGAGTTAGTATATATAAGTGAAGGAGGGTTGGAAATTGTAGTGCAGCCTGTCTTGCTGCAAAGCATTGTTTTTATTGAGTGCGGGATGTGTTGATCGAACGTACTCTCATTCATCTTGTGGTCTAGGAATTCCTTCCTAATTATTCCTGTCTCAAGCTGTCATATAGAAAGCATTGAAAACTTACGGATTGTTATATTTTTGTTTGCCCAGCACATTTCTGACATAAATGTTCCTTTTTATTATAGAAATTAATCTGTTGTATAGTATAGAGAATTATGATTGTGTTGCCAATCATAACCCGCTTATGTGTTCAAGACATGGATACCAAGAAATTCTTCTTGCGAATGAAGCTTGAGAGGTGAATCTTGGCATCCATGTTGAGAACTTGTAATTTAAGGTTATGATCGGTGACGCAGTCATAATTTTTATAGTATGTGGAGCTCTATCTGCTCCATGTACTACTGCTTATGGGGAAAAATCACAAAGTGTTTTACTGGTTTTCAAAGGTGTAAAACACTTGGCGGACACTACCAGAAAGGCAGTGTGATATATTCTGTTTAGTTTACATTCTACTCCATGTGACTCAAGAGGCCAGATTTTTGCAGGACATCTGGATTACTGCTTTATATTTTTAGTCTGTTCCTCATAAAGTCTGTGGTTTTCAGACAAACGGATGAAGCTTGAGGTCACTAAATAATGACATATACTTGACTTTTAGAGTCTGTGTCCTTCAGAAAATGGATGCTAACACATCCTGCTATTCTGGCAGATAAGTTTACTTGAGAAAGTTTGGGACATGTTACCAGTATGGACAATGGGCAGAAACGAGCCTTTTTTTCCTGCCACTGTCATTTGCTAATATGTACTGGTGGATTTTATTGCATTGCACTACACCTGACTTTAACACCTTTAGCAGGGGGTGCCTAACAATTGTAAAGATCAGGTTACATGCCACTCCAGCTTTTAAATGGTCCATCTTTTTCTCAGTATTGGAGAATAATCCATGCACTCCATGGTCTACAAGAATTTTAGTAGTCGGGTACAAAACCTGTTAAGAAATTATGGAAAGATACAACACTGGAAGAGGAACAAGATGGCATCCTCAATCTCTGATCATTGAGTAGAGTAGGCTGGCAATGAAGAAAGCATTGGGAAAATGATATTTTAATGAATTTCTGGTATAAAAAATATATGCTTATGTATGTGTGTGTGCGTGTTTAAATTATATTATTATGCTTCAGACTGGAAACATAATAGAACTGGATGCATTTTTGAGTGTATGGCAGCAACAAATGATTTTCATAGATTTACATGTAATAATGCTGCAAATTATAAAAAAAATATAGATGTCAGGACTTACAAGAATACTAGAACTAAATCTTTAAAGTCAACTATATATGGTAAAACTACTTTTTTTAATTCTTTTTACATTAATATAGTTGCCACCCATAGACAGAACAGAATTTGGTAAAGAAAAGGTTATCTGTTTATCACAATTTGTGTCAGATGATGTGAGTTTTGTGAAGTAATTTAATAAGCTAATAGGTATGATTAATTACAGAGATTATCAAACGAATTTAGTAATGAAGGTATATGAAAAAGTTCAAAATGGAAGAACAACAAGGTTTAAGCCAGGTAATAAGGAAGTTAACAAAAATAGGTAGACAAATATAGTTATAGAAAAGTTGAAATTTGTGATTTTTATCATTTGCATCAGATTCAAGTGATATTAAGCCAATAATTACTCAAAATTAGAAAGTAACATTTAATCATACAAGCAACGAGGAATAATTATATTTATGAAACAAACACAAGGGACTTTAATAATAATTGCAAATGTGCAATCTAATGTATTGACTTTAACTCATTCACTCCAGTGGAGCTAGGGAAGTTTGCACTTTAACTTCCAATGGGCGGAGCTTAAGCCTTTTGACCGAATCAAATTATGTCCTCACATTTCAAACAAATGTTCATATCACTGGAACCATAGCAGTTAGGAAAAAAGTATAAATGGCAAAAAAGAAGTTATGTCTTATCATAACATTCCATCTGTGTTGTTCTTTGTTCATTCATTACTGATGGGTTATTGGTTCAGTCCTCGGAACCGAGCCTGCCAATATCAAGCTCACATCAGCCAAAAACTTTCGGGCCAAGGTCCTACCCAGAATTCTTTGCTCCTTATTACCTCAGATTGAGTTTGCAAGTTGATAGAAAAAAGTAGAGGCTACCTCTGGTTATAACAGACCTACAAGAAAGGAGTACATGAGCTCAACCAAGAACCTCCGGATGCCGGACGGAGGGTGGGAAGTAATGAATGAATGACTATCAACAACACAGATGGAACGTTATGGTAAGACAACTTCTTTATCTGATGTTGTTAATCTTTGTTCATTCCTTACTGATGGGACAGAGTCCCCAGCTACCTGTATTCCTGGGTGGCCCTCATGGAAGGACATTCCTGAGCACCATGGAACCAAAGGAAGCTCTACCTCTGGAGGCTAAATCCAATTTGTAATGAAGAATAAAGGTATGAGTTTGGCCCAAGTTGCAGCTGAGTAAATATCATTGAGGAAAGCCTTAGCATGGAAAGCTGATGAAGTTGCCATAGATCTTGTAGAATGTGCTTGGACTCTATGAGGCAAGGAGAGATTGTTTTTGTTGTAGATAAAGGTTATACAATTTCTCAACGATGAAGCCAATGTAACTTTTGATACAGGATGACCAACACATCATGAAATCCATTTCCTTACCTAGTGTTCCCTAACTCTAATACTTACACATACTCTCAGCCTATTCTGACCAAAAGCAAAAACATTAGAACTTCCTGCTTTTAGGTAAAATCTCAATGGACAATTACATTCACACTATATCAGCTGTTTTCCTAAATAAACATTCTGCAATATAGTTAAAACTTTTTACATTTAGATCCTTGGTTTTATGCTGCATAAAAGGCAACAAGTCACATCATTTGCAGAAAATAAGCAGATGAAATAAACCTGAAAAATGAACATCTTCTGATAACTCTGATCTACTGCTGGTCAAGTAATATGCATGCCCCACATTGTTTTATACATTATTATATAAAAGTTTACTGTGCCAGCATTAATATTGTCTGTTCATCTGGGACTCATCTGTGTTGTTATAAAATAAATGATCATTCAGATTGGGTTTCAAAGTTGATGTGATACATACAGTTTTGGAGTTAATATGTTTAGTGTAACTTTGCCCTAACAAAAAAAACAAAAAAAAAAAAAAAACAAGAGTTAATGTGCTGCAGGTGCATGACTTTGAGCAGTTGTATAGTAACAAAATCGCATTTCAACATGATGGTATATTATTTTGAGGAGTGGGAATGATGATTTTAAATTCAGTATATCCTGTCATAGTAATATCATTTTCTAAATGCTGTGATACCCTTGGAATGTTCCCTGGTCACATAATCTAATTTTTTACTTATTGATTGAAAGGGTCAGGTCTGATAGGCCCAGCTGAGCATTTTCTAATTACTACAGATTGCTTGGAGGTGATCAGCCTTAATATCAAGGCTTGTGTGTGAATCTCCACTTAATTTCCTCAGGTGGCTTTCTGCATTCATATGATACATGGAGGAAAAATGTTGAAATAACTCTAAAACATTTTACATTTAATGTACCCAAGACATTACTCTGTAAGTGATGAACTCGCTAAGAAAGTATAGCAATGAGGTGAATGACACCAGAAGGCACTGGAATATTTCTTATTAACTCTGTACTTAAAAAAAAATAGAAAGTGGAGTTCCTTGACTTTTCTGTCCAGCGTTTTGCACTAAGCTGCTTGGAACAAAAATCAACATTGTGACAGAGAGGGGAGCCTGACCATCTATCTATCTTGTCTATCACAGTTTATTGTTAATCTTGCCAGTGAGACACACTGAAGGGAAATGCACAGCACAAGCATATTTTTATTTTTAACTGTCTGATGTAGAATATAGGCCATACTAAATTAAATAAAGGTTAATAGACAAAATACCTATACATAACATCAAAACTTCATGAAACCTGATCTACTTCTTCCAAAAATTCTGCAAAGGATAGTCAGGATATAGGACATTATGAGAATTAATTAATGCTCTCTCCTTATATCACCTAGCTGGATAAAATGTCAGAAACTGTTTGGTGCAACTAAAGCAGCATTCTCCACTCAATTGAAACGATCATTGTGAGCAACAACAGATAACAGATGAATCATTCTCCTACTAATCTTACAGGCAATACAGAGTTGTTGTACAATGAGTTTTCTACTGGCATATTCTGATAGCCAAAAGTCAGAAGCAACTGGCAAAATAAATATTGTTTCAGAGAGAATGAATAGAAGTACTGCACACAAACAAGCTGTATATTGGAAATAAATATTTAATAACTGTAAGGAGTATCAATAGCATCAAGGTTTACTACATACAGTAGGAAGAACAGAAAGAAAACATGCCAGAGGGTACAAAAAAGGATGGCTCAGTATATTTAAATGATGAAAAAGGAATATGTTCCACAAAGCTGAATTAAACCATTTTAATTTCATAGTGGTTCAAAGAGCATTCTTAAAAGATTCAGAAGGAATACTACCACTCACTTTAGATTGCAGGTAGTTAAGTTTATAAGACTAGGGGAAAATTCAGTTCAGAGACAGCTATGACAACAATTAAGAGCACTTCATTATTGACTCATTAGCATATCTCTGAATTACATTTTTTACCACTAGCACTCAGAACTCTGATGGTGATGGGGTTTACCCTGATATCTCATTGGCAAAGGCAGCACTTCTTTATGCACGCACACACACCATCAAACAAGCTGGCGTACAGACAGTTGGACTTATGGACAGACCCATTTACCAACAATTATAGTCTGATACTCACACACATTTGCGCACACACACACACACACGCACACACACACACACACAACCACAATTTCATTGGATTTACCCACACTGTGATTGCTTCAATTGGAGTCAGTAGGTGACCACTGTCTTTTCATCATCATCATCTTCTTTCAGCTGTTCCTTTTAGGGGTCACCACAGCGGATCATCTGTTTCCATTTCTTCATGTCCTCTCCATCTGCTCTGCCACACCAACCACCTGCATGTCCTCTCTCACCACATCCATAAACCTTATCTTAGGCCTTCCTCTTTTCCTGTCATCCTTAGCATCTTTTTCCCAATATACTCAGTGTCCCTCCTCAGCACATGTCTAAACCAACATAATCGTGCCTCTCTGGCTTTGTCTCCAAACCTTCCAACCTGGGCTGACCCTCTAATATACTTACTCCATATCCTGTCCACCCTCATCACACCCAGTCCAAATCTTAACATCTGTAACTCTGCCACATCCAGCTCTAACTCCTGCCTTTTTGTCAGTGCCACTGTTTTCAACCCATATAACATAGCTGGTCTCACTACCCTCTTGTATAGACCTTCCCTTTCACTGTTACTGGTACTAGTCTTTCACAAATCACTCCTGACACTCTTCTCCACCCACTCCATCCTGCCTGTACTCTCTTCTTCACCTCTCTTCCACATTCACCATTGCTCTGAACTATTGATCCCAGGTATTTAAACTCACCCACCTTCACTACCTCTACTCCTTGCATCTTCACCATTCCTCTATCCTCCCTCTCATTCACACAAATATATTCTGTCTTAGTCAAGCTGACCTTCATTCCTCTTCTCTCTAGAGCATATCTCCATCTCTCCAGAGTCTCCTCCACCTGTTCCCTACTCTCACTACAGATAACAATGTCATCTGCAAACATCATCGTCCACGGGGGACTCCTGTCTGATCTCGTCTGTCAACCTGTCCATAACCATTGCAAATAAGAAAGGGTTCAGAGCTGATCCTTGATGTAATCCCACCTCCACCTTAAATGCATCCATCACTCCCACTGCAGACCTCTCCACTGCCACACTACCCTCGTACATATCCTGTACCACTCGTACATACTTCTCTGACACTCCTGACTTCCTCATACAGTACCACAACTCCTCCCTAGGCACCTTGTCATATGCTTTTTCCAAGTCTCCAAAAACACAGTGCATCTGTAGTTGTCTTTCCCGGCATGAAATCATACTGCTGATCACTAATCATTACCTCCCTTCTTAACCTAGCTTCCATAACTTCATGCTGTGACTGATCAGTTTAATCCCTCTGTAGTTACTACAGCTCTGCACATCACCCTTATTCTTAAAAATCAGTACCAAACAATTTTTCTCCATTCCTCAGGCATCCTCTCACTTTCCAAGATTTCATTAAACAATCTGGTTAAAACTCTCCTGCCATTTCACCCAAACACCTCCATCCTTCCACAGGTATGTCATCTGGACCAACAGCCTTTCCAATCTTCATCCTCTTCATAGCTATCCTTACTTCCTCTTTGCTAATCCATTGTACTTCATGATTCACTATCCCCACATTATCCAACCTTCTCTCCCTCTATTCATTCCTTAAAGTACTCTTTCCATCTCCTCAACACATTCTCCTCACTTGTGATTATGTTTCCCTCATTATCCTTTATCACCTTTACCTGATAGCACATCTTTCCTAGCTCGGTCCCTCTGTCTAGCCAATCGGTACACGTCCTTTTCTCCCTCCGTAGTGTCCAACCTTTCATACAACTCTTCATATGCCTTATCCTTAGCCTTCGCCACCTCTCTCTTTGCCATGCACCTCATCTCCTTATACTCCTGTCTACTTCCTTCATCTCTCTGACAATCCCACTTCTTTTTTTGCCAAGCTCTTTCTCTGTATACTCTCCTGTACTTCCTCATTCCACCACCATGTCTCCTTGTCGTCCTTTCTCTGTCCAGATGTCATACCAAGCACCTTTCTAGCCGTCTCCCTTACTAGCTCTGCTATAGTTACCCAGCTATTTGGTAACTCTTCACTGCCACCCAGTGCCTGTCATAACTCTTCTCTGAACTCCACCTCACAGTTACCCTTTTTCAGTTTCCACCATTTTATCCTTGGTGCTGCCCTCACACCACTCCTCCTCTTCTTGCTCACCAACATCATCCTACAAACTACCATCCTATGCTGCCTAACTACATTTTCCCTGGCCACCACTTTAAGGTGTCCAATCTCCTTCAAACTGGCCCTCCTACATAAGATATAATCCACCTGTGTGCATCTTAATCCACTCTTGTATGTCACCCTATGCTCCTCCCTCATGTTAAAATACGTATTCACCACAGTCATGTCCATCCTTTTCACAAAATCCACTACCATCTGACCTTCTGCATTCCTTTGTTTAACACCATACCTACCTATCACTTCCTCATTTGATAGTGTTAAATTTTTCCTCCATCCATAGGAAGTTATACATTCAAGCAATTCTCCAAATCACTTGCAAGGTAAAGCAAATAAAATTGTAAAATCCATATTTCTGAATAAAAATAAATAACTAAATAGCCTTAAATTGATCAAGAAAAAAATGCAGCTTTAGATAATAGACTCAATTTACCAAAGTAGGACAATTTTTGAATACATGTGAAATTTTGCATGACAAAACATGACCCTCAGTTTTTGCAGCATTTTTAACAACATCTCAGACTTTCATGCATGGGTAGCATTACATAGTCCTGATTTATTAGCTGCCGCAGAAACCTGGCTGAAACCTAATGTAAGGATGTCAAAATACTCCCGCAAGAATATTATTTAATCAAACTAGACAGATTACATAAAAAAGGAGGTGGTCCTCTTTACAAAAGTCACTCACTGTTACAAATTACTCTGGCCACATCCCAAAATTTGATAATGCTGAATTACTCATAACTGTCCTAAAAATAAACAATACAAAGAACCTATGTATAGTTGCCATCTACATTCCCCATTCAAAACATCCCCATACTTGAAAACATCCTATCGTGGATTGCTAAAAATATCTCCTATGAAACAATTGGTCTTGGTGATGTTAACATAAATTGGATAGCTTTTACATCTACTTCTCCTACTACATCTTTAAACCTTTTACATTTCTCTCAACTTGTAACATCCTCTACAAGGCTTGATAAAAATGACATAGAAGGATCAACCTTAGATTGGATTCTGGTATCTGATCCAACTAAGTATACACAAACAGGCACCCTTCCTAACACACTTAGTGATCATCTGCCATCATATACCTTTAGAATATCTAAACATACTTGTAGTACACATTCATACAAGACAATCCATAAACCTAACAAAATTCAAACCTTTCTAAACATATTAAAATCTACTAACTGGACTACACTAAACATTCTTCCTCTTGATGAAACTGTAACTCACTGTAATACCAAATTCCTAACCATTCTAAATAGCTTAGCTGCTACTTGGATAAAAGGAAACAGTCATCATGCCCCAGGGAAATCATGTGCTATCAAGCAATTAATGCCCTAAAAAATAAAGCAAGGAACAAATGGCAAAAATTCTAAAAACCCTGACCAATTACTGTATTACAAAAAACTCTGAGATAAAGTAAAAAAATCTCATGATCAATGACAAAAAAAATTCTATATCAACCAGAAGTCTGGCACCGCTCGTCATCAATCGACTCATTTCTGAAACCAGGCACAAAACAAAATCCAAGCCCTCACTCTGATAAATCCCACAGTGAAACGGCCACACTCTTTAGCTGTCACTTCAATGACAATATCTCCATCCTAGTGTCAAGCAATGCCCATGCTCTACATTCTGTATTTAGTACAATAAATACTGAATTCACTCCAGGTCCCACTGCTACTGATTCTACTAAAGCTCAGACCTACATCAATCTCTGCAGATGACCTTCCTGCAGAATACCTCAAGCTTGCTGCTGACGCCATAGCTTGCTCAGTAAGTATTCATATCAACATGTCAATCACAGAAACATTTGTCCCCATACATTTGGAAAAAGTCATACATTATCACACTCCACAAAGGCAGCAATTTCTCTGATCTATCCAACTACTCCAATATTTCTATCCTATCACCTTTGTCCAAAATCCTTGAAAAATGTATCTATATACAACTCATTAATTATTTTGTTCATAACTAACTACTGTCCCCAGCACAGCATGGCCTCAGATGACATCACAGCACTTCAGCCGGTCTCTTATCCTTCATGAATACTGTGATGACCCTCCATCTCTGGGCCAGTAATGAAGGACCCACAGCCCTCACCACTGGCACCAGTGGGGGATGTTGACTAGGAGGATAACAAATACACCCACAGTATCTCCAGATGCAGCTCTTTGCATCAAGCACAGTCGAGCACAATTTCCCTTATTAGCACACAGGGAACACAGTCAGTCTGGGGCTGGTTCCTCTCTTTCTCCAGATCCCCAATAACACTCAACACTGGCAGAGCTATAGAGTTGAGTCCTTAACCAGGATTCCAAGCCAAGGCTTCCAACACTCTCTCTGTCCAACCAGTGCTTCATGTCCCTGCCCAAGTAGCTGACACACAGACTCTTTGAGATTTGATTTTACGTGTGCACACACACACACACACACACACACACACACACACACACACACACCTGTGAAAAGCTGGCACAGGTTTACTAGCTATGCCCCCTTCTGCCCAGACTACAAGGTAGTTATGACTGCCACCAGACACTCCTGCCAACTACCATATGGCTCTTCCAAGGGTACCCAATATACTGAGTGAAATTAATATTAATACAAATGGTAGTTTGACCAAAAGCAAAGCTATTAGGACTGGCCCACACGTCACCAAATAAATATGCAAGTACTCTCAAAACATAAATATATCTTCAAAGATCAGCTATAATGCAATGTTTAAATATATTTAATAATAAATAAGAAAAGGACAAGAAAATACCAAGTGTATATTCATAGTGACATCAGAGTTCAAATATCACAGGAAATATTTAAAATAACATTGAAGGACAGGCTGAGACAAACAAACAAAAACAATATCTAAAGTAAGCTTTACTATATTCCTCACTGAATCTAAGAGAATCACTATTCCCCACTTACTTAATAGATCAAGGCAGATGATGTGGTGAATGGTCCTTGTTGTCAAGCCCAAGACAGAGTACAGAATGGTCATTCTCACTAACAGACTTCTCAAAATAGTTTCTAAAATATTCCCTCTTGGATAGCTTGCAGAATGATATCACTTCTGGTCATCTAACTTCTAGTTTTCATGCAAACTCCCATTGCTGGAAGCTGGCAGGACTTAGCACATATGTGTAAAAACACTTAAACAAGGTGTTTTTCTCAGATCTGTGGCAGGTGCTGTAAGTCATAAAACAACTGCATTTTGCATACCTCCACACTTCCAGAGTAGGAATTAGTTCACCCCAAATGCATTATAGAAAGCTTCCTAATAGAGACTTTGTGTCTCTGGCTGCATTGAAACCTGTGAGATAGCATGTTTATGGTCTAGCCTATAAAGTCATTTAATTTCAGATATATTTTAAAGTTTGCTGGACTGAGGCTAACCTCCTAATTTTCAGTTTCCTCTGTTAATACATATATATTTAAACAGTTACAGTAGTGCATGTACATTTCCGTTCTCTCCAGTATGGCAAACTGTGGATACATTTCAAACACAAACAGTTTACAAATCTCTTTTCAGCACAAATGTCTGTACAAATCAGTTTGATATACAAATGACGTACAATTCTAATACATTTGTAACACAGGCATCTTGTAAAAATCAGTTTGATATTCACAAATGACATATAATTATTTACAAAATCTCAGCTAGCTGTGCTGGCAGTACCCCCAGTTGTCACAGATACCATAAATTATTTTAGAAACTCCAGTCAACTTGTTTCTGCACTGTTTATAGATCTCTCTAAGGCATTCAATACTGCCTCCCACATTAATCTAGTACATGAACTTTCTTCTCTGGGTGTCATGCCACCCTCCATTGCATGGTTCAAAGGTTACCTGTCATATAGACAACAATCAGTTAAGTGGCATGGTTCTCTTTCTCCCTTCCTACCAAACATCACAAGGGTACCCCAAGGCTCCATCCTTGGGCCACTTCTGTTCAACATCTTTATAAATAATTTTAATTTATTCTTTATGAAATCCAAATTAATCCAATATGCTGATAACTCAACTATTATTTGCTCATCAAATAACCTACCTGACCTAGAACTCATTACCCAAGAAGCTTTTACATAAGCTGGTTAAACAACTCCCAATTGCTACCTGAACCCAATAAAACAAAACTCCTAGTTTTTCTCCCAAAAGGGCAAATAGGAAATAGACCAAATTTTAAAATTCTTTCCCTAAACAACACTCTAATTCAAGTAGTCCCACACACTAACTTACTGGGTGTAGTCTTCAATGAAATCCTAAAGTTTGATCTCCATATCCAAAGTTAGATGAAAAAACACCAGAAACTAGGCATGCTCTATAGACACTCACCTTTTCTTATCCTATTCACCAGAATCACTCTTGCTAATACATATTTATTACATTCCCTGCTATATGACACAAATATCCTCATCAATCTCCACATCTCCATCTTATCAAAACTTGAAACCCGCTACAACAAAACAGCAAAACTTGCCACACACTTTCATTGTTCCACTCACCACTGCACATCTCTACAATCTTTGAGATGGCTAAAGCTTCCACAATATCTCACCTTCATACAACTCATAACAGCCCACATTAGATATAAACTCACTGCCAGTCCTGCTCTAACTTCTATTCCTATTCCTAGCTACCTTTCTACTAGATTTATAAGTTTCAAAAACAAACAACTTCTATCTGTTCATAAGCCCAATAAAAATGCTGAAAAATGCCTCTACTCGCATTATACTGCTAATGCCTAGAATGATCTTCCCCTGAATATTAGAATAAACTCCAAATTTCTCTCATTCAAATACATATTTGCTGTTTTGTTGTAGCAGGTTTCAAGTTTGATAATCTTTTGCTGAAATAATTTCCTTTTTATTTCAAAATTTGTATTCATTTTATTACACAATAACTTCAGTATAATAACAAGAAAAGAACAAACTTTATACAATGTCCATAAGAACTGAGAAAAAATAATGTACATAGAAAAACACTTAATATTTTTCTAAAAGGCTAGACAATTTCATCCAAGCAATTAAATGACTTGTGTTGTTCGTCCTTGCTTTTATAGTAGCAATCTCCATTTCTACAAATATATTTCACAAAAATGAATAAACTCAACTTTAAAGACAGAAGTAGATTGGCATTTCCAATTTTTAGTAACAATTTTTTTTACCATAGAGAGGGTTGACTACAGTAAAAATATTTGATTTTTTAGGAATAACTTCAGAAACAGGAACATTGAAATGGATAGGGGAGTCAGAGATTATACAGTTGTCAATCCATAAAGCTTTACAAGGATACCCAAAGTCTAACCAAAATGGGGAGATCATTTTACAGTTAACAACCATATGTATCCAGTCAGCATCAGGGTATCCACATTTCTAGAATTTAATTTCATCTTTCTTGTACATTATTGCTAGTCTGTGTGGGGTGAAAGACATCTATTTAAGATCTTCCATGTGTATACATGTCAGAACAAGGAAGATGTGGATTCATTCACCATCTTTAAACAAAGTTTTTTTACCTTTAGCTGAGAATACTTGTTTATTAACTTCACTTGAATAATTCCAAAAAGAAACATCTGTTTTGCTAAAATCATTTCTGAGAATTTTATAAATAACACGTATGAAGTATTCTTGGGTGAGCTATTAATAATTGTTGAAATAAAATCTAAGATTTTGAAGGTGCTCTTATTATATACTTCTAGTGATGGTATGAGCTTACCATATATAAAATCTTTGCAAGTTTGGATGTACAGCCAATTGCAATTTTGCAAAGTATAGCTACCAATCACATAGTCTGTAGAACTTATTTTAATAGCTGAGAGAAATTAATTCCAATATAATAGGTCATCAAGCATTCATTTGTAAAAGCAATAGGAAAAATAATTAATACATTCTCAATTAATTGATTGGAAAACATAAGCTGTTTAACCAAAGGCAATATTTGGCTTTTAAGAGGTATAAGAACAAGTTTCAACCTTTCACTTTGGATGTATATCTTCAAAAGCCATATAGAAATACTTTTATATATTTGAATGCATGGTTCAAGCAATGTCTTATTATTAATAAGAAGTAACCTTTTGTGAATTAATTTCCTATATGATGTATAAGGAGCAAAGCACCACTATGTTACTAAATGCAGAATTTAAATAAAAATCAATATTTGCAAACTCTATACCTCCTTTGCCCCAGCTTAAGGTGTGCCAGAGAAGAGAAATGTTTGGTTTTTGGGAGTACCAAAAGAAGTTAAGTAATATGTTCATTATCTTTTTAATTTTGATGGTGAATTATTAGAGCTTGGCTAATGAATAAGTATTAGGCAACAATATCATTTTGATCAGAGTTAGTCTGTCTTCAAATGTGAATAACAGTCTGTTCCAATTGTCAGTTAGACTTATAATTCAGTTTATAAGTTGCCGGTAATTAGACGGGAGTGATTTTTTTAAATAATTAGATTCAATAATGACACCTACATATTTATTATGTGTACCATTCCAGTTAGGATCTCTTTTTGATCTATGTTTCTTAGTAACATCTTTATTTACAAGAAGTTTTAGACCAGATATGTTTACAGAGGAATCTAGATCATGTAAGAGGTGATCTCCTGAATTTTCAGTATCATTAGAAGTTATTAATAGATCATCAGCAACTGCGGTGGTGGTGCTGTGGTAGCGTTGTTGCCTCACAGTAAGATGTTGTCCTGTTCAATTCTCAGCTAAAGCATCTTCTGTTTGGAGACATGCGTGAATGGGCATACCTTCGTTGAAGGTTGTGTCAGGGCTGGCAACTTGGCACGTAAAAATCTACTGCCAATCATTAGTGGACAGGAGTTCCACTGTGGCGACACCTAACCGGGAAAAGCCGAAAGATGCAACAAAGTAGATCATCCGCAAACAGTTGCATCTTGGGAGGTAATTTGTTTGAGACTTTATATCATTTACCACTGTCATTGTTCCTAACACAATTTTCAAGAGGCTCAATAGCCAGGGCAAAGAGTAATGGAGTGAGGGGGCACCTCTGTTTAGTACCATTTAATATTTCAAATGGGATAGATAAGATCCAATCTTTACATAGGATATGAACTTTTTCATATAATTTTTAAATTAGTCCTACAATGTTTGAGGAGAAATTCTATTTTTGTAGAGCATTAAATAGATATGGCCAGCTTAGTGAGAAGGCTTTATCTATGGTAAGGCTTAAAATAGAGAGTTATTTGTTTGATAAGTCTATTAAGGAAAGCAGTCTTATTACATTGCCTTGTACCTTTCTGTTTTTGATAACACCAATTTGGTCTTCATGAATTAATTCTGGAAGAATATTATTTAATCTGTCTGCTAAGATAAACATGAATATCTTGTAATCAACATTAAGCAAAGATATGTATGATGTAAAAAGGTTGGGTTCTATATTTGGTTTTACAGTTGGAGAAATGATAGAATATTTCCATGAAGGAGGGATGTTTGCTCTAATTTTAACTTCTTGAAATGCATTGAGTAAGATTTTTATGATACCAGGTAAAAGTTTATACAATTGTGGAATTAAACCATTCAGGCCTGGTGCCTTGTTTGTCATAAGATTTTTTATTTGTCCTTTAATTCTTTGAAAGAAAAAAGTTTATCTGTGTTATTAATGTTGTGCTTAGATAACATCTTTTGAAAATTGTCTGTAAGAAAGTTGTCTGTACTTTTATTTATTTATTTTTATTTATTTCACATTTGTTAACCGGGTTAGTCCAACTGAGAATGCAATCAAACCCATTTTCAGTGGAGACCCAAGGAGAAAAGCCTCAGCAAGCATAAATAATGATAAAGTGAGAATATACAAATATTAAATAATCACAATATAAAATAATTGTAAAAAAGAGAAGGTTATTAACTATTTGCATTGCATTGATAGTAAGCAACCCATTTTCAGTGGAGACCCAAGGGGAAAGAGCCCCAGGAAACATAAGCAAAGACCAACATTGGCTGAGAACTTGCTATATTCAACTGGATGTATAAGAGAATTTAAGTACCTTTATCTGCTCTTTTTTTTTTCAAAAAAATACAGTATTTAAATTGATTTTAACTGTGTGGAAGGAATATTAGCTGAACTGGAAGTTAGTCAGTGTTTGCTGAATTTTGTTATTTGCTAGTAATTACAGGTGTGGGGGTAGTCACATTCTTTGATTTCCTGTCCTTGCCTATTTAAGTGGTACAGTGTGAAATATTTTCTGCTTAAATCCTCAGCTTTGGCCGGCTAAGAACTTGTTATATTCAACTGGACGTATAAGAGAATTTAAGTACCTTTATCTGCTCTTTTTTTTCAAAAATACAGTATTTAAATTGATTTTAACTGTGTGGAAGGAATATTAGCTGAACTGGAAGTTAGTCAATGTTTGCTGAATTTTGTTATTTGCTAGTAATTACAGGTGTGGGGGTAGTCACATTCTTTAATTTCCTGTCCTTGCCTATTTAAGTGGTACAGTGTGAAATATTTTCTGCTTAAAAACCTCAGCTTTGGCTGGCTAAGAACTTATTATATTCAACTGGACGTATAAGAGAATTTCAGTACCTTTATCTGCTCTTTTTTTTTCAAAAAAATACAGTATTTAAATTGATTTTAACTGTGTCGAAGGAATATTAGCTGAACTGGAAGTTAGTCAATGTTTGCTGAATTTTGTTATTTGCTAGTAATTACAGGTGTGGGGGTAGTCACATTTTTTGATTTCCTGTCCTTGCCAATTTAAGTGGTACAGTGTGAAATATTTTCTGCTTAAAAACCTCAGCTTTGGCTGGCTAAGAACTTATTATATTCAACTGGACGTATAAGAGAATTTCAGTACCTTTATCTGCTCTTTTTTTTTCAAAAAAATACAGTATTTAAATTGATTTTAACTGTGTCGAAGGAATATTAGCTGAACTGGAAGTTAGTCAATGTTTGCTGAATTTTGTTATTTGCTAGTAATTACAGGTGTGGGGGTAGTCACATTCTTTGATTTCCTGTCCTTGCCTATTTAAGTGGTACAGTGTGAAATATTTTCTGCTTAAAAACCTCCGCTTTGGCCGGCTATAAACTTGTTATATTCAACTGGACGTACAAGAGAATTTAAGTACCTTTATCTGCTCTTTTTTTTCCAAAAAATACAGTATTTAAATTGATTTTAACTGTGTGGAAGGAATATTAGCTGAACTGGAAGTTAGTCAGTGTTTGCTGAATTTTGTTATTTGCTCGTAATTACAGGTGGGTGGGGTAGTCACATTCTTTGATTTCTTGTCCTTGCCTATTTAAGTGGTACAGTGTGAAATATTTTCTGCTTAAAAACCTCAGCTTTGGCCGACTAAGAACTTGCTATATTTAACTGGACGTATGAGAATTTAAGTACCTTTATCTGCTCTTTTTTTTTTTTCAAAAAAATACAGTATTTAAATTGATTTTAACTGTGTGGAAGGAATATTAGCTGAACTGGAAGTTAGTCAGTGTTTGCTGAATTTTGTTATTTGCTAGTAATTACAGGTGTGGGGGTAGTCACATTCTTTGATTTCCTGTCCTTGCCTATTTAAGTGGTACAGTGTGAAATATTTTCTGCTTAAAAACCTCAGCTTTGGCGGGCTAAGAACTTGCTATATTCAACTGGACGTATAAGAGAATTTAAGTACCTTTATCTGCTCTATTTTTTCAAAAAAATACAGTATTTAAATTGCTTTAACTGTGTGGAAGGAATATTAGCTGAACTGGAAAGTCAGTCAGTGTTTGCTGAATTTTGTTATTTGCTAGTAATTACAGGTGTGGGGGTAGTCACATTCTTTGATTTCCTGTCCTTGCCTATTTAAGTGGTACAGTGTGAAATATTTTCTGCTTAAAAACCTGAGCTTTGGCCGGCTAAGAACTTGCTGTATTCAACTGGACGTATAAGAAAATTTAAATACCTTTATCTGCTCTTTTTTTTCAAAAAATACAGTATTTAAATTGATTTTAACTGTGTGGAAGGAATATTAGCTGAACTGGAAGTTAGTCAGTGTTTGCTGAATTTTGTTATTTGCTAGTAATTACAGGTGTGGGGGTAGTCACATTCTTTGATTTCCTGTCCTTGCCTATTTAAGTGGTACAGTGTGAAATATTTTCTGCTTAAAAACCTCAGCTTTGGCCGGCTAAGAACTTGCTATATTCAACTGGACATATAAGAGAATTTAAGTACCTTTATCTGCTCTTTTTTTCAAAAAATACAGTATTTAAATTGATTTTAACTGTGTGGAAGGAATATTAACTGAACTGGAAGTTTTCACTCTGCTCTTCAGTTAGTCCCACCCACCCTCCCTGTTTTTGTATTGGTGTTAATCTTAGTGGCCTTGCAACTGCCCACCCCTCTTTTTAAATTTGTGTTTGGATACTCCTTCTGGGCCCATCTCATTTGCTCACTCAACTGAGTGCAGTGAGATCATATTCTGATTTCAGGCACTCCTACTGTGTACAAAGAGAGCATCTGGGAAAAAAAATTAAGCTTGTTTCCTGCCTTTCCTGTTAAGTGGTATAGACTATTTGTAGGCTTCTGAGCCCCCAAGCCCTTCTGTGTTGGAGGGAAGCCTTCTAGCTTAGTTTTTTTTTTTTAATAACTAGCCAGTTTTCTAGGTTCAGCACTCAAATCTGTTTCTTTGATCTCAGCACTTGTTCAGAAAAAAAAAATTTCATCTGCTTTTACTGTACTTGTGTTTCTAACTACTTTTTTTTACTTTTGCATCATCTTAAAATTACTCAATTGTATTTATTACTGCTTGGTGTAACTCATTCTAAGCCTTTTGGTTTAAACACTTGGGCTTCAGACCAGTTGTTTTGCACTGAGAGGGTTTGTGGTCGGCATTGTAGTGGCAGAACAGGTAGCTTACATCCTTCTAGGTTGAGAACTGCTGATTGAGGGCTCAGTGTCTGTTATTCTAAAAGTGTATTAATTCTGGTTTAAGCACTTGGGCTTTCAGGTCAGTTATTTTACATTAAGAGGGTTCGTGGTCTGCACTCTTGTGGGAGGAGAGGCTGGACTCTGCCCTTCTGAGCTGAGAATTTCTGGTTGAAGGCTTATAGTGCATGCATATCTGAACTGCTTCTTACTGAAGTTGGTGTGCCTTGTTTGCTGTGGCATAGACTGGATTCGGGCCTACTGGATCTAGCTTTGTTTGTGTAACTTGAGCACTAATCCAGGCATTCTCTAAAGTATTCAATTGTATTTATTACTGCTTGGTAGTAACTTGATTAAAGTGTAGCTATCATTCTAAGTCTTTTGGATTAAGCATTTGGGCTTCAGACCAGTTGTTTTACATTAGGAAGGTTTGTTGCATGCACTGTGGTGGCAGGACAGGTAGCTTTCATCCTTCTAAGTTGGGAACTGCTGATTGAGAGCCCAGTGTCTGTTATTCTTAAAGTGTATTAGTTCTGGTTTAAGCACTTTGGCTTCAGGCCAGTTATTTTACATTAAGAAGGTTTGTGGTCTGCACTCTTGTGGGAGAAGAGGCTGGACTCTGCCCTTCTGAGCTGGGAATTTCTGGTTAAAGGTTTATAGTGCCTGAATATTTGAACTGTATCTTACTGAAATTGATACACCTTGTTTGCTGTAGCATAGACTAGATCCAGGCCTGCTGAATCTAGCTTTGTTTATATGCTTGTTATTTGTTTGCTTGTTATTTCCCTGGAACGCTAATTCCACCTAATACACGGCTTCTCAGCGCTTCTGTGGATCACTAGTGATATCTGCATTGCTTACTGTACTTATTTCCTTGTTTCACTTGAAAGAAAGTTACTGTTTGTCGTTTTTGCATTTAAGTTACCTGTAACACATTGCACTTAAGTTACCTGGCACTTGCTCACTAAAGCAATTATATAAGTCGGCACTAAAAATTAAAAGCACTGCACCCTCACTCCCCACTGCCCCTGGTTTTCAATTATTAAGGAATTCCCAATATTATTCTAGCATGTCCAAAGGTCAGTTGTCAATCTCCTCTCCGGTCCAGCTGGTGAATCTGGGAATCTTGAGGCAATGTTACAACTGCCTCATGTACACAGACAACCCTCTCCTCCTCCCAACAAATTCCAACACATGGGAGAGATGCAACCATATAGCCAAACTGGAGGCTAAGCTCTCTCAACTCAGTACTGGCATAACCAGTCAGGAGGAGAAGGAAACCACACTCACTACAATTCCAGTCTCACATACACCTACCACGACAGCAAACCAAACACATAATCACACAAAAACATACTTGGAGGCTCTAAATAAAGATCTGCCAAAGCAGCAGAGACCTCCAAAGCAGACACCCAAGCAGCCGCTACCCCAAAGCAAAACACGTGCAACACATATCTCACAAAGCCAGTGTGCCAAACAGTCACAGCCCTTAAGACTAAACAACACACCTGATACACTTGTAATAGGTGACTCTATCATCAGGCACACTGACGTCCCGCTCACAAGGCTGAACAAGGAGAGAGTCACTGTGAGCAGCCTGTCAGGTGCTAGTATCCGCCACATAACACAAGCACTCAAGTCACTCCAAGGCAAGTACAAATATGACTCAGTCATTGTCCATGCTGGTGTGAATGACCTGAGACATACCTCCCTGGACTACATGAAAAGAGACATAAAGAAGCTCTCTGAGCATGTAGCCCAGGCTGGTATGACCCTGACCTTGAGTAGCATCTTACCCTCACCAAGAATGATGCCACAATATGAAGACAAGATGATCAATTTCAACAATTGGCTTAAGTACTGGTGTCATTCAAAGGGGATCCAATGCCTGTCAGCTTGGGATGATATGCTAGACAAGCCACGATGCTTCGCTAGGGACGGCTTGCACCTGTCACCCCTGGGCTTTCGGATATTGGCAAAGGCTCTTGCTAACCCCATAGTGCCTTTTTTAGGCAAGGCTCAAAAGACAAACCCACCTCCATAGGTATCACAAGGGATAAGAAACTAAGAGTAATGCTACTCAACGCCAGAAGTCTAAACCTCAAGATGCATGCACTCGAAACTCTCCTTAGCATGGAGAACATTGATATCTGTGCAGTAACAGAAACCTGGTTCAGGGCTCCCAAGAGCACCCTAGCACTACCAGGTTATACCTCATACCATGCTTTTCGGCCCCAAAACTTGGACCGAACCACAAAAGGAGGGGGAGTATTGATATTCATCAAAGATACCCACCTCCAGGTTGGTGGCAAAGCACGAAGCATCAGAGACTATCCATGTGCAACTAACAGTGGGTAAAACTGCCTTTCAGTTTATAGCCTGCTACAGACCACCCTCCCAAACCCAGGAACTCCACTCGGCCTTCCTGAGAACACTGGAAAATATGAAGGTCTCTCCAAACACCATTATATTGGGCGACTTCAACTACCCAAACATAGACTGGGATCATTACTCTAGCTCCAACACCCTAGCCCAAAGGTTCCTAGAATTTATAAACTCAAATGCTATGGAACAACTTGTTACCACTCCCACAAGAGGGGAAAACATACTGGACCTGATCATCACCAACATGGGGACTCTATGCCCCAGACCAGAAGTGTATCCCTCACTGGTAAGATCAGACCATAAACTAATCTCACTGGATATTCACATCCCGACCCCACCCCCTGCCCAGAAAACCACAGTGAAAAACTTCTCTAAAGCAAATTTCACACTCCTGAAAACTGAGGTGGAATCCTTCAAAGCCCCCAGCCTGTGGAAAATATGGTCCAGACCGCAGAATCCTTTATAAACGCATTCTATGAACACCTTCAGGAATGCATGGATCATGCGATCCCAAATAAAACCAAGACCCAGTCCTCCAAAGGCAGACGTCCTGTCTGGTGGACCCCAGCCATAAACAAACTATACAATAGAAGGAGGAAGCTAATAAATGATAGAGCAAAATCCCAAAAAGGGAAGGCATCACTGATCAGTATTAGCAAAAAACTACGGGCACACACAAAATTGTCTAAGGCCAGCTTCGAGAGAAAAATTGCACAGGACACTAAGGATAATCACAAGGCTTTATTTAGTTATGTTAGGAACCTGGGTGGTAATTCCCAGATATGCTCAGAATTAGTCCAAAATGACAAAAAATACACCGAACCCACATACATTGCCAACATCCTAGCTGACAGGTACAGCACAAACTCCCCCCCCCCACCAAAAGGGCAAATATCTATCCCAGCAGAGTGCTGCCCCCCCTGACATCTCAGATGCTCAGGTAAGAGCCGCCCTCTCCAAAGCAAAAAACACAGCATCAATGGGACCAGATGGTGTCCCGGCTGCCCCTACATGAACTCCAAGAAGAGCTAAACCCAAACATAAAACTACTGTTCAATCTCAGCCTTACTACAGGATATGTGCCCAAAGAGTGGCATACAGCAACAGTGGTCCCTCTCCATAAAGGTGGTGCCTCAACGGATCCTGGAAACTATCGCCCCATAAGCCTGACTAGCTTGGTCTGCAAAGCTATGGAAAGGATCATCATGGACCTCATAAATAAAGACATTGGGGACCTACAAACACTGGATCCTACCCAGTTCAGCTTTGTTAAGGGCAGATCCTGCCTCTTAAACCTGGTTGATTTCTTTGAAACAGTCACCAAGGCCATTGACGAGGGGAAGGTGGTCCACACAGCCTACCTGAACCTCCCAAAAGCCTTCGATACAATACCCCACTCGGGCATTATAGATAAGCTCACCAGCTTAAATATAAACCCCTATGTCACTAGATGGATTGCAAACTGGCTCAAGGACAGAACCCACATGGTTAGAATTGCTGGAGCCATGTCAGACTCCAAACCAGTTACAAGTGGTTTCCCACAAGGCTCAGTCCTGGGACCTCTTTTGTTCGGTATATATTTCTCGGAGGTACAGGCCAACACGGAAGGACTGTGGCTGACCAAGTTCGCAGATGACTGCAAACTGGGTGCCATAATCGACTCTCCAGTCGACACAAGCATCCACCAAAAGGGCCTCATAGAAACCGACAACTGGTGCCAGAGCCATGGCCTCAAGCTAAATGCCAAAAAGTGTATAGTCATCCCCTTTGGCAAAAACAAAGTGCCCACAAATTACCACATAGGTGGTAATCCATTAAGTACAGAAGAAGTAATTAGGGACCTGGGGACCCAAGTTGATAGCAATCTCTCATTTGACAACCACGTGGCCAAAGTGGTTAGAAAAACATTTTATATAGCCCACCTAATCATGAAGGGATTCAAATCTAGATCAGGGGATGTCATCGTGCCTCTTTACTCATCCCTCATCAGGCCCATAATTGAGTACAATGCCCCTTTTGGGATGTACCTTACCAGACATCTGCAGCAACTGGAAAGACCCCAAAAGTACCTCACCAAGAGGATCAAAGGGCTCAAACAGATGCCATATGCTGCCCGGTTAAAGAAACTCCAGCTCTACTCAGTGGCATACCACCTGTTCAGAGGCGATCTCTGCCTGAAGTATAAATCCATGTCCAACCCGGAATTAATGGATATGCTGCACCTCAGAAAATCCAAATCCCATCGAGCTACGCGCTCTAGAGACTTGAACCTCAGCACTGAAATAAATAGGACATGCTGGAGGGACAGATTCATAACCCAGAGGCTCCCTTCACTCTGGAATAAAATCCCAGTCCAGGTTAGGCAGAGTCCCTCATTGACTCTCTTCAAGAGGAATCTTGATGAGTGGATGGGAGATCGTAGGTTTACCCCGGGTATCACTTCTGTGTCACTGTTAGACAGAGGCACAGTATACTAACCTCGAAAAAGGGCATAGCAAAATAAATTTAAAATGGGTGGCGAAAGCCAAACACATTCTGGCTAGACTTATAAATGCCCTAGGGCAGATAGCCTGGTATGAACCTATGAACCTATATAGGACAAAAACTATTAAAAGTAACAGTGCAGATGCGAAATAAATTATAAAGAGGAAAAACAAAAGAAAAAAATATGAACATTAAGGATTGCACTGATAGCAGTGGTCTAAATTTACTACATATAAGAGTAAAAAAAGTATAATGGTTGTTCAAAAGAAGGACAATGTATAGACATTGATAGGAAGTGGGGGGAAAGATGAACAGTGTGGAGAATGGGAGGGGGGGAGAAAGGATGGGTTATAGTAGAAGAGCTGAAGGTTTAGTAGGTTAGTTTAAGCAGAAGTTACTAACAGAGAAAGAAAGTTAGGAGATGCAACAGGTTATACAGTAGGACAGACTAAGACTACATGTGGTCAAGGCAACAACATAATTTCTAGTTTTTTAGGTGGGATTTAAGCTCCTTTTTAAAACAGGGAAAGGAAAGATTGGATTAATATGGAGAGGGAGTTTGTTTCAATTTAGTGAGAAAGAGTGTTTATAAAGTAGTTTGCCAATATTCCTTTTGGGTTTTTGGGTTTATAAACTCAGAGTAGATGCTGATCAGCTCTCTGGAGAGGCTGGGGGGAGAGTAGGGAGTAACATGGGAGGAGAGAGCAGGGCAGGCAGAGGGGTTATTGAGTATGGAAAAGGTAGTGTGAAGTTGCGATTGTAGGAGAAGGTGCAGAAATTACAGCCACTGAAGTTTGTTTAGTGAGAGGCAGTGATGCGACGAGAGTGGTTTGTTTAGAATAAATCTGGCAATTTTGTTGTATATTCCAGTTTCTGCATTGAGGTAATTTGTATATTGGTAAGGATGGGGGAAGTGTATAGAAGACTAGGTAAGAGAAATGCCTGCGTAGGTGTGTGTTTAGTGGCAGTAGTGAGGAATTTATCATTCGTATAAGGTAGTCCATTTTTTTTTGGGTTTTTTTTTGTTTTTTTTTTATGGCCTGTTGTATGTGCAAGTCAAATTTTAGTCAGTCATCAATTATTACCAAAAGGAGTTTGGTGTGTGAGGCAGGGGAGAAAGTGTTACCATCTAGGAGAAAGAGAAAAGTTGGAATTAACGTGAGTGTGTCTGAGTTAGGAAGAGAAAGAGTTGATTATTTCTGAGCCATTTTTCAACAGAGTTAAAGCAATTCTTTGTTAGTGTGTGTAGTTCAGAGATAGTATTGGAGATAGATAAGAGAGTAGAGTCAGTCATCTGCATATTGAATTATAGATGAGAGACTGCAGGATGAATGTTGGTTGTTGGTAAAAATGTTGAAAAGGAGTGGTCCAAATATGGAGCCTTGGGTACTCCTGTTTGAACAGCAAGGAAGGGTGAGAAAGCCTGCTGCCATCTAACAGCTTGTTTACTGCCAGTAATGTAGGAATGTAACCAGCCAAGAGTAGGAGGAGAGATGTTTAGGTCTGAAAGTTTAAGAAGGATGGGATAAGACACAGTGTCGGAGGCTAGAGAGATCAAGGAATAGATAGGAGATGAGGTTGTCATCCTTAGCTTCTGCAACCTTTTGAGAAAGGATAGTAAGGCAGTCTAGGTACTGTGTTTATGGCAGAAACCATGTTGTGAGGGGGTGAGGAGATGTTTGTGAACGAGATAGGACAGTAGTTGAGTATGTATACATTTTTCAAGGATCTTGGAGAACGGTGAGAGAATAGCAATTGGTTTATAGTTAGAAGGTTCAACAGAGTTGCCATCTTTGTGCAGAGAGGAATGGTATAGAAGGATTTCTATATTTCTGGTACTGTAGATTCCTGAATGGAGCGGTTGATTAAGATAGATGCAGGATATGCAATAGAGTCAGCAGCAATTTTCAGAAACTGATGGGGGAGTTTATCAGTGTATGGAGAGCATGATTTTAGTTTTAAAATCAGGGATTTTATATATTTTGTAGAAAAAGATGACAAGGTAAAAGGCTGAGAGAGAGAGGAGCATATAGGTTTAGGGGGAGGTGAGGGTGACACAGAAGAGTTAGGATGAGCAGAGTTACCAGAGGGTAGGAGTTTAGTGATGCTTTCTATGAAGTGTTTGTTGAGTAAGTCTGCAGTTTCAGAGGGAGAGTGATAGGGGAAAGGGTTAGGGATGGTAGGAGAACCAGTGTGGAAAAGGGAGTTGATAGTACTCAAGAATTTTTTAGGGTCATTTGGGTGAGAGCTTTGAACATTAGTGAAATATTGACATTTATCCAAAATACGTTTTTTTTCAGGATTTCCAAGTTACTTATTGCATTGGAGAAAGGTGGGAGTTTTAGTGGTTTGCCATTTTTTCCATAGAGCATCTCTTTCAAGCATCAAGGCATGAGTAGTTTTGGAGAGCCAGGGTGCGAAATTAAATTTGATTCTGATTTTGCGAGTTGGTGCAAGAGAGTTCAGGACATAAAAGAAAATGTGGTTGAATTTAGTAACAGCATCATTGAGCAGGAGAGTTTCTAGGAAAGACCAGTTGATGACAGAGTCTATAGTTAAAGGTTTCAGGGGAAAAGTTAGTCAATTTACTACAATCTCTGTAGAGATGGGACTTGGAGAGATGAGAAGAGTGCCTTAAGACAGAGATGGGAGAATAGTCACTGATAGAGTCAGGGAATTTAGAAGGGTTACAACAGTTGCTTGGAGAGTTGGTCAAGATCCAGTCAATTGTGGAACCAGTAGCGTTTTTTATTGTAGTGGGTAGGGGTAGTGATCATTTGTGAGAATCCATACAGGTTTATGAAAAGTTGGGGTGAGTCACCAATAAGGGAGTTCCAGTCTATGTCCAATCCAACATCCTACAACCTTACACCCCTAACAGGCCACTTAGATCATCCCACCTAAACTTTCTCACAGTCTACAAACCAACCCGCCCTGCTGGACGGCACCTCCTGTCCTTCTCCCTAGCCAAAAAATGGAACTCTCTCCCTCCTTCTCTACGAACTATTGAAAACAATAACAACTTCAAATCACATCTCCATTTGTACTTTTTCTCGAACTGGAAGTGCAATTACACTTTATCCACCTAGCCACCTTCTCTCCTCACTTTAAATCATATTTTCCCTACTTCCCCTTTATCTACTACTTAACACCTCTAGATATGACTTTTTAACACCTCAAGAAATGACTCTCTCTTCAGAATTATTTCTTGTACATTTTGTACATATTGTATCTAGTTTTCTTTCCCTGTTTTCCTCTTCCTTTATTTGTACCTGTTCTGGCACCCAAACAAAATGTCCAAACACAAATGCCAAAAGGTCCAGCAAGACAAACAACGTTCTCAGTAGAAAAAACACTTTAATGTGAGGAGCAAAGCTTTCGGATAAAATCCTTTATCAATACTGAAAATACAAATGCAAATGCAGAGTATATATAGGTCTAAAAAAGTCATATGACCGGCAGCCAAGAAGTCACATGACCCAATCATTAAAACAAAACATGTAGAAATAAATAAATATGCAAAGCTAAAAAATGCAACAGCATAATGCATACATGAAAACAAAAAACATTTAAAAAGGAAGAATATATATTTAAAAAAAAAAAAAAAAAAGCAAAGTTTTAACCTAAAAATCACATGTGCAATCATATACATAGAGAAAATCTTATAGTCTAGATCTACTCATTCTAACCAAAATAGGTTTAAGGCTGACAGTACTATTCAAACAAACAACAAACAAATGTTTTTTGTTTTCATGTATGCATTATGCTGTTGCATTTTTTAGCTTTGCATATTTATTTATTTCTACATGTTTTGTTTTAATGATTGGGTCATGTGACTTCTTGGCTGCCGGTCACATGACTTTTTTAGACCTATATATACTCTGCATTTGCATTTGTATTTTCAGTATTGATAAAGGATTTTATCTGAAAGCTTTGCTCCTCACATTAAAGTGTTTTTTCTACTGAGAACGTTGTTTGTCTTGCTGGCACCCAAACAAGACACATTTTCTATGCAAACACTGGAATTTTTTCTTTGCAACATATGACTTATTTGCTAAATTACTAATGTACCAGTTCATGTCTCTGTTCTACAAAGTATCTGCACCAGTTCATGTCTCTGTTCTCAAAAGTGTCTGCACCCTTAATTGCTACTATAACTTGCTTATCTTATTTATCTGCATCCTAAGGGGTACTTTATCTGAATACTTAATGTTTACTATGTAAAGTGTAGCTTTACCAATGTACCAGTTCATGTCTGAATTTTGAATGGTTACTTTAATCCACAAATTTAATGTCTACTATGTAATGTGAAGCCTTATCAGTTTACCTGTTTTTCTATTTTTTTCCTACACCCTCCATATCAACTGTATTTTGCTTTTCTTATGCATCTCTATCATGAGTTGTAACTTTATCCAATATCTAATGTTTTACTATGTAATGTTGGAGCTTTTCTCCTGGGGCCTCCACTGAAAATGGGTTCTTGAGCCCAGTGAACTTCCCTGGTCAGCAAACTGGAATAAATAAATAAATATTAACATCTCCAAGAATTATGGTTTCGTAGGGGATTGAAGTGTTTATCCAGGAGAGTATATGTTCAAGGATAGGGATGTTTTTACCTGGGGGATATAGATAGAGGCAATAGCAAACTTCCTATAGTTATTAATGTGTCAGTCTAGAAGCAGTAGTTCAGCAGGGAAGAAACTAGGCAGGGTAATGTCTATAGGTGAGACAGAGTACAAGATACCCACCCCACCGCCTTTTTTGGGTGTCCTGTCAGACCTATAGATATTATATTGAGGTGGGAGAAATTCACAGGAATTCATATGAGGTTTTAGCCTGGTTTCCGATAGGGCCAGGATGTGAGGTTTGTGTTGGGCCAACCATGCATGAAGTTTGGACGTTTTATTGTTTAGGATATGAATGTTCATTGCAGAGATAGAGAGATGTTTGAGGCTGGAGATATTTGAGGATGTTTTGGGGGGGACAGCAAATGAAGGTGGAGGGGGAGTGGAGAGAGGGGAGGGACCAGGATTGGGATGGATGTCACCAGAAAGCAGAAGAGCAAAGACAAGATGGAAAAGGTGAGGGTGGTCACCTAGGGAGAATTTTTTAAACTTTTACATGACAATATCTTGAAAATCTTACTCAGTGCATTTCAAGAAGTTAAAATTACAGCAGCCATCCCTCCCTCATGGACATATTCTATCATTTCTCCCATCTTAAAACCAAATAAAGAACCCAATCACTTGTAGATTAATTATTGTCATTAATATTCTCATGATATTTTTTTAAACATTGAGAATATTAAAAAAACGCACATTGCTGAAAGTTGAAATTCTTCCACCAGGGTATAACATCTTTCACTCTGATACACTCCACAAGAAGGGCAGGGGTGTAGCATTACTCTTTCAAAACTCCCTAACTATTACAACCTACCACAAACCAGTACCTTATTTTGGAAACTTATAATGTTTACCTGCATCCATTCATATTAATAGTAACAAACATCTAAGTATTGTAGTACTTTCCATCCCCACAGGCCACAATATCCACATTCCAGAGAATTTTCTAACCATAATCCTTGGAGATGCCAACATTAATTGGTAAAATCTAACTTCCAATTCTCCAGTCAATAGTATAAATCTGCAAAGCTTCACACAGCTTATCGCATCTCCTACCCATGGTCTACCCACACTATACCAGAGTCTGCCTTAGATTGGATACTTGTATACCACCCTCACAATTACTCAAACACAGACACCCCAACCAACATATACTAACTGACCACCTCCCAGCATATACCTATAGGACTCACCCTCAAGCAATCAAAATACACCTACAAAACATCCAGGAATCTCACCCACTTCAACCAAAATACTTTCATAAGCATTTTGAAAGCTCAGAACTGGGTCTCACTAACAGCAATTCCCTTAGATTATGCTGTTAACTATTTCAACAACCTTTTTCTGGCAACTCTTAATAGCCTAGCCCCTATACAAACCAAATGAACAAAAGCTAATAAAACAGACCAAACAAAGTCTACTACATAGAGACAAAGCATGAAAACTGGCAAAAGAAAAAAATAAAACAAAACAAAATGAACTTAACTACTAACAACTCCAAAATAAAGCCAAAAAAACTAGTTGTACAAAATAAAAAAAAGCTTTCTCTAAGCTATCCACTTTAAAAAAATCCAAAAAAGTTCTTGAATTCTGTCTCCACTCTACTTAATTCCTGGCACCTTACAAAATCCATCCCCTCCACCCAGTAAGAATCCACAACGCATTTCCCATGACTTAAATACCCATGTCATCACTACCATTCAAAAGCTAATCAGACTCTTCAACAAACATAATAAACTCAAACTCCCAGTATACAACTAATCCCTAAAGGAACAGCAATGGGGGCATCTTTTGCCCCCATTTATGCTGATTTGTTTATGGGATATTACGAACAAGCCTTCATATATGATGTCCAGCGGAATATTCATATGGAGCATATGGACATATGGCGGAGGTACTTAGATGATTGCTGGTTGGTGTGGCAAGGTGGTTTGGAAGAATTGTCCAAATTCATTGATTACTTAAACGATAATCCATTTGATATACATTTTACAGTTAACACTGGTTATCATGAAATTGTGTTTCTGGATGTGGCCATCAAAAGATTACCTGATCACACCTTAGCATCATCAATACACAGGAAATTCCCACAATATAATACTTTGCTTCATGCTACCAGTTCCCACCCCCGCCACATTATCAGCAACATCCCAAAATCGCAATATTTGCGGTTAAAAAGAATATGCTCCACGGAGGTAGAGTATTCTACACAAAAGCAGGAACTAACAGCCAGATTTGTGGATAGAGGTTATAATCCAGAACATCTTAATAACATGGTCAGTAATATTGAAAACAGTAGAAGATTGGATTTATTACAATACAATAGATCCAAGGATGATGCTACTCAAGACAGACAAGTTATCAGATTAGTTACTACTTATGGCAATAACACATCTTGGTTCAGACAAATTGTTAGTAAATATTGGGACATATTACAATCTAATCCATTTCTCAATGACATTCTCCCCGATACATGTGCTTTTTCGTACCGCAGGGGACGCACTATTCAATCTCAATTAACACATTATAAAAGGTTCACACCAGCAACCAAATTACAAACAACTCTTTTTAGGGATGCCTTAGTGGGTTGTTATCCATGTGGACATTGCAGTGCATGTCAGTATATCTGCAAAAGCAAAGAATTCTCTAGTAAAAACACGCCCAAGGTCTTTAACATCAACATCTTTGCAAACTGTAGTTCTGATTGGGTTATTTATTTGGCCCAATGCAGTTGTTCTGCGTTTTATGTTGGACAGACTTCTAGACCCATCAGAATAAGGATCAGTGAGCATTTAAGTTCTATACGAAATAGAAGAATCACTAACGCCTTATACAAACATAGCCAACATCACACAGGAGCATCATTTAGGTTTGTTGTTATAGACAAAATTCAATGTCACAGGAATTTCAAGATGGGTTGGCATACCAAACTTAATAATATGGAAAATAAATGGATTACCATCCTTGGGGCTTTTTTTAAGCCAGGATTAAATGAATATGAAGTACATGATGGCACTTACAACAAATAAAATTAATATTGGTGGTGGCCTCAGCAGGGTGGGCCACTGAGAGACGCTCAACAGTTATCGGTTTCAGCCTCAGTTTGGGTTACCATTAAATATTGTAATTAGATTGGTATATAACTGAATACTTATGATATTAGCTTCATACTATTTTTTGGTTCCACTTGACTTCATATATTTAAAATTTACTTTGACAATTGAGCCCAAGGAATTACGTATAATTTTGCTGGTCATAATATGGGCAAACAAACAATTTTTATTAGAATCTTAATAATTGGCAATGACATATAGCCACGCTGAAATTGTCAGGATCCCAGGTGTATGTTGATATACTAGAATGTAATCATTGATGTCTTTATTTGTTCCAAATTGTCATTGCAGTATTATCCACTAAAGAAATTTAGGAGTATACCACTTTAAATGAAGGGTATAAAAACAGTACCAGGATGTCAAGGTGTTTTGCTAAGTAATTGTTTTGTACTATGTAAAATTCACATTGAAAAAGGCTACACTAGCCAAAACCGGTCTGTGTTATTGCAAGAAAGGTTACTTGTCAGTTGCCTTTTGAAAAATTAAATATTTGGATTTTTATTCTGCTACTGAGTGTGCTGGTCCCTTTTGGTTTGTGACATCTAGCAATATTCTCACAACTTCTACCTTTACTAATCAGTCTGTACCTACCTCTGTTATACTCAAACTCCTAACCAAACTCAAACCCTGCTCCCTTTCTCTTGATAATCTTCCCCCAGCGTATCTACAACTACCAGCAAATGAGATTGCATATCCAATTAGCATTCTTATAAATCACTCCATCTCTGAATGTTATGTCTCCCATTTGTAGAAAAAATCTATTATATCTCGATTACATAAAGGTGGGAATTCCCATGACCTCTCTATCGCCCTATCTCTATACTCTTGCCATTATAAAAAAATCTTAGAAAAATGTGTAGAGACACAACTACTTAAATAACTTTCTGAACATGATCTTCTTGCCCCTTCCCAACACGGGTTCCATCTAGGTCACAGCACTATCACAGACCTTCTCTCTTTCACTGATACTGTCAACAAAGCCTTGGATGCCTACCACCCTACTTCACTAATCTTACTGGATCTATCCAAGGCTTTCGGCACAGTATCACATTACTAAACTACCAAACCAACTATCAAAACTAGGATGCTGCCCCAACTCTCAACTAGTTTTCTTCTTACCCAAACAATAGGGAACAGCCAGTCAGATGGCAAAATGTACAATCTGATTACCAGGCAAACAGCATAGGAGCCCCACAAGGATCCATTTTATGGCCACTACTCTTTAATACCTTTATCAGTGATCTTCACAAAGTTTCCCAACAAGGTAGTCTCATCCAATACACTGATTCTACAATAATATCTACTACCAACAATTTCTCAAACCTACTTACAGTTACACAAAATGCATTCACAATGATAGAAACCTGGCTAAATAATGCACAATTGTTGCTAACCCCCCCCCCCAAAAAAAAAAAAGTTTACTGTTCTCTACAAAACCACCAGACATGGATGTCAAAATCTTTTCTAAAGATAATACAGAAAATGAAATAGTGAAGACAGCAACATTGTAACAATCAACTACAAACTCACTTTTGAGTCAAATATTCTCAGTACAATAAAGAAAACACACTTTAAACTAGGCAAACTTTATTGTCATAAACTCTACCTAAACAACCACACCAAAACAAAATTGACCAGTGGCCTTACTCATCCCTTCCCTTCCCTTCTATATGAAAGTACCATATTTACTAACTTTCACTCATCCCTTAGCAGTAAACTACAATCCTTCTATTGTAAAATAGCTAAACCAGCCTCAGGAAAGCCTAACTGTGCTTACACCATTGCTAAGCAATTTCAGAATTGAACTAGCTTGAGTTTTCCCACTATCTTAATTATATTCAACTAACTCTAGCCTGCAAACTTATTTATAAACCCAACACCTGTCCAGCACTCTGCTCCATCCAACAAATTTGTACTCCCACATGACCACTTACATCCTCAAGCAAACAGCTTTTAAATGTAACCAAACCCAATAACAGAGCTGGACAATCTTTGTACTCACTAGCATTGCTTAACTCTGAAATACCTTACCCTCCCACATAACTCAAAGTGACTGTATAAAAACCTTTAAATCAGCACTAAAAAGCCATTGCCTCAGTAATCCATCCTGCCACTGCAAAACAAACAGGCCACCTTAAAACTGTTCCTTACTTAAATTCATGTATGTGAAATGCCATATAGCATGTTTTATACTGAACAGTAACTAAACGTCTGTCTTGTACACAGCTGTGCAAATTCCTTCTGACATATACTATGAATGGTACTGTTGCATATCTCTGCTTTTTATATATGTAACTTCTTCTGCCTTGTATATTGCATTGCTAAGTCTTTTAATAATGCAATCTTTATATTGTAATGTATTAGATATCTCTGCTTTCATATATTTGTAACTTCGATTATCATTTTTGTTAAATTTGTGTACTTCGGCCTCCACTGAAAATGGGTTACTGACCCAGTGGACTTTCCCAGTCAACAAATGTCAATCAATAAATAAATAAATAAATAAAACATAATAAGATGCTTTTTTAAATCTGTAACTTTAATGTTCTGATTATTTCTAGTGTATATAAATTCTTTTATATGACTCCATTCATTTAAATGTTTGGATCTAATCGCAATCCTGTATAGGCTCTTGGGGTTAATTGAGTAAAATTGTAATCTGATTTTTTCCATATTTATTGATGTTTTATGCTGCAGGATATCCTGATATTCCTTGTTCAGTTCACATATGTCAGTTAATGCAGATTTGTCATTTGTTAGAAGTTTCAGTTTATCGAGTTTTATATGTCTACTAGTTTTTACTCCACTCTTTCCTTTTGTTTATATACCAACTTTTGACTTTACCAAGTAAGATTACCTTTAGAGTGTCCCATAGGACAATATCTGAAACCTCTCCATTATTGTTGACATCCAAATAAAGATTTATTTCATTTAGAAACCATTCTTTAAATCCTTGTACTGTTACTAGATAAGCAGGTAGTCTTTGGCAGAAGGTGATAGCATTGTGATCCAACAAAGGGCATGATGTCAGCACTACATATCAAATTTGGGCACTAAGGAACTGGTTATTAAGACTTTGTATATGTTGTTTGCATGTTCAATCTATAAGAGTAGTGAGAATAGTTCAGGGAGGATGATATTTTTATACCATCAGTGTCAATTAGGTTTCTATCATTTATATAATTTTTAAAGTGCTTGGCAATATGGGACATCTTGAAGGGCTTACAGCTTGTAGTATCAGTGGAGGATAAGATACAATTAAAATCATCACCTTTAGACTTTAATGTTACGGTGTCTAAATGTTTTTTTCACAGTTATAGTCCCAATACTTGGTATCCAGTAGGGGTTTTTGAAAGTGTGTGTCTTTTTATCTAGTTATAGTATAACTAAAGCAAGCATACCATCATTTTTTGAGTATGAGTCAACTATTTCTGGAATTTTCACTCATTTTCTATGTAAAATTAGGACACCTCTTCTCTAATGGTTGAAGTGTAAACTTATCAAAAACTTATCTTTAAAAGTTAATTTGTTTAGGTCTTCTGTTAACAAATGAGATTCCTGAATGAATGCAAAATCTGCTTTATGCCAGCATTAAATTTTTGTTGACACTACTCCTTTTCATAGGGTTATTCAGCTCATTGACATTTATAGATAAAATGTTAAGTGTTATCATTTGATAGAGACTATTTTTGTCAGTAAAAATGGAAGTATTTTCCTTGATTCATTATGATAATTACTATTATCATAACAGCTGCTGGTCCAGATGACATACCTGTGGAAGCATGGAGGTGTTTAGGTGAAATGGCAGTGGAGTTTTTAACTAGATTGTTTAATAAAATCTTGGAAAGTGAGAGGATGCCTGAGGAATGGAGAAAAAGTGTTTTAGTACCAATTTTTAAGAATAAGGGTGATGTGCAGAGCTGTAATAACTACATAGGGATTAAATTGATCAGTCACAGCATGAAGTTATGGGAAAGAGTAGTGGAAGCTAGGTTAAGAAGGGAGGTAATGATTAGTATGGTTTCATGCCAGGAAAGAGCACTACAGATGCGATGTTTGCTCTGAGAGTGTTGATGGAGAAGTACAGAGAATGTCATAAGGAGTTGCATTGTGTCTTTGTGGACTTAGAGAAAGAATATGTCAGGGTGCCTAGAGAGGAGTTGTGGTATTGTATGAGGAAGTCAGGAGTGTCAGAGAAGTATGTAAGAGTGGTACAGGATATGTATGAGGGTAGTGTGACAGCAGTGAGGTCTGCGGTGGGAGTGACAGATGCGTTTTTAAGGTGGAGGTGGGACTACATCAAGGATCAGCTCTGAGCCCTTTCTTATTTGCAATGGTGATGGACACGTTGACAGATGGGATCAGACAGGAGTCCCCGTGGACTATGATGTTTGTAGATGAAATTGTTATCTGTAGTGAGAGTAGGGAACAGGTGGAGGAGACCTGTAGTGAGGGTAGGGTACAGGTGGAGGACACCCTGGAGAGGTGAAGATATGCTCTAAAGAGAAGAGGAATGAAGATCAGCAGGACTAAGACAGAATATATGTGTGTGAATGAGAGGGAGGATAGAGGAATGGTGGGGATGCAAGGAGTAGATGTGGCAAAGGTGGATGAGTTTAAGTACTTGGGCTCAACAGTTCAGAGTACTGGTGAGTGTAGAAGAGAGGTAAAGAAGAGAGTACAGGTAGGATGGAGTGGGTGGAGAAGAGTGTCAGGAGTAATTTGTGAAAGAGTATTACCAGTAAGAGTGAAACAGAAGGTCTACAAGAGGGTAGTGAGGCCAACTATGTTATATGGGTTGGAGACAGTGACACTGACAAAAAGGCAGGAGTCAGAGCTGGACATGGCAGAGTTAAAGATGTTAAGATTTGCACTGAGGGTGGACAGGATTAGGAATATGTATATTAGAGGGTCAGCCCAGATTGGAAGGCTTGGATACAAAGCCAGAGAGGCAAGATTACATTGGTTTGGACATGTGCTGAGGAGGGATGCAGAGTATATTGGGAAAAAGATGCTAAGGATGAAGCTGCAAGGTAACAGGAAAAGAGGAAGGCCTAAGATAAGGTTTATGGATGTGGTGAGAGAGGACAATGCAGGTGGTTGGTGTGATGGAGAAACATGCAGAGGACATGAAGAAATGGAAACAGATGATCCACTATGGCGACCCCTAATGGGAGCAGCCGGAAGAAGAAGATGATTATGATAATTACTATTTTTAAAACTGTTATGGACAATTTAAAAACTCTAAGTTTAAAAACAATAAAAGTGTACATTTTAACAGCCTTCTGCATGGATAAACTAAATCCAGGCTTGCTATATTTCTCATAGAAACCATAAACTTACACTCTCATGACATCTAGTGAAATATTCTAGCTACTGCTGGTTAATCGCAAGCAGAAGGGAAACCGCATGTACATTAAAAACATAAAAAGAAAATTATCAGTTTAGTATACTATGTATGCATAAGCAAAAATCATAACCCTCAATACAACATCTTGAAATTCTTTATCTAGACAAACTAAATGAGATAAATTAATTAAACCTAATAACTATTTGTTAGTATGAAGCAGTACAGGTCTACAGTGTTATTAAAGCAGAGATGAAAAAATGCATTTAAAAACTGTCACTATCAGAAACATATTCACATTTCTTTTTTAAATATAAATGTAATTCAGATTAAATAAATCACTATTTGTAATAAAACAGATATAAGACTTTTTAGGTAAAGATAATTAGTAAATGACTGAGAGCACAGTTCAAATGATCATTCTTGAATCTGATTGGTTGCTAGAGTTCAATGAGTCAAAACAAGTTCAAAAGTCATGCCTACTTCCTAGAAAACATAACAGATTCTCGCAAGTATGGGAGCTAACTGAAGCTGTTACAAGTTTGAACTTGTCACAAAAGTCGTCAAAATCCATCAAATCAATAAGTGAGTGAGAATTTTATAATAAAGTGAAGCTTTTATGCATATAAAAGCCCATGGATGTTAATACAAACCACAAGTAATGTAAAAAAGCCATTTTTGAAGCAATAAATTGTAAAATAGTGAATATTTAAAGTAAAGACCCCAAATTACTAACCATGCACAATTATTAGATATATTAGCTAAATGGAGCACATTGCAAAAGCTAAGTATAGCAAATGCATGTGTATATGTGATAAAATGTCACCACTTTCTTTTTTAAAACAAAAGTAACACAGTAAGCACTTCTCTCTCCTGTAATGTTTAAATGCTTTGGCACTAGGACTGAGACAGAAAGGGAAGGCACATACATGAATAAACAAATATAGCATATAAAAGAAATTCATACAAGTATATGGAATGTATGAGTGATGTTATACCATTTCACTAATGAGATATATATATATATATATATATATATATATATATATATATATAAGAGAGATAAAGGTATAAAATAATAGCTTGCAGTGGGATAAGGTTTTTAATCTACCTGAATCATCAGAGTACTATGCATTTATAAAATTAGAATTATTGTTGAAAAGATAAGAAAAAAAAGTTACATTACCTTCTGTGTGTGATTCCACATGATTTAAAGGGGCGAAAACAAAAACCTATATGGAATGTGAAGTTATATGCATATTCGTCTCCAAGTTTCTTTTTTCTTTAGATGTCCATTCATTTTTTGAAGTTTGTCTCTTTAAGTTCATTGAAGAGCACATGAGTTCAGGTTGACTTACAAGGTTCTTTTTCTCAATAAATGTGGATGCTTCTTTGAGACAGTCAAAAGTTTTCTTTCCTTCTGGCAGGGATAGTCTTATTCTTGCAGGAAATATGAGTTGTGCATTGATTCCTTCTTTTTTTAATTATTTTATTAGAGGGACACTTACTTTTCTTTGGCACATTACAATTGATAAAAAGTCATTGTCAAGCCTAATGATTTGGTCTCCATTTTTTAGTAGAAGAAGGGACCACGCAGTTCTTAAAACAAGGTCTTTGTCTTGAGTGGATATACATTTTACAATAATAGTTCTTAGATGGCTGTTTTTACTTGATGCAGAAGTTGTGGTTAAAGATCTGTTTGCTGTGTCTTTCCCGTAGGATAGTGGTTCAGGTAAGTTTAAGATTTTAGGAATCCAAGAGGGAAGGGAATTTGATGTATTGCCCCCCCCCCCCCCATGTGCTCCAGGATGCCATAGATTCTTATATTGTTTCTCTTGGTTCTGTTCTCAATGTCATCTATCTTCTCAATGAGTCTGGAGTTTTCTTGAAGAAGAAACTCTGTTTTCCTTTCTTTCTGTTAACCTGTAGTCTGTATCTGTTACAGAATCTTCCAATGCAGCAATCTGGGCAGTTTCTTGTTTAAGGACATAATTTAATAAGGCTATTTATTTTATGGCATCTTCTTTTATATTGTCCAATTTTAAGTTGAATTTGTCTATTTTACCCACCAAGTCTTGAACTGTAGTAAGGCTTTGCCTGTATTTCTTTCTTCGTTGGATTTTCTTGCTGAGAGAACTTGAAGCTACTTATCTTCCTTTGTGAATGTGGTATTAATGTCCCTTCTACTGGAAAGTTTGACAGGAAAATATGAACATTTTAGCTGAAAAAAAAAACACCAACTTGTAGCTTATGACTTCCAGAATCTAATTCTAATACTTTTTGGTCTATGTTAGTGAAATTAAATAAAAATTCCTGTCAAGAAAAAATGAAGACTGCAGAGCTCAAGAATTCTGTTGCTTTCAGCTCGTCATCCAAGCCCCCCCCCCCACATTGAAAGAATTTCTAAGCAAAGCATGGATCTGTTCCTGCTCTAACCCCACTTAATTACTGAATCCCCTTCTCCTTAACTACCTTTTGCACCCTTTAACTAGCTCTTCTACAACCTTTGCTACTATCTATAGTCTAATTACATTCTATCCATCCCAATTCATTTTTCACTTGTCCATACGTTATGGCCTTCATCTGTGTTACCCTTACCTCTCTCCTCACACCACTTACTCTTATTGCATGCTTCATTTCCATTCTTCACACTCTTATCTTCTCCCATGAATCTCCTTGTGTTCTTGGTCTTTTCTTTTCTTCTTTTACTTTTCAAGTCATCATAAAACTCCTCACTGTAAGTTTGTAAATATCTGGCATATTTCTTCCAAGGACATTTTTGGCATGTATATATATATTTTTAATTCTGCTGTAAGATATTCGTAGTAAACATTTACCTTGGAGCTTTTCTCCTTGGGCTTCTGCTGAAAATGGGATCCTAGGTCCCTAGTCAGATGATCCTAGTAACAAATGTCAAATGAAATCTCTCTCTCTCTCTCTCTATATATATATATATATATATATATCTATATATATATATATATATATATATATATATATATATCTATATATGAAGACAGGAGACATTTGCATTTTGCTTGTTTTAAAGATATGACTTCAACTGTGAGTAACAATTGGCGTACAAGGTGATATTTTTAAGACAAGAGTGTGGCAGAATCCCATAGTATGAGGACTAAGATGAAGAAGAATGGATTAGTAAAATTAAGTCTGTATGTTGAGCTTGAAGATGTCCTGGGTGGGCATGACTTCTGAGATTATAGGATGGTGCAGGTTTTATGAGTTCAGACACTAAAGGTGAAACTTTCTGATCATTTAGCATTTTGAAAGATTGCCAACCAAAAATGAGAGCAACTCTATGACTGGAAGCTATTTTGCCATTTAAGTGGCACAGCAATGATGTTTTTTCCTTGGAGATAGGGTGATAAGCCAACATATGTTGTTAAAGATGATTCAGACAGTAGTGGTGTTTTTTTGTTTGTTTTGTTTTTTTTGTTTTTTTTATGCAGAAGCTATAAGAGGGAGGATATATTCTCATTGACAAATTATGATACCTTTATCTGTGGCTGCTCTGTAGCCATACAGAAGAAAGGGGGAGCTTTTATGAGACCAGAAATATGAGTTAACCTTTTTCTGTGTATTTTTCATGAGAAGCTGGAAATTTAGATAATATTTTAGCCAGATACCAATATGTTTAAAAGCAGTGACATTCTCAATGGAAATATGCTACTTAATTTGTAAAGTGATATTGAGAATGTTTTGACAAATCCTGAAGAGGATTGCTTTTGTTTTTGAGGCATTATGTATACATGTATTGTTGATTTGGTGAATAATGCACTCTAACTGCACCTGCTGTTCCTGCTGCAGAGCTGGTGATTAAAGCAGTATAATATATTGCCATTAAAAGTCTTGTCTTGAGTTTTTTGATCTGAGTGTTTGGTAGGCCCTCCAGACATGCCAGACTTCATCTCTAAGTTTTATCTGAGCCTTAAGCTCATAATTTAACTGTTGGCTCCTCATTGGTTTGTACAGTCATTTGATTAAGGGGAGTCAAGTGTATTTATGTACCATACCTCCTTGCAGCTGACCATCAGCTGCCACCAGGTCCACTGCACTTATCATAGCCTTTCCTAGGTTCATTTCAATCTTTATCCAGGTGAGAAGAGGAGGGGATTGAAGATGCTGGTGCAGCCTCAAACTGTTGCAAGGGGGTGTGGCCTAACCTGACATACCCTGTAGCAACCCTGCAGGCTCTACACTGGTTGCCTTTGAGAGGTACATTCTCACTTTCATGCAGGAACCACCTCATGACCAAGTTAACATATGGCTTGTATATACTGCCTTGAGCCTAGGCAGCCCTCCCCACCCCATCAGGATGGGTGAGTCAGCATTAGCCAATTAATCCCATCCTCCCATGTCTGGCCTAACCAGTGTCTGTGCCTCTAGTTGAACACAGGTTGCCTGGTGCACAGTCAAAGCTTTTACCCTCTGTGCTATAAGGCAGGGAGATTTAAGAGTTTTGAAGCTATAACAGAAAACTAGTGAGTAATTCTGCAGACTTCTTAGGATTCAGTGAATTCTTGACAGGAGATGTGTTAAGCTTAGAGAGAGAGAGAGTGAACCTCAGTTTTTGGATGCTGAAATTTGATTTAGATCTGAATGAGGTAATTCTAAGAGGGAGTTTGTCACAGGGGTGTTGAGAGGAAAAACTGTTTGGGCCAGTGATGGCTCTGATATGGAGGAAGGACTGGGCTAGGTGGAAGTAGAAGTCTGGGTTTGTTTGCTGTTGGTAGGTCCAGTAAGGGGTGGTTTCAGGTTTTCAGTTTGAAATAGGTTGAATCATGTTCATTTTATTGACATTTAGGTCTATTATAAAGTCAGAGATTTCATTCTTTACTGGATTAAACATGTTATTTACTGGACTAAACATGCTGATGTCTCCTAGAATTTTGAGCTATTTGAGGGTTGTGTGCTATCTTCCTGAAGGAGGAGGAAGAGGAGAGAGAGATGCTACTGGTACTTGCAGAAGGTTTGTGGAGCAGGGTAATTTTGAGTAGTAAGTTGTAACCATTTCACACGTTCATAGGTATATAGTAATCTAATGGCCTCCAGGTCCTTTATAAGCCAGCTGTGAAACCCAACCGAATTGTATCTTCTTGTAGCATGTGCATCTTGCTTGGAGAGAGATGTTAGCTAGAAGGTTGCTAAAAGTTATTTGGGGGATTGGTATGTTAGGAAATGTTTACTGTCTATGAGATGCATGGGGGGTGTCTATGAATGAATTTATGATTTCCCATCCAATGGTCAAGGTTACATTTCAATAGTTAAACCCTCTGATGAAGTCCAATGCAAGTATGAAAACAGCACAAGTGTTTTGGTAGTTTATTAAAATAATTTTTAGTAAAAATAAAACTTTTGCTTGGCTGTACCCTTTCAGTTTAGAAGACCTTCTGGCTGTTTTTAGTCTGCTTTGGGTTTGTAGACTGTGTGGTTTTAACAGAAGTGTTGACTTGAGTCTATTACATTTCAATAGGGTTAGTCATGGACTCTCTCTAACACTGATGGGGAGCCTTTTCCAGAGCATGGGGATCTTTTGTGACATATATCTCTTTTGCTAGCATGTTCTCTTTATGTTGCAAGCAAATCTGAAATCTCTAAATCTAATGTTTATGCTATTGCTCATTTTGCACATGTGTATAAGCTCCATCAGGGCTGTACATAAGGGTGCTTTATATGCTAAGCGTAGATTGCCTCTCAGCAACCTGTAGGAGACGGTGTATAGAGAGATGCTCTAAGGTGATCTGTATAGGACACTGTGTCAATACAATGGATTCTGTTGGTGATTAACCTCTGTAGAGATTCTATCTGTTACATATGCATAGTCAGGTGCATGTCAGAGAGATGCATTGTATTTAATGATGGGTTTGATAAGGGACGAGTAGAGTGGCATTATAACTTCCTTGGACCTGGATGTCATACTCTTACTTATGAGTGACAGAATGATTGTCTTACCACCTTGACTACATATTGGCGAAAGGCCAGATTAATATCTACATATGTTCCCAGATCGGTGTCTTCGAGTCAACTCTTAGGGTTGTCTTATCAATGGAGTAACTTGCCTGGATGGACATTTTCCCAAAAGGAACTATAATGCACTTCTTTGCATTGAGTTTTTATCTTTGGCTTTAGCGTCAGTCATTTGTCTGCACTGGACCCACTTGCAGAATGTTTTTTCATGTGGAAATTTATGATGGCTCCCAATTTGCATTCACCAGAGAACTTGGTGAGCCAGAAGCCCTTGATATTAACTTGACCTCAGAAAAGTAGATGGCAAATAGGATTGGGCCCAGTAGGGAGCTCAGTGGTACTCCACTGGTAACCTGTCTCCTGACTTCTTGGGTTCTATCCGTGAGCTACGGTATTTGCCTGTTTCAATGAGTTTGTCCACAATACCTGAGTGGGATATTGTGTTGAATGTCTTAGCCAAGTCTAGATAGGTGGTATGTACCATTTCCCTTCATCCATTACCTCGGTTACTTTCTCAAAGAAGTCTCCTGGGTTAAGTAGGAAACAAACGGGGATGAATCCAGTGCCTATAGGTTGGCTTTGTCTTTGGTGATTATTTCCATGTTAATTCATTCTATGCCTTTGCACATTAGACTAGTCAGACTAATGTGTCTGTATTTTCCTGGGTTTGTTGATGGACCAGCCTTGTAAAGGTGGATACCTGTTGCCGTCCTCCATTTGCTAAACGAGTCCACTATCTATAGGTTGGCTTTGTTTTTTGTTGATCATTTCCATGATAATTCATTCCATGGCTTTGCATATTAGACAAGTCAGACTAATGAATCTGTATTTTTCAGGGTTTGTTGATGGTCCAACCTTGTGATGAGGGTAACCATTGCTGTCCTCAATTTCCTTAGTACATAGTCTGTTTTGAGGCTGTAGTTGAAATATGTCTGAAGTGGTCATGATAGGTCATGTTTCAGGCTATTTAGGTGGCAACCAGGGATATTGTCCGGCTCCAATGAGGTGTTTTCAGCCTTAGTGAGTACCACTATGACCTGCTCCCTGCTGATAGTTGTTGGGGGGAAGGGATTTCACAATGTGTGGAAGGAGAGGGGAGTATGGGGTCAAGTTTGAGTTTCCAGCAGATTTGCTATGTCACTCTGCTCCATGAATGTGGTACCTTTTACTACCAGTTCTGCACAGTGTTGCGTTATTACATCTGAAGTTTCTGACACAGCTTTAGAAGACCTTCTGGTTGTTTTTAGTCTGCTGGCTTTAGTCAGTCCTCTTAGTTTCCTGCCTGCATTATTACCAGTTGATAACATTGTTTGTTTCTGATGTGGTATATATGGATGCATGCAGGGGTGTGTGTGTGTGTGTGTGTGTGTGTGTGTGTGTGTGTGTGTGTGTGTGTGTGTGTGTGTGTGTGTGTGTTTGTCTGCCTGCAAACACACACACAGTGTGGGAGGTGTCTGTTTGTCTGCCTGCAAACACACACACAGTGTGGGAGGTGTCTATTTGTGAGACACTACAGTTGAAAACAATGACAGTGGGCCTCTCAACTATGGTTAGGTGTATACAGTTTAATTTAGTTGTAGCATAAGTTTAAGAGATTACTGTTTAAACAAGGGAATGAGGCCTACTTTGAGAAGTATTAAGACGCCTGTGTCTTGAGTGGAATGCCATTGAGATTTTGATTTTGGTGTGCACATTCAAAATACTCCCTTTAAAATAATGCCCATTAACATGAGAAAGACAAAATGCTATTACTAGTACTACCACTAATACAAATACTGGCTGAGATAATAGTAATGAACAGTTGCATGTCATAATAATAATGAACAGTTATATGTGCAACTATTTATCCCCCAGTCCAAGGTTGATTCAGTTTTGGAAATCTGACTGTAATAATGAGACAGTTCTGCATTCACATAGTACCAAATGGACAACTGTTCACTGGGAATGCAGGGACCAAACCTAATGCATCCATATTCTGTCAGTATTATTTATAAATCATGTGCATGAAACTCAATAGTCTGGGTATTTTGGGGTTGTATGTACAAAGTCCCACGGTAGTGGTGCTGCGGTAGCGTTGTCGCCTCACAGCAAGACGTTGTCCCGTTTGATTCTCAGCTAGATCGTCTTCTCTTTGGAGGCACGCGTGAATGGGCATGCCTTCGTTGAAGGTTGTGCATCAGGGCTGGTAACTCGGCACGTAAAAATCCACTACCAAACATTAATGGACCGGAGTTCCGCTGTGGCGACCCCTAACCGGGATAAGCCGAAAGACACAACAACATGTACATGTCTTTAAAAACCTATAGTATATTTAACACCTCTGACATGGTTGCTTGCCACCTATATATTTATAATGTAATTTATTATACAAATGAGGCTGTTCTGCTGGAATTGTTCATTACATTTTAATTACTACCCTAGGAGTGCGTGAAGTATTGGCATTTTTCATTGTATGACAGTTATGTTGCAGGACAGGATTCAGATTCAACTTTTCATTAAGACATACACACCACCTTATTTATCCTTCATTTGCCTTTATTACGTAAATCCATTTTTATATCACTGTAGAATAATTATTCACTCCATAGTTTTATTAACATTCAGATTGCATTGTTTTATCGAAGTGTCTAAAATTGAACATATCCGTGCAAAGAGAAAAAGAGTGAAAAGGAAACAAGGTAAGAATAAGGACAGAATTATAGCTGGTTGCATATCTCCTAGGATTCCTGGAATGTTATTTAACAGAATCACAGTTTGTCCTCTTCTAGTCCCAGTGGCCTTATTGGATCTAACACAACAGATGTTCTGTCACCATAATGTAGCTGGTCACATGACTGTATTTCACTTGACTGAACATATTTTGCAAGCAAGTTAATGAGCCAACTTAGAGCAAACATTGTTGGTCCCCAGTGAATGATTCATTTCACCAGTATTATTTAGCCTTTAATTTAAATTAAAAGCAATTAGCAGTCACAAGATCTAGAAAAGAGAACTTGAATTAAAATACTCTGCCAAACAGGATACTTGACTTTACATCTTTTAACATGGTAGCACCTTGCAATAAAGGTGTTTTCACCTCTCTTTGCTTAGTGCAGTATCTTAATGCACTTTTTTCTGATGTGGAGTATTGATAATATTTATAGTGATAAACTTTTGTCCTTCACCTGCTTCTGGGCACATTTCAATAATATTCAACACATTTTGCAAACCTAAACAAAACACAGTGCTAGAAATTAATTAACTGACAAAACTGGCACAGCCTTGCTTCTTCAATGAAAGTAGAATAGGAGATAATAAAATACAGTCGTCCATGAAGAACTTACACTTTTTGAATGGTGGTTTGGGATCCATAATGTCTAAAACTTCAGACTTTTTGAAGTACGTCTTTGTCAAAGTTTGAACTGCTGTGAAATACACACAAATGACAGAAAGAAACTCATCCATCTTTTTTGAATCAGTAGGTTACCTGTCTTGTTTTTATATCCTAAGGCCTAATAATAATGTTGTATAAAATATGGAGCATCATTACATATAAAACAACACAAAGTTTTAGAAGTAAACCTGCAGCCTAAGCAGGTTATAAATAAATATGCTGGCAGCTGTATCTAAGGATTTAGATTACTTCCATTCAAGTGTCTGTCATTCTTACCCCGTGTACTCACTGCATGGAAAAAGTACAAAAAAAGGAAACCTGGAGGAATATACATATACATAAATATCCCCAACCTCCTGCACAAATGGGAAAAAGGGGCTGTGGATGGATGGATATGAGTAGGAGCAGGCATAGGTTCATAAGTGATTAGAAGGCTAATGGCACAAGAGCCTTTACAAGCCTAGCAATAATACCCAGGATATGACAGTATTATATCTTAATTCCCCAGATATAGGATGGGGTAGTATTAGGTTAGTGGCCCTTTGGGTTTTCAACATACTTCTCAACATCATTGAAATCTGGACAATGCCTAAAATAATGGGGGGGGGGGGCAATGGCCCCAAAATACAGACAGATTCTAAAAAGTTGCTAGAATAACAGGTTTTATGTTAACATGCTTTTTCTGAAGAATATTAAAGTTTGAAACTCAAATGTACATTATGCTAGAAGTCTAAACCTCAAAATGCACTCACTCGAGGCACTCATTAAAATGGAGAACTTCGACATCTGTGCAGTGACAGAGACTTGGTTCAAAGCTCAAAAGAGCACTCCTGCATTACCAGGCTATAATTCATACCACACCTTTCAGCCACCTAACCCAAACCGAAGCATTAAAGCCGGAGGCGTGTCCATATTCATTAAGGATATCCACACCTCCAGGCTAGTTGCACATCATAAAGCATCCGAGATTATCCAAGTTCAACTAACTCTGGGCAAGACCGCAATCCAAATTGTAGCTTGCTACAGACACCCCGACCATGACCCAGGATTCCCATTCTTCATTCCTTAATACACTGGAAAATATTAGGGTACAACCCAACACCCTAATAATGGGAGATTTCAACTACCCCACCATTAACTGGAAAAACTACTTGTACCGACTCTTTTGCTCAACGTTTTCTGGAATTTATAAATTCCAACGCCTTGGATCAACTTATTCACAGCCCCACCAGGGGCAGCAATATCCCAGACCTGGTCATTACCAACATGGGCAACTGGTGTTCCACACCAGAGGTCAATTCCTCGTTATTCAGATCCGACCACAAGCTAATCAACCTAGACATCCACATCCCGCCCCCACTCCCTATTAGGGAAACCATCGTAAAAAACTTCTCCAAAACCAACTTCACACTTCTTAAGACAGAAGTGCCAAACTTCATGAAACCCATGCAGACGGACAATAGAGGTACGACTGCTGAATCCTACACAAATGCACTTTATAAGCACTTACACGAGTGCATGGATCATGTTATCCCTAACAGAACCAAGATGCTATCCTCCAAAAAATGGAAACCAGTATGGTGGTACTCTGCCATAAACAAACTCTACAATAGCTACAATGCTGAATTACTTCTAGCACTATTTCAAGTTAACAAATACAAGCACATATGTATAGCCTCCCTCTACATCACCCCTGGAGACAATATTACTACACTCAAAAGCATCCTCTTCTGGCTCTCCACCAACATTAGCAATGAAAAAATAATCTTGGGTGACACAAATATCAATTGGTCCTCCATTCAGTCTCCCACTAACCCACTTAATATCAACCTTTATAACTTTTCACAGCTTATTAACTCCATTACCCACCCCTCAAAACCCCTTTCCAATGGTAGCATTCTAGACTGGATTTTAGTCTCTCACTCTCATTATTTCTCTGATAGTGGTATACTTCCAGACCCCCTTAGTGATCACCTTCCCACCTTCACATATCGACTCCCTACACCTTTACAGAGAACACATAATTATATCACTATCTGCAACCAAAAAAACTTTAACCCAATAGCTTTCACTGACTCCCTAAAAGGAGTTAACTGGAACACTCTTAAAAAATCTACCTCTAGATAATGCTGTGGCCCACTTCAACTCAACCTTCTTAAACCTTCTAGACAACCATGTTCCTTTAAGATCTAAAAGAATAAAACTAAAAACCACCCCCTGGCTAACCAAAAACACACTAATAGCCATGCGACACAGAGCTAAAGTCTGGGCACTCTACCAGAAAAATAGGTCTCCCCTTATCTATAATGAATACAAAATGCTTAGAAACAAAGTAAAAAAGCTTATTATCACTGATCAACAAAATTACTTCTCCATACTTCAAATTAAAAATAAAACAAACCCTCAGAAATTCTGGAAAGGAATCTCCATACTTATCAATCCTGGCAAAACAGTCAACCCGAGCCCAGACCCCAATGCTCCTAATATAGACTTGGCTACACAATTTAACTCTTTTTTCATTAATTCTATTTCCAAACTAACCTCTTCATTCTCTAACATCACCACACCCTCCACTTCACCCCCATCCTCCTCTAAAACTCTTCCCTCCACCCCCACTACCACTCTCATTTCCTCTCCATTATCACCACCCTCTAATACCCTCTCTCCCCCTTTCCTCACCTTTCTCACTAAAACCTATACCCACATCTACCATAAAAAACTCCTCCAGAAACTGAAACCATGCTCTAATGCCCCAGACAATATTCCTTCATACTTTCTTAGCATAGCTGCAGAAGCCATTGCCTATCCCATTAGTATTCTAATCAACCGCTCTATCCAAGAAAGCATAGTACCCCAAATTTGGAAAAAGGCTTTTATCATACCTTTACATAAAGGTGGCAATAATAACAGTACTACAAACTTCTGTCCCATCGCTATCCTGTCTCCCATCTCTAAACCCCTAGAAAAGTGTATCCATCTACAACTCCTACCTTATCTCTTGGACAATCACCTGCTAACTCCATCTCAGCATGGTTTCAGACCCAGTCATAGCACTATGACAACCCTCCTCTCCTTTTTAGAAACTATAAATAAAGCCCGGGACTCTGGTCATATTGTTTCTACCCTCCTACTCGACCTCTCAAAGGCCTTTGACACTATCTCTCACAAACTACTTCTAACTAAACTCTCTCAGCTTAACTTATCTCCTTCCTCGCTGAACTGGTTCTCTAGTTACTTATCTAATGGATATCAAGCAGTAAAATGGAAAAAGTCCACCTCCTCATTCCTTAATACCCCAACTGGAGTTCCCCAAGGTTCCATACTGGGTCCTCTCTTATTTAATATATTCATAAATGACTTCCGCAGTTCTATCCCTTTCTCTAATATCATCCAATATGCAGATGATTCATCTATTATCTGTTCTGCCACATCCATCCCAATACTCCAAAAGCTCACACAAGATGCATTCGCAATCACCGAACAATAGATAAAAGAAAACCACCTAGCACTTAATGCCTTTAAAACCAAATTAATGGTATTTACTCACTCTAAACTCATCTCTAGCAATACAAACGCTTTTTCAATCACTAGCCATACTTGGGGTTCAAATTGATAGTCAGCTTAAATTCAACTCCCACATTCAACTAAATATAAAAAAAAACTCATCAAAAACTAGGCATGCTCTACCGACAAAATTGTTACCTTACACCCTCCACTAAAATCACTCTCTCCACCTCATTCCTTATCCCCTCTCTTCTCTATGGACCCCCACTCCTAACTAACCTACAATCTTCCCATAAAACACAACTTTCCTCTTGCTACAACAAAATCGCCAAGTTCGCTACCAGCCATAAGGCATCTACCCACCACTGTTCTTCTCTCCACAAACTAAAATGGCTAGAACTATCCAACCAACTCCTCTATTCTCTACTTACCCTTGCACACAAGCTCATTTTCAAACCCTTCCTCTGTCCATCCCTTTCCTCTGCCTTTAAAGTGCACCTTCCCAACAGAGTACTCAGATCCAATAACCAAAACCTAATAGAATTATACAAACCAACTCGTCCCCCAGGTAAAAATCTCCTATCCTATGGTCTAGCACATCTCTAGAACTCCCTTCTTCCATCCATCCGTACCACTTTCAACCACTTTATATTCTAAAAATCTCTTCACTCTCATCTACTATCCCAGTGGGAATGCTCCTGCACCCTCCCTATCCCAGTGGGAATGCTCCTGCACCCTCCCTATCGCAGTGGGAATGCTCCTGCACCCATCCATCATAATCTACACTGGTTTTCTTTCTTTCCCCCTCATTTCTGGGAACTTCCTTGTTTCTGCCTCTCCTAACCCGCACATTCTCCCTTGTACTTACTAAGCTAATTATAACAAATGTATTATTTTGTTTCCTATTCACTAGCTTCCTAATATATAATGGCTTCTCAGTTTTTGTATTGAAATGTTTCTTTTTCTAGTCTGTATCATCTGTAATGTTCGTCACCAGTATGTACTACCTGAAATGTTATGCTCTAAACTGTATAATTTGTAAATATTGTAATCTGATCTAAAACCTATTGTAACCTTGTTTCTGGAGCTTCATCTCCAGGAGTATCATCTGTAATGTTCGTCACCAGTATGTACTACCTGAAATGTTATGCTCTAAACTGTATAATTTGTAAATATTGTGATCTGATCTAAAACCTATTGTAACCTTGATTCTGGAGCTTTTCTCCCCAGGACTCCATTGAAAAACGGGTTCATCTTGGCCCAGTGGACTATCCTGGTAAACCAACTGCAAATAAATAAAATACAATAGAAGAAAGAAACTGTTACAAAAAAGAGTAAAATCCCATGACTGGAGGAACTCCCTGGTCAGCCTCAATAAGAAGCTGAAATCCCTCATAAAATCCTCCAAAGCTATTTATGAAAACAAAATTACCACCGACTCTAAAGACAACCACAAAGTATTCTATAGCTATGTCAAGAATCCCAATGGCAACACTCAGATCTGCTCTGAGTTACAACACAATGGCACTAACTATACAGAACCAACTGATATTGCCAACATCCTGGCAGATAGGTTTAGTGCTAACTTTGCCCCTTCTCACCCCCTAGAGGGCCCATCTCTATACTGGAAGAATGCAAAGTTCCTGTAATCACAGCTGCACAGGTAAAAAACGCACTCTCCAAAGCCAAGAACACAGCATCCATGGGACCTGACAATATCCCAAGCTGCGTTCTATATGGACTACAGAACGAACTGGCACCCCATCTCAAGTACCATGTTCAATCATAGCCTCACCTCAGGCTGTTTGCCCACTGAATGGTGCACTGCGACGGTTATACTACTCCACAAAGGAGGAGCCACGGTAGACCCCGGGAACTACCGCCCCATTAGCCTGATGAGCCTGGTCTGCAAGGCCATGGAACATATCACCATAGAACTCATAAACAAAGACATTGGTAATCTCCAAACTCTGGACCCCACACAGTTCGGGTTTGTAAAAGGCAGATCATGTCTCTTAAACCTGATAGACTTCTTTGAAGCAGTTACAAAGCCATAGATGAGGGTAAGGTGGTTCACACAGCCTATCTAGATCTCACCAAGGCTTTTGACACCATCCCCCACTCTGGAATTATAGATAAACTCACTAAACCAGATATAAATCCTTATGTCACAAGATGTGTTGCCAACTGGCTCATGGACAGAACCCACACTGTGAAAGTAGCAGACTCCAAATCTAACTTCAGACCAGTGACAAGTGGAGTACCACAGATTTCAGTCCTGGGTCCTCTCCTGTTTGGTATCTACTTCTCTGAAGTACAGGCTAACACAGATGTTCTTTGCCTAACAAAGTTTGCAGATGACTGCAAACTAGGAGCCATAATCGAAACTTCTAACGACATGGACATCCAACAAAAGGGCCTCGCTGAGACAGATGCCTGGTGTCAAAGCCATGGCCTGAAGCTCAATGCCAAAAAGTGCATTGTCATCCCCTTTGGTAAAAGCTCTGTACCCATGAACTACCACATAGGTGGTAGTCTACTTAACACCGAAAGTGTGATAAGAGACCTTGGGACACAGGTGGACAGTACTCTCTCGTTTGATAATCACATCGCCACAGTGGTCAGAAAATCCTTCTACATGACGCACCTCATCACAAAAGGTTTCTCATCCAGAAAAAAAGAGGTCATTGTTCCTCTCTACTCATCACTCAGACCTATTATAGAGTACAACACCCTTTTTGGTATGTACCTCACAAGACATCTACAAAAACTGGATAGTCCACAGAAATACCTCACAAAGAGGATTACTGGCCTCAAACAGATGCCCTATGCAGACCATCTCAAAAAAATCCAGCTTTACTTTGTCACATATCACCTACTCAGAGGCAATCTGTGCCTAACATACAAAGCTATGTCAAACCCAGAGCTGTTGGACATGCTCCGCTTAAAGAAATACCAATCCCTCTGACCTACACTCCGTAGGGACCTAAACCTTGTCACCACCATAAACAGAACATGCTGGAGGGATAGATTCCTGTCCCAGAGACTTCCCATACTCTGGAACAGATTATCTATCTATGTCAAACAGAGCTCCTCATTAGCACTCTTTAAGAAAAATCTTGATGATTGGATGGGAAATAGGAAATTCACTCCATGGATCACTTCTGTGGCTGTGCTCAATAGGGGCACAGGAAAATAATTTTCTTGGGTGGTGAAAGCCAGGGTACCTTTTTGGCTAGGCTTAAATAGGCCCTAGGGCCAGTAGCCTAGTACCTACCTACCTACATATTGGTTAATAACTTAAATTCTCAGTTATTTGCCAGAATCCACAAATTTTATGAGGACCACACCAAATATACGAGACAAAAATCTGGACATTCTGTGAAAATTTGGACAATTCAGAGGGACAGTTTTGGAGCTGTGAGTCATTTTATGGACTGCCTCTGTCCAGAAGGGACATAGGCAGTACCCCAGGAGTGAATTTACAGTTCTCCGTCCATTTATCCAAATTTGTTTTGAAGACAGTGAAGAACAGGCTTTGTTTTACAAAGATGGGAAGTTTATTTCATAGACAATGTAGCCTTTGTGATACAGATTTGCCTCTCCAGTGAGTTCTGTTAGTTGCACATGAGGTTCACTTCCATAGAACATATAACCTTTGTATAATTTTGATTGTTTATATGTAATATTTACATCAGGACTAGATCAGAGAATGCTTTTTAGGCCAGGCAGGCATAAGTCACCTCTCAATAAACAATATGAGACAGAGTAAAGGGATAAGACATTTAGTTGGTCTGCATAAGACGTGTCTTATGCTATGTATTTTTTTTTAAGTGAGAAACTTCTGGGGCCATCCATTTGGTATAAATACCTGGTCAGGTACATGCAGATGGAAGAAATGATACTTGATTATGGGCCTGATGAAGGCTTAGTGCAATCGACTATGACTTCCTTTGATCTTGATGTCATGTATTTACTTATAAGTTGAGCCAGTCATTTTTTAGGCCTGTTTGTTGGATGTCAACATAATTTGGGGATCCACTGATTGCTCCCAGCTTACAGTCATTGGTAGACTTGGTGAGCCAGAGACCCCCAACGTTAGCCTTCACTTCAGAGAAGTATATACCAAGCAGGAGGGGTCTAACAACTGAGTCTTGTGGGACACCGCTAGTAGTAGTTTTCTTATTGGAGGTGGATCCACTTATCCAGACAACATGTGTCCTGTCAGTGAACTGTCCATCTGATGATGTAGGTGTTTATGCCTAACTCAGTAAGTTTGTATATGATCCCTGGGTGGGGGATTGTGTCAAAAACGTTGGCCAGGTCTAGATAAGTGATGAACATCATTTTATCCTCATCTATGGCCCTGGTGAATTTCTCAAAGAAGTTCACCACATTTAGCAGGAAAGACCTCTTTGACAAAGCCAAATAGGGTCTGGTCCAGTGTTTGAAGAGTTCTTATATCATTACTGATCATGTCCATGATAATTCTCTCCATGGCCTTAAAGATAAGACTGGTCATGCTTATTGGTCTGTAGTTCCCTGGGTAAGTTGATAAGGCCCCTTGTGCAGAAGGAAGACTGTTGCAGTCCTCCATTAATCTGAAACAAACCCTGTCCAGAGGCTGTGGTTAAAGTGGGTTTCTAGTGGCCCTGATAGACTCTGTTTTAAGCTATTTAAGAAGCATCCTGGAATGTTGTCAGGACCCATGGATGTTGTATTTTTGTGAGCACAGCAGAGACTTGTTCCGTCATAATGACCGGTAGGGGGAATGGCTGTGGCTATTTCTTTGGGTGTGGTAGGAAGTGATAGTGGGGTTTGAACAGAACTTGTCAGTCAACAGGTTTGCTATAGTTTCAGGCTGTGGGTGTAAGTGTTGCCATTCATGATTAACTCGACACATTGCTGAGCATTTCCCCTGAGGTTACTAACATAATTTAAAAAAGCTTTATGGTTATCTTTCACCTGGGAGGAGGCTATCTTTGCCTCATAGTTCACTTTGGCAGATTTGACCAGCTCTCTAATGTGTTTGTTTAGACAGGTGAGTGTCTTTTTGCACTGTTTTGTCTGTTCCTTCTTGGCTTTGGAGGTGATTTTTTTTCCTTTTGTTGAGTAGCCCATTTATGCTAGGGGTACACCAGGGTGGTTTATTTTTGCCAGTAATCATAGGTTTGACTTGAACATGTGATACCTACTCTATGCTGCTATGAATTTGGTTGTGCAATGCTTTTGTGTACAGCTCAGAGTAGGCCTCAGTGTCATCCGGGTCTAGAGGGGCTTAGAAGTTTAATAAGCTGTCACTTAGTTTGAGGTAATTGGCCTTAGCAAAGTTCTTAACAGGTCTAAAGTTTGATGGGGATTCTAAGTTAATTGTAATACTAAAGGAAATCACTTTTGGGTCAGATTTTACCAGGGAAGAGTTAATGTATGGGGAGGGATCAGCATTCCTCTATATTCATGAGTCCTAGGTCCAGGACATATGTACCTCTAGTTTGTGAGTTAATTAGTTGCTCCAGGGTGTTTGCATTGTCAGAGTCCATAAACCCCTGAGAAATAGTACATTTCAGATATGGGAAGAGGGGCCACATGGCAAAAAACAATATTTTAATTACAGATGATGTACTTAACAAAAGTATAGCTTGGAGAAATTGTAAATGTACTTATGAAGAACGTGACTTCTAACATGTTAATAATGAAAATAGTCTAATGTAGAGTGAAAAATTAACTGCTAAAACAATAGCATTCATTTATTTTGTCTGTGCCACTATTAAGTTAACCAAATGCACAATAATGGCAAATGTTAAAGAATTGAGGGGGCTTTTAGATTTTGTAAGCATGGTCACATGCAGTATGGAACTGTATGCTTATAAGCATAAGACAGATGATGAGAGATGTGTTCTTGGAGATCAGAAAGACTATCCTATAGCATATGTAGAAATTCAAATGCCTTTTGGTAAGAAAATACATCCTGTAACTTTTATTCACAATTTAACAGATCCCATCATAATCAGGCAAGACGTCCCATAGCTTAAGGCACTGTAGAAATTATGAGGTGCACAGTAGTCTGACTATACTTCTAATAAAATGCGAGATTGTAACAACAGACTGACAGACTATTAAAAATACATAGTACTGATAAAGAAAAAGAGAGATGTTTAGTAACTTCAAAAAGATCTATAATCTGGTTTGAACTGAAAGGGATAGATAAACCTGTGTGTTATCAGAAACCTGCAGTTGTTAGGTTACTAGAAGAAGTGAGTGCAGATACCAAAATGGAATAATCCACAGTATAAGATATGGAGTCTTTCCAGAAGTTCGAGCCATTAAAGGAATGAATGATGTTTATGTACTGACAGAAAGGGAGAAGCCCATATAAATAATCTCATTTAGTGGAGAAAAAGAATCTGAACATAGTCTTGGCTTTCCTTCTGTAAGGATAAAGCTGGGGGCTAGCCAGAAAAAAAAGTTTGTCTACAGTAGGTACTTAGAGAAACAAAAGTTAATTAAGTAAAAATAAATGAATTTCCAAAATCAAAACCACAACCAGAAGATAATCATTGGTCTGTTATAGAGGAAGAAATGGGAAGAAACAACTAAGCCTTTATTCGTAGATGAAGAGGATGTGCTTTCCTCTTCATTTCAGGGTATGTTAAAAATATTCCCTGGAAGATTTACAGATATGTAATTACTATTTTAAGAAGGAAAACTGAATTGAGTAGGTTCAGACATGTAACCAAAGTCTAAGGAGAGAGAGATCAACAGGTTGGCTCAGTCTTGTAGACATATTTTGAATTAAGAATGACTTGGTATACAACATATGCAAACAAGAATACAAAATATTACACCAAAAACCTTTTAGAAACCTTTTGATAAAACTGGACCACATCAATATTTTGGAAGAATACACAGAGTTGTACAAGACCAATGCTGGAATTTTTGCCTGGTCTTATTCCTTTGCTACAATGAGATACTTTGGGAACTTCTGTTCAGCCTTTCTGGAATATAAAAAGACTTCACAGCATCCTTGGCTCATATCTTGCTTATACATATGACTATTACTGATCTACTATTCAAGAGGATAGCAATGGGTCTTGTAGACCCTCTGGTAAAGCCTAGCAATACCTTTTGATACAGCATAGTAATTACTAACTATATTAACAAGTTTTCTGAATGAGTACGCCTACATAAAGCCAGTGCTAACTCAGCCAAAGAGCCACTGTTACTTGTCTCCAGAGTAAAGTTACGCAAAGAAATACTCATGGACCAAAGAACTTTATGTATATCCAAGGTTATGCACCCACTTTACCAGTGGTTTAAGTAGCTCAGTACTTCAAAGTACCAACCTCAAATGTATTGAACAGCAGAGCGCTTTAATTAATTTGCTGAAGTCTATGCTAAGGAAGGCCACAGAACAAGATGGTAAGACCTGGGGTCACTTACTTCCCTAGCTTCTGTTGGATGTAAGACAAGTACCTTAAGCTTAAGCAGTAATTAATTCATTTTATATAGGAGAAATTATCAAGGCATGCTAGACATAGAGAAAGTGAAAATTCCATTAAAAACTATGATGACACACTTCCAAACCTGCTGTATCGGTAAAAAGATTATTATGTAATAGTTAAAGGTCATATGCAAAGGTCACAAAAATGCAACACAGCACATATAACAAGAATACAAGACACTGGGAGTTTAAAATGGGAGGCACAGTTATAGTGTTAGTTACCAATGGAATTCCTAGCAAGAGGGGAAGGATTTTTTGATGTCATAAAAAAATAAAATTCATTACAAAATAAGACAAAGTAGAAAGAAAAAAAATCCTGGAGATAATATATCACAAAGATGTTTTAAAACAATGGAAAAAGAAGTTGAAACTTCTGTAGTCAAGCTAGTATCTGACATAAACACCATAGCATGGTATCAGGGAATTCTATTCCAGATGCTGAGATAGATAAAACATTATTTAAGGCCAGAAGTAAGAGTTTCTGCTGAGAAATAATTTTCCTGTACTAATTGGTAGAGCAAATTGAGTACATTATTTTGAGACTGCTCCAAGGGAAAATATATTTATTAAACTGTTTAGAGTAGCAGAGTCCTAAAGAAAACAAGTGAAAAAAATACCCAAGTTAGTAGTTAATAAGAAGTTACAAAGTGAATTTAACAGTGCAAGTGCATTGGACCCTAAGCTGGATTGCTCCTTAAGATGTGGTAATGATTTTAAGAAGTTGAATGAGATTTACAAATTGAACTATAATCCAATGCCAAGAGTGAAAAAGCTAATAAAGCCACTATGCCAAGCAAGGTCATTTAGCTCTTTATAATTTTGTTATGATTTGCACATTTGACACCTACCCACTACCCGGAGTGGATAAATTCATGGGGATGCTAGACGAAGCAAGTTTTGACCACCCTAAATTTAAGCAACGAGTACTTGCATATTCCTCTGACCAGTGACTCTGAATTTTGATAAGTAGTGTGAAGCTGTTAAAATGCTTGTATGCATTGTGCATTTGTATAAACTGGCATTGCCCTTTTAATACAGAATGAATGGTGAAGCCCTTTTAAGAAATAGTCTATTCCATAATGTAGTGCAGTTTCTGAACTGTAATAAGGTGTGCACAAGTCAAGATGCTGAAGTGTTAGCATTGTGTATTTTGACCTCCAGTGCTTTTTCCAGTAAAAGTTACCTGTTTGCTAAAATGAACACTGACACTTAACATTACTGTCCTAGTGTAGCAGCTTCTGACGTTGCTTTAGAATCATGATTTTCTCAATGACTGAAAACAGAAAAATGCTCTCTTGAATTATAAAACCGCAACATACCACCTCTGTGATCTAAAAATGTACAGAGTTGAATTATTTAACTGAAAAAAAAAACATTTGTTTTATTTTGTAATGTCTGTATTAATCAAATTTAAACTGATTAGGCAAAAGTATTGAATTTCTTCTGCTATGATGAAGATTAACTCATTGGAGCCATTTAACTTCATATATCCCTTCGACTATCCTGTTTGGAGGCAGCGATTCACATAATTTCATGTGACAAAATTTAATAATCAGAAAAAAAAATTGAAGTAAACATACCTTTGTATACCATGGGATGACAGGGCGAAGCCATTTACAGCTCTTTATTTAATGAGGGTCAGAGTGTAATTAGCAAACTCAATGAACACACTGTGCCTAAAGGAATATAATAGATGAGACAGCATGTCTTCACAGATGTTTACAGGCAAAAGGTGAATGTATTGAAGCATTTGTAAGACAAATAAATGAACTGGCATCAAAAAAATGTGGCTTTAATGGTACTTCCTTTCCTCCTTTGTGTGTTTCTTTTTTTCTTTATGTTTATTTACTGGGGTAGTGTACTGATAATACCGACCTGATTTGTGTTCAGCCTGAGTGTAATACAAAATATTTCTCAAACAAAAAAGCCTGAAATGTAAGGATTAAACAAGTAGTTAAGATTAGTTTCATAGAGAAACCGTATGAATACACTGTAGTAAATAAGCAGAATGTAATATACAGTATTTACATTAGTTTCTAAAAGGGCCAATTTTCAGTGATTTTGTGCATAGCTTTCAACCTCTTGGTACAAAAAATCTGGATAAAGCCAAAAATAATGTGAGGACAAAGCGCCAGGAATAGGGACAAATTTTAAATAACGTGCTTATAAATGTAGAAAGTTGCTAAAATAAAAGGTCTTATTTACCATGCACTTTCCAAAGTATACAAAGTCTGAAACTCAAACGACTATCATTAATTAGTGAATTCAAACCAAAGTGACTTGCCACAGAAATCCAGAAAATCACAAATTTAACGAGGAACAGATCAAAAATATAAGGCAAAAATCGGGACATTCTGTGAAAATCTGTACAGTTGAGAGGTGTGATTCTGTGATAGGAGAAGAAAAGTGGAAAGGAGAGAGTTATAGCATCTTAGGTGATATATCCTGTGTTGAAGCAGAAGCATTTGTTGTGAATGAAAAAGTGCTATTTGAGTTGCACTGTGAATTTGGAGTAAGTGTTCATTTCCTTTAGGTTGATGGGGAGAGGCTGAGAAATAGTAGGTGCCTGACAGGAGACTGTGCTGTGGTATTTGGCTCTAGGGGTAGCACTAAAGATAATCAAATAAAGGAAAGAACTGTAATTGGGTTATCTGATGTAGAAATGTCTCTAATCTTATGGCTTGAATTTAATCTTTTTCAGAAGCAATGAGATAAATTAGTAAAAAGACAAAATGCATGCTTAAACATGGCAAATAATGCATGAGACAGAAAATGAAAAGTTAATGGTAAGTTTTATAAAAGGCTAAATCCAGCCCAAGAAGAAACCTGACTAATGCAGAAGGTGTGTTAATTACCATAGTGAGTCAGCGCAGGCCGCTGCATGTGTGACAGGAGGAGACTGGCCACCTGACTGTCATTTGTAAAAAAAAAAAAAAAGCAGACTAAAGAGGCTGCCTCTTAAAAAACTAAAAAACAATATGCAGAAAGCATTGTTCTTGGTTTCAGTTAATGCTATGGCTAATGTAGCAGCACATTAGTAGGTTAAAATTCATACATGGAACTCAAGAGACTTAAGATAGGTACAAGTGGCAGTGTTATGTGATATATGGCACACATGCAAGTTTCTCAAGGTGTCCACAGAAACAAGAAGCATACATTGAAAGTTGTAGCCATGCAAGCAGACCATGGTACACTGACAGAAATTGAATGCCTTTTTGGAAGAATAATGTCCCCACAAATTATCACATTGTTAATAAGGCACTAAGCATGCAGTCACTCTTCAGGGACTTGGACACCCAGGTTGATAGCAAACTGACTTTTGACCAGCATATTGCCTCCATTGTTTAGAATGCTTTCTACATGGCCCACCTCACTAGTAAGGGTATCTCATCCAGGGACATGGTGGTCATAACATTCCTGTATTCTTCCCTTATAAGACCCATTAGTGAGTACAATGCCCCTTTCGGCATGTATCTTACAAAGCACATGCAGCAGCTGGAGATACCACAGAGGTTCCCCACCCAGAGAATCCAGGGCCTCAAACCTCTACTCTACACAGATAGGCTAAAAGCCCTGTCCCTCTACTCAGTCTCTTGCAGACGCCTCAGCGGTGACCTCTGTCTGGCATACAAAGCCATCTCAGACCCCAGCCTGAAGAGACTGCTGCATGTCCACATGACAAGCGCCACTTGAGTAACCCACACGTGACCTCAACCTGGTCTGTGACATCAATAGAACTTGTTGTCAGGACAAATTTGTGTCACAGAGACTCCCCCTTTTGTGGAATAGACTCCCTCTCCACATAAAGCAGAGTACTTCATTAAACCTTTTTAAGCACAACCTGGATAACTGGATGGGGAACTGAAAATACACTCCTGGGGATACCAACTGTGTCCTTGCTTGACAGTGTCATAGGGTGCTGACTTGTTGGAACATGGGCTAAATTCTTTGCTAGGCTTTTAAAAGCCTCAGGGCCAATAGCCTAGTAACTTCCTATGATCCTGTATGATTGATTTGAGACCAGCCATAAGCAGGATTCATACTGGAGCAAGTTTGCACGTGAACTTTCCAGAATACTTTCTGTAATGTTCTTTAACACACACACACACACACACACACACACACACACACACACACACACACACACACACACACACACACACACACACAAAGATAAAATAAAAAGAGCAGACATCATGGTTGTGAAGTAATCACTGAATTTATGGAGAACATTTGTATACAATCAGTATACTGTACCTCTTCAGAATAAATATCCAGTCCAAAAGAAACACTATATATTCCTCATTCTATCTTCTAACGCATATAATGAGTAAATAATTAAAATTAATAAACATTTCATGTAATGCTTGTTTTATTTTAAGATACAGTATAAAAAGCTTCCAAGAAACTTTTAAAAAGAATTTAAGCATCAATTATCTAGGTGGTCTGAATTTTCCTTTTCTTCTAGTAATGCATTAACTCTTTCATGCCTATAGTGTCACTTCTGCTTTGGTCTAATTATGCCTACAGTGCAACCTCCATAGTAGGAACCATATCCCAACACCTACAGCTGCTATGCATGCTCATTTAAAAAAAAAAATCAATATCTTCCTTTGGTTAACATTTAATTATGCACAATCATGATGGCTATGTTCAATGACTGTGCATCTTGAAATGCAAGTAAAAAAATCGACAGCTACCATTTAAAAAGAAAAAGGAAAACCATCAGTATTGTATACCTTTACAATCCAGTATCTGCATACACACTGCATGGAGTGGCATGCACTATTTTTAAATCCATTTTCTCCTTTACCTAACGTGATATCAAATGGAGCCTGCAATAACATTGCTTTATTTTGAGAGTTACTCTCCGCTCAATATCTTCTGACAATAGCTTCTGTCTATTTCATCTGAACCACACAGATGCTTGATACCATCAGCTGACTGGCCAGTTATAAAACAAGGCATCTGTGCCATTCCAGATAGAACCATATGGGAATACTTTGCCATCTTGAGTTCTTGCATGATAGGTTATATTTTTATTGGAATACAGTGGGTCTCCTGAATTTGTATTTATTTATTGACATTTGTTAACCGGGTTAATCCAACTGAACCAGGGGCCCATTTTCAGTGGAGACCCGAGGAGAAAAACTCCAGACGTATTACATATTTTTACAATAAAAATCAAATCAAAAATAAAAATAAGGGTAAAAAATTAAAACCACCATGAAACATAGTAAAAAAATCAACAGTTAGAGAATATCTGTACATAGACTAGGTTAAGTAATAATTGAGAAGTCTAGAGAATATCACACATGATGAAGTATATACAAATAGATAAACCATTCAATCTAGTCATTTTTTTTTAAATAAAGATATATATGAATATATATGCTATGGAAGTGAGGGGAGAGGGAGGTATAAAGGTATATGAGGCAAGTACAAGGAAGTAAAGAGTAGAATATGGAAAAGGGGTTAAAGTTAAGAGAAAATGCTAGATCAAGTGAGGGTTAGACAAGAGCAGGACCATGTACTCTGAAGAAAAATTTTAAGTTCTTTTTTGAACAGGTGTTTTTGATGAATGTTTCTTATGTTTTGAGGGAGTGGGTTCCATGTATGTGAAAAAGAGTATTTGTAGCGGGACATTACTATATTTTTATTGGGTTTATATACTTCAAGGAGGTGTTTGCTGGAAGTACGACGGTGACGATGGGGTTTGTAGTAGGAGACTAGGTTGGAGCTGGAAGGGCAGGAAGAGGAGTCCTTCAGGATAGAGTGTGTAATGTGAAGTTGGGGTAGAAGTAGTTTAGAGAATTCTGGCCATTGGAGTGATTTAAGGGTGAGACACTGGTGAGATTTATAGGGGAGATTAGAGGCAAACCTGGCTATTTTGTGATGTATGCTCTGGTTTAGTGATAAGTGAAGTATGAACATTAGTAGACAGGGGCAGCATAGATAAGACAGGGTAGAAGAAGGGACTGAGTGAGGGAAGGTCTGGAAGAGGGTGACAGAGATCTCTGATTGCAATAGAGAAGTCTGAGTTTCTGGTGGGTCTTTTTTATACATTGTTGGATATGAGTATTAGAATTTTAGGTCATCAATAATTACACCAAATAGTTTGGTGTGGTGTTCAGGCTTGATGATGGTGTTATTAAGAGAGGTGAGAGAGGATGTGTACTGAGCGAGTGTTTTAGGGAAGAAGAGAGGTTTAGTTTTTTTTTTTTGGATTTAGTATTAATTGGTTATCAGAGAGGCAGGTTTCAACAGAGGTGAAGGTTTGTTGAGTGAGAGATAGGAGTTCAGGGATATTTTGGGCAGAGGTGATAAGGGTGGAGTCATCGTCATATTGTAGAAGTGTAGAGAGGTTAGTAGCAGAGTGAAGTTTGTTAGTGAATATGTTGAACAGAAGGGGGCTTAGAATCAATCCTTCTGGAACTCCAGTATTTAAAGGGAGCAATGGAGAGAGGATGGTTTACCAGCGGATATACTGCTACCTGAAAGAGAGGTAGCTAGAGAACCAGTTGATGGAGGAGGAAGAGAGATGTAGATCAGAAAGTTTAGTAAGGAGTTTAGAGTGAATATTTTATATTTATTTTTTTTTTTGTCTCGCAGTTTGTGTTTGTTACTCATAAGATGCTGTTTTCTACTGAATATGTTGGAAAGATGACACTCACCAAATAATGCAGATATCTGAGTTTCAAACTTAGAGGGCTTCCAGCTACACTGAATATCATGGATTTTCTTGGCTCACAGTTTGGGTTTGTTACAGATAAGATGCGGCTCCATTGTTGAAGTTTGCACCCGCCAAATAATACAGATATCTGAGTTTCAAGCTTTGTATTATTTTAGGAAAGGCAATGCAAAATCATTTCTCTTTCATTGTGGAATCTCTGCTTTATTGCGGATTTTTGAAGTAAGAAGCTGAGAGAAGTATGGCTGCGGAATATACTTCTGAAATGACTTTGATCTTGTCTCAGTTTTTGTTCCGCTACTTTCTAAATTGTCTGTGGATGGATGATGGTTGGTGGTTGGGTAGGTGAATGGGTGTGTGTGTGTATGTTTGTGTAAGGATGTGTGTTTGTATGTAGATGGATGGATTGATGGATATGTGTTTGTAAATGGTGGCTGGATGTTTGTGGATTAATGGATGTGTGTTTGTGGATGATGGTGTGTGTGTGTGTGTGTGGATGTCTATATATGTGGATGCATGGGTGTACTTGTGTATGGATGGATGTGTATTTAAGAATGGATAGATTGATGGATGTGCATTTGTGGATGGATTAATATTTGTGATTTAATGGATATGTGTGTATGTGGGTGGAGGGTTGGATGGGGGTGTGTGTGTCGATGTCTGTACATGTGTGTGTATGGATGGATAGATGTTTGCCTGTGTGTGTGTGCGTGTGCATGCATGCATATGGCTGAATGGGAGAGTGGGTGTGCATGCATATGAATGGATGGTGTATGCGCATATGCATATGGATATTTGTGTGTGTATTTGAGTAAGGATGTTCAGAAAATGCGTCTTGAAGCAAAACATATTGTTCCACAAACTTTTAATTGAATTTTGAATCTCCATTTTTAGGCCTCCCTCCATGATTATTGGCTTTGCCCCAAATTTTTGACCAATGAAATTGGGATGTGTATGGGGTGGGGGCAGCTGTAGGGTTTTGTACACTGCCGTCATTGTGGGCAGATTTTGATTTGAAGCTGGTTGATGGTGAA